>NC_133661.1:90045815-90645815 GCF_037893015.1 Macrotis lagotis | reverse complement strand
CAGTGTAAAATACTTGGGAGTCTATTTGCCAAGACAGACTCAGAATCTTTTTGAAAACAATTATAAAACACTTCTCACACAAATTAAATCAGATTTAAATAATTGGGCAAATATCAACTGTTCATGGATAGGGAGAGCTAATATAATAAAAATGACAATTCTACCAAAACTAAACTATCTGTTTAGTGCCCTACCAATAAAAATTCCAAAAAATTACTTTAATGAGTTAGAAAAAATTGTAAGTAATTTCATATGGAAAAATAAAAAGTCAGGAATTGCCAGGAGCTTAATGAAAAAAAAATGCAAACGAAGGTGGCTTAGCACTACCTGATCTAAAATTATATTATAAAGCATCAGTCATCAAAACTGTTTGGTATTGGCTAAGAAATAGAGTGGTGGACCAGTGGAATAGACTAGGTGTAAAAGCAGGAGAGGATTATAGTAATCTGCTGTTTGATAAACCCAAAGAGTCAGGCCACCGGGATAAAAACTCCCTCTTTGATAAAAACTGCTGGGATAATTGGAAGTTAGTATGGAAGAAACTTAGATTAGACCAACACCTCACACCCTTTACCAAGATAAGATCCAAATGGTTACAGGACATAGACATAAAAAACAATACTATAAGCAAATTAGAAGATCAAGGACTAGTCTACCCGTCAGATCTATGGAAAGGAGAACAGTTTATGACTAAGGAAGAGCTGGAGAACATCACTAAAAACCAATTAGATGATTTCGAGTACATTAAATTAAAAAGCTTTTGCACAGATAAAACCAATGTAATCAAGATCAAAAAGAAAAGTAGTAAATTGGGAAACAATCTTTACAATTAATGATTCTGACAAAGGACTCATTTCTAAAATATACAGAGAACTGAGTCATATTTTTAAAACAAAAAGCCACTCCCCAATTGACAAATGGTCAAAGGATATGCAAAGGCAATTTACAGATGAGGAGATCAAAGTAATCTATAGCCATATGAAAAAATGCTCTAAATCATTAATTATTAGAGAAATGCAAATTAAAGCTTCTCTGAGGTACAACCTCACACCTCTCAGATTGGCCAGTATGACCAGGAAGGATAATGATCATTGTTGGAAGGGATGTGGGAAATCTGGGACACTATTACACTGTTGGTGGAGCTGTGAACTCATCCAACCCTTCTGGAGAGCTATTTGGAACTATGCCCAAAGGGCAACAAAAATGTGCATACCCTTTGACCCAGCAATACCACTACTGGGTCTATACCCTGAAGAGATGAGGAAAAAGGGTAAAAACATTACTTGTACAAAAATATTTATAGCAGCCCTGTTTGTGGTGGCAAAGAATTGGAAATCCAGTAAATGTCCTTCTGTTGGGGAATGGTTTAGCAAACTGTGGTATATGTATGTCATGGAACACTATTGTTCTATTAGAAACCAGGAGGGATGGGATTTCAGGGAAACCTGGAGGGATTTGCATGAACTGATGCTGAGTGAGATGAGTAGAACCAGAAAAACACTGTACACCCTAACAGCAACATGGGAGTGATGTTCAACCTTGAAGGACTTGCTCATTCCATCAGCGCAACAATTGGGAACAATTTTTGGCTGTCTGCAAAGGAGAGTACCATCTGTATCCAGATAAGGAGCTGTGGAGTTTGAACAAAGTACAAGGACTATTCCCTTTAATTCGGGGAAAAAAACCCAGATGTCTTATGGTTTGATCTGGTTACCTCTGAGAATTCTGTTCTCTTTAAGGATATGATTTCTCTCTCATCACACCCAATTTGGATCGAGGTACAACATGGAAACAAAGTAAAGACTGACGGAGTGCTATCTGTGGGGTGGGGGTGGGGGGAGGGAAGCAAGATTGGGGGAAAACTGTAAAACTCAAATAATATCTTTAATAAAAATTAAAAAAAAAATAAAATCTTCACCTTGAAAATTACTTTGAATGTGTTTTATTCATATTTTGAATTTATTTTTTCTTTGGACATTTTATTTCCTCTCAATATAATGTGCTGCTTTTATCTTTGTATTTCTAGTGCCTGGTGATAGTGAATATTTTACTGGCAGGAATATAACATATAGGTAAATAAGGCAATTTGAATAGGAAAAAGATTGTACTAACAACTAAAGGGATGAAGAAAAAAGTTTCTCATAGGTATGAGTGTATGAATTTAGCATTAAATGAAGCTAGGGATTCTAAAAGATAAATATCAAAAGCATGAGAGTGGGAGATGGAATGGCAAATTTGTGAAGAACACTTATTCTTGTTGGCTGCAATGTAAAGTGTATGTAATGGAGAAAGGAGACATAAATCTAGAAAAGCAGGATAGAACTAGTTTGTGAAGGGCTTTAACTAGAAGACAGTTGGAATTACATATTATCAAAAAGAAATTGATAATCATTCAATGTTCATTTAAAAACATGATCAGACTTTGCTGTAAGAAGATTATTTGGGGAGCTAGGTGGAAGATAAATTGAAAGGTGTGGTTCCTGGAAGCATAGGGTTCAATTAGGAAGCAGTTGCAGTAGTATGGTTAAGAGATGATGAGGCCTTGAACCAATGAAGGCAAAGAGGAAAGACAGATGTGAGTCATGGTGTAGAGATAAGCAATACTTGTAAATATATTGAATCTGAGGGGCAAGAAAAGAAAAAAATTGAGAATGATTCTAAAGTTGTGAAACTCTGACTGAAAGGATCATGGTGCCAAATAGATAGCAAAGTTTGGAGAAATGGTGGATTTAGTGGGAAATATAATGAGTAACTCTTTCCATTGTCTTGCTTTCAGAGGCTCCAATCTGGACAAATTGTCATTTCCAACACATGATGCCAGCATTGTTTTTAGGGACAAAAAAACTCTTCCAAAGAAATATATAACAATTTAAGGTGAATCAACAAAAACTTTGCCTTCTTGTCAACTTCCCCAATTTTGCCATGTTGGTCTGTCTTATTCCTTTTCATTTTATCATAGCATAGTTGTCCTCTAGAAATCAATTGCCCAACTTTGAGAGTCTTTCTTTATTGAATCTACAAACCTTTCTGAAGTTCAAATCTTCTTGCTCTCACCACCAAAGTTCCTGACATTGTCAAATATTTCAGAATCATGTTTTATCCATGAAATAAAATTTAAAAATAGCATTAACATAAGCTTTGCTACTACTCCCCAAGGACCATGGGACCTTTCTATCAGACTTAGATGAAACTTTTTTTCCCCTCTTAATAGAATGCAAACTCCTTGAGAACAAGGGCTGTCATACTTTTTTATTTGTATCTACAATGCTTATCACAGAGTTTTGCATATTGTAAGTGCTTAATAAGCACTTCCGTCTTTTATTCATCCATCCACTTATCCTTTCATTCAACTATAAAGACAGTACCAGTGATAATAGTGATAAATTTGATAAATGCCAAATTTGCAAAGGAGTCAGCATCATTATAAGGAGCTTTGTTCCCATGTAACTATCCACATGGTCTTTGGGATTAGAATTAACAACACAGCACCTGGAAAACTCAACTCCAAGCATTTTGCTGTTTGACTCTGCCTAAGGGATGAATGTGTGTGTGTGTGTGTGTGTGTGTGTGTGTGTGTGTGTGTGTGTGTGTAGCATATGAAAATGGATGTGTTGCTAAAAGAAATCAAGTGGAATTCACTCAAAAATTTTTTTATATCTAGGAGGAGTAGAAAGAGGTAAAACCATTTTTATAAACCAAGCAAGTCTCTGACAATATGGAATTGATTTATGAAGCTCCAAATCATGCTTCTTTTACAGTGCTATAGAAACAAGGCTTGTTGGATTCCTTTGGTAAACCCATAAACAACAATGTTATTGCCTGTTCAAGTCCAATAGATCAGGTAAGTGGAGCTATGGAGACAGTTTGCTACCTGTTAATAGGCTCTGGCCAATAGTAATCAGACTCAATTAATAATTCTTTTTTATTTTCTTTTAAATAACTCCTTGGCTGGTCCTCTTAAAAGGAAAGAGAAGGATGTTTTTCAATATAGCTTCAAGGAGAGGAAGGATGGTTTCACTAGTACTAGTACTTAGAGTCAAGGAGAATGGGGTTCAACTCCCACTCCTGGTGGGGCTTTGTGACTATAGGAAAATTACCTCCCAGGATCCTCAACAATTTTCTTAAGGTATAAATTACAGAGAAGGTACAGATTTCCATTGTTAGGGATAGGGTCATAGTATCATAGATCACAGGATTAGTTATTAATAGCTAGAAGAGACCTGAGAAATCATCTAGTCCAAATCCTTAATTTTACAGATAAGAAAACTGAAACTGAGAGAGGTTAATAGACTTGCCCAAGGTAACATAGGAAATGTCTGTCTAAGGCAGAATTTGACATCAGGTCTTTCTGAATCCATTCCCAGCACTTTATCTACTGTACCAGAAAGTCACCTCTAATAAAATTTTCCAATACCAATGAAATCACAGATTCCATAAAAGAATAATTGTACTCCCAGTAACATGAATTTCTGGAGCTGACATTTTGGCCATACATATATATCACATGGGTGGGTCCCTTTGGATTCTTTTTCAGTTTTTACTCATAACCATTACTTGGACTATATGACCAGGCTCCAATCAACTATCTGAAAATGGTGATTTACCTGAAAATCTCTATCAATTCAGTGGGTTACTTTAATCTATAGTAACATTTCTCTATCTCAAAGCCCTTAGTATGTATCTATAGAACCCTAAGGAGAATAGTAGTGAACCACCCTTAGGAGACCTGGCCTGTCAATGATAATAGGAGTCAAAGAAGTGAGCCCAGAAGGGATTTAAAAGCTAATTGTGAAAATGGAAACTTAAGAGCTGCAGTGGCTTGCTCACAATCAACCAGATAGTAAATATCAAGACTCCAAGTCAGGGTCCCTCCAGTCCTGACCCTTGAGCTTTTCCCACTTTCACATTTGTATATCACAGTAAGAGATCATGCATCCAGAGGTCATTGAAGCAAAAGCAGTGTGCATTGATCATTAAGTCTGGTTCTCTCATATTATGGGATTATTTTCCTATTCTCTTTGCTACATGGATTGAAAAGTATGAGAGGACAATGATATGATAGAATTCACCCAGGAAGATAGTGAATGGAAGGCTTGTGATATGCAAAAGTAGAGGAATGATAACTGAAATCCACTGGAATGTGGTTTTCAATTCAGTTGTTTCAGGATACAGTAAACTTTTCCTATATTCTGATTTGTTGATAATCTCTCAGGAATATAAGTCAGAGGTGAATCTGTCTAATCAGGTAACCCAAGTCCTGTCAAGGGGAGATAACAGAATGTATGTTTCAGAAAAGTCATGGGGGATATAGCAAACACCCACCTGAATAATTTCTGATCACATTCTATAACTCTTTCAGGACAACAGGTTTTCAGGTTAAAAGAAGATTAGTGAGTACTAAATAAGGGAAATAGAGGTTATAAACAGAGGTATGAATTGGAATCTTTAATGTCAGAGAAAAAAGGGAATTTAGAGAAAATTTGTTGTTATACTATCATTTTAGAGGTGTGAAAAATGAGGTCCAGAGGTAATTTCCTAAGATCACAAAGTGACTTAGTTTCAGAATTTAGATCATCATGCTTTCCATTAAACTAGGCTACCTACATTTACATTAAACCAACAAAGTGTCCATAAACCAACTACATATTATCCATTTAAAAATAATCAATGATTGCTAGTATTTATATATCATTTTAAGGTTTGCAAGACACTTTATAAATATTTTATCCTCACAACTGTCCTGTGAGGAAAGAGTCATTATTATCACCACTTTACAGATAAAATAACCAAGGCAGATAGAAGTTAAATGATTTGCCCAGTGATTTGTCTGAGTTCAAATTCAAACTCAGGTCTTCTTGATTCCAGATCTATCTACTGTGCCACCTAGCTAAAACCAATAAGTCCAGATATTATGCCATTGATTATGGTTGATCCAGGTGCTAATATACAGTATTGTTTGATATTCAGTTATGAAAGGGTAATATATGAAGGGTGTTATATTGACATTTGAGAAAGAAATAAGAAAATTGTTTATATTCAGTGAAACATTTTTTTTCACCTGTTTTGTGTAAGACTCTTCTAGGTATTGGAGAAGCAGACAAAAACCAATCACCATTTTCAAAAAGCACACATTCTACCAGAAGTCTAAGGAGACAGTTCTGGACAGCTTTCTCATCATTCCCACCAGATTTATGCCTCTACATCAGTGACTCTTTATCCAACCTCTCCTTCATAGCTTCTTTTTATGTATTGGATTCCCCATCAGATTATCAGCTTCTTGAGAGAATGGACTATCTTTCTTTGTATCTCCAGAAAATATCACAGTGTCTGTTCCACATTAGGCACTTAATACATGTTTATTGATTGACTGGTAAAAAGATACATTTTATATACAAAAACATTTCAATTTCATTCATTTACTCAGAATTTTATTCTCACTATTCATGATTCCATTTAGGGTTTTCTTGGCAAAGAAAATGATTTGCCATTTTTTCTAACCCATTTTACAGATAAAGAAATTGAGTAAAACAAGGGTAAGCTCCACCTAGCTGCCGCACAAAAGTAATCAGGTAAGGATGGATATAGATAGATAGATAGATAGATAGATAGATAGATAGATAGATAGATAGATAGATATGTGTATACACCCATGTATGTAAATATGTATATAGGTGATGGATCAGGAAAGATCTCATGCAATACATGGTACTTGAGCCAGAAAAGCATAGTTTAGTCCTAATGCTGACATTTTATAGCAATGTGACCCAGGATGTTGTCTTATCCAATACAGGTTTTGAAGGAAGTTAGGGAGTTTTCCCAAACTGAAGTGAGGAAAGATCTTAACTCTTAGAGGTGGTAATTACAGAAGAACTTCTCTCTTACTTTATCTGTTAATATCCTGTGGAGAAAGAGTTCCCCAGTTTTGCAATCTAGCTGTTTTATATTGCTATTTTATTCATAATTTAAATAAGGCCCATTGACATCTAACCACAGAATATTTTTGCCTTCTTTTTTAAAAAATGTAATAAAACTCCTTCAATGAAGCAGAAAACAGAAATTTGAAAGAAACATTTTAGTAGCACAGGTCTATCTGTTTCTCATTACTAGCCCCAAACTTTGGAGGCCTCTCATAGAGTCTCTATCTACTTGAAGTTTCTGTCTAGGTTCCAAATCCACATTTTAACTTGAGATCTTGATACACACACACACACACACACACACACACACATATTAGAAAACAAAATCAACTGAGAGTAAGCACATTCTTTATTTTCCTTTTGTGGTACTAGTCTGCTTATCCTATAAAGCTGTTTTTTGAAAAATGCTATGAAAATAAAATTATATATACACTGGGAAAATCATGTTTGAAACTTTTGGGGAAAGTAGCTTTTTTTTAGGCATCTTCTTCCTATCACCCTACATCAATGAAATAATTTCATTAAAAAAAACCATTTTGTAATTCACATATCTCCAATCCCTGGTTTATCTGCTTTGCAAGCTCCCAATATGAATTTTCATAAGACAGGCCACACATGTGATTGATTAGAAGCAAGTCAATTGCCAAAAAAGATTCAGATCCATTTGGATTAAACTATTTGATGATTTAAAAATCTAATTCTTTCATCAGGTATCAATAAATAAGTAGAATTTGGTGGAATTTCTCATGAGCATTTTTGACAAAAGTGAACTATTTTTTTTCAGTTTTAGTGACTGTGTAAATTTGTCTTTCTTTCTCGTAATGTTGCTAACTTATATAGGCAAAAAAGCATGGAACAATGGCTATTTCAGAAATCTAATGGAGAAATAAAGCAAGATATAATCCCACACAGTTGAATAACTTTCAAAATCTGTTACCAATTAGCAGTAGGCAGTAACAATAATAGGTTACATTTATAATAGTCTTTATAACTTAGAGATCTAGTTCCTCACAACACAGAGACACTAGAAAGTAAGTAATGTGAGGATTATTATCAGCATAGAAAAGGAAACAGAGGCACTGAGATTTTGATATTAGCGCACTTTAGGTTTGCAAAGTACTTTACATTCATTTTTCTATTTGATCTGCACATTAGACTTGAAAAGAAAATATGAAGAAAATATGACTAAGAAAATTGATGTATTTTGTCCAAGGTATCATAGCTAGTAAGGGTTGCAGGTACGATTTAAAACCTGAACCAGTGCTATATGCAACACATCACACTGGTGGACAAAAGTTACACAGAAGTAGCATAGTTAGAATGGAAACTCAGGTTTCTATCCCTAATCCAGTGGTCTTTCCAATTCATGCCAATGATCTCCATTTACAAAACCCTTGTGATTTAAAACATTTTCCCCACAATACTATGAGGAGCCATAGGTATTTTATGCCCATTTTAAAATAAAGTAGGTCAATTGCTTCTGAACCTATGTCTACATCATGCAAATGCAACTTGGAGACTTCAGAGCTACAGAGGCTTCATTTAATCAATTGTAAAGGTTCTCCAGTGTCACATAGAATATATCAACTGCTGATAGACTGAATCTCCCAACCCCCATTCTTCGAGTTATTCAAGCATTTTCTATTTGTGGCTAAATTATAAAATCATACAGCAGCCTCGATGGTACTTATTTTGTTTTCTTGTGAGACCCAATCACTGATTAAATGGTTAATTATAGTTTCAGGAATGAGACAAAGATTGAATTGGAGAAGAGTCACAAAAACTTTTTAAATTTTTTTCTCTTTTTGGAAAATGCCCTTCACATTTTTTAGAAAACTACATAACATCAAAAGAACCAAGAAGCTATTTGTGTGACTGACGTTTCATTTTAAAAAACAATCTAATAAAGTGACCAAATATCTGACTAAAGTGACCAAAGGCATCAGTTGTTTTCTCAGTTCTGAGCAGACTTTACCTGGAGTGATTAAAGTGAAGGTTGTGCAACCACAAGAGATACATTTACATGACAGAAATCCTGAACCAGCTCAGTTCAATCATTGAAGTTGAATGACTTTCATCTGCAGTGCTTTTTCACCTTCTCAAATGTCGGTTAATTTTTTTTAAACAAAAGAATGGAAATGCTCCATTTAATTTTGTAATATGACTTCTGGATTACAATCCCAAAGCTATAATTAGTTGCATTAAAAAGTTATTGAAAGATTTGAAATGTTCCTCTCTATATCACCTCTCACTTGTTAATCAAAAGTAATAGCTCTTGATTGAGTCAATAGGACATTGAATTTATTTCTGTGCCTATCATCTATAAAGACACAATGCTGTTTGATATATCCTAAGTGAGACAACTTAAGTCTACCATCTCTGTTCTCTTGGACAGCCAGACTTGAGCCACAATGTCTTGGCTTTCTCACTATTTTATGTTTTTGAAGAACATACTGTACTAGAAAGACAAGGGAAAGTACAACTGATTCACATGTTGGAATTGGGAAAAGAGAAAATACTACCAAGAAATATATTTCCAGTTGGCACTGGGAGTTGGAGAGAGGGAGCCAATTATATTACAGAAAGTAGAATTAGCTGAGTTGACTTTGGTAAAGTACTTCCTATCATGGTTCCAGTGGATAGGGTTGGTATGTTAGTTTTGCATAAGGGTTCTTCATTAGCAAAGTCTGAGAAAACAAAAGATCAGTGGTTAAATAATAAGTAGGCTGAAAAATGAAAAGCATATTAAGGATGTTGGGTCCAATTTTCTGTCCTACAGATTTAGTACTAGGACTTCCATATTTCTCCAATAACAAATTTGCTGACCTAAAAAAATCATTTCAGAAGAAATCCAAGCACATCAAATTTCTACAAGAAACTGATTGATAGGTGTGGCTAGGTGGTGTAGTGGATAAAGCACCGGCCCTGGAGTCAGGAGTACCTAGGTTCAAATCCAGTCTCAGATGCTTAATAATTACCTAGCCGTGTGGCCTTGGGCAAGCCACTTAACCCCATTTGCCTTGCAAAAACCAAAAAAAAACCTGATTGATGAATTTGTTGTTGTTCAATCACTTAGTAGGGTCCAATTCTTTGTGAACACATGGACTGTTCTGTTGATAGGGTTTTCTTGGCAAAGATACTGGAATGGTTGACCATTTCATTCTCCAAGGATGAATTAACATTCACAAATTTGTAAACAAGCATCAAATGGAGAATTCAATAGAAGATATTTATATTCTGCCAAATATGGCCTCCCCTCCCCACAAAAAACAATCCAACTGGAAAACAGGAGGAAAAAAATTATTTCTACATTTAATAACATTCATTTCAATTCAGTCTATATATATAAAACTAACATTTAATTTCACTTCTTTGCTTAGTGTGCATCTTAAAGGAATCTTTACCTAGTAAGATTACCATCTTATTTCAAGAAAAAAAATGGAAATTATACACCAGGGCCAAAGAAAACAAGATATACCTGAATCAATCAATCAGCAAACATTTTAAGTACCTACCATGGGCCAGCCATAATGACAAGTGATATGACTAAAAAGACAAAATGTGAAATACTCTTTGTTCTCAAAGGGTTTATTTTACTAGAAGAGATAATATTCTCTCTCTCTCTCTCTCTCTCTCTCTCACACCATCTCTATCTCTCCCTCCTTTCTCTCTTTCTGTTTCTCTGTCTCTGTCTCTGTCTCTTATTTTCTCTGTCTCCATCTTTCTATCTCTGTCTCTGTTTCCGTCTCTGTATTTCTTCTCTCTCTTTCTCTCTCTGTCTGTAATGTATTGAGAGGACCATGGTGGAGGTAACAATATCTGTGGATCATGATATTGTGTATTATCTGCTCTATAATGGCCTGAATAATAAGCATGGGCAAAACTGAATTTCTGAGTATACTTTGAAGAAGAATGAGACTGCAGGTGACCTGGGACCACACACAGTTTCCAACACTGTGTCATCTATCCTGTGGTCTGCCTAGTGCTCATAATACAAAAACCATTTTTCAATTACATATAATTGAGCTGTAAAAGGATTATTATTCTTTACTGAAACTTGACTTAATTTTTCATCCTAGGAGCAGATTTTTTTCATTTTGGGGGGCTATATTACATTAAAATCTGCTGGAAAATTTTCATTGGAATGAGACAAAAAATGTATTCTTTGTGGGCTTCAGATGCCTTGATTGTCACTCTTTAATGAAAACAGGGCTCCCTTTGTAAAAACAAACACAACCCCAGAAATGTTCATTCTTGATTTGGAAGATATCCATTGTACTAAATTAGATTTTTCTAAAACCCATCCCTAACAGCCTCAAGGTCCTACACTACCATTGCTAACTTTCCAACAGAAGAATTTAGGGCTAAATGTTTTATGCTAAGCCACAGGGTCTCCACTTATCCTAAGGGATTTGAGATTAATTTTGCAAAAATCCTAGGGATGGAGACAGAATCTTCTCTGGGCCAAGTTAAAGAGTTCAGGAAATACCCAGGAGTCTGGCTGCATATTGGACCAAGAATGTCTTAAATAGCAGCCTGGTGACCTGGAAGGGAGGAGGATTTACCTCCAAATGATATGTATACATATATATATATATATATGTATACATATATGTGTGTGTGTGTGTATGTATGTGTGTGTGTGTGCATGTATAATTCCTTTATAATCTTTTCAATTCCTTAAAACAACCATTTTTTTCTGATAGCACAAAGAAAAAGTTATTGGTAACATTCAGCTATCAATTTAAAATATTTTAACATTAAAATTAGCCTTTGTATTAATTTATCTATATTAAAATTAGAGTACAAAGGGAAAGTTAGCTCATTTGCACACATTTTTTAAATCTTGATTATTGTCTTTTTAAAACCAAGCTACTAACTAGACTATAAGCTCTATGAGGACAGAGAAAATATTTTCTAGCATTATGTATTCAAAGCTGGAGTGATCTAATATGTTACTTAACTAGAGAAGTTTTTCAACTTTAGCCAAGTCAACCTAGTAGGTTGGACCAATAGGTGGAAGAGCAAAAATTGGGAGCCACATTCCCTGAATTCAGGTCTTCATTCTGATGGAAGAAACTACTTCTCTAAATTACTATTTTTCCCTATGGGGTTCTTTAAATAGAAAATACTTAGTAAATTATTGTAAATGTTTGCTGAATTTATTCATTCAACAATTATTTATTACTTACTATGCCTTGTCAGTAAGCATAACAGATACAAAGAATAATTTGAATTTTCTCCTGACTTCATGAAACTTGCAGTCTACTAGATCAAACAGACAAGTAAAGGGTACACATAACTATGATACAAGATACCATGTGAAAATCAAATGAGAAATAAAAGTAATTACAGAGTATTAAGAAAAATCTGAAGGTATTAGGAAAGGCTTCTTTTTATTTTTATTTTTATTTTTTTAGGTTTTTATGCAAGGCAAATACTCCTGACTCCAGGGTCGGTGCTCTATCTACTGCACCACTTAGCCACCCCAAGGAAAGGCTTCTTAAGGGATATAACCTTTAAGCTTCACCTTTCTATGCAGGAATTCAATAGACCTAGATATAAAGGTGAGAGGGAAGTAGCCTAGGTAGAAGAAATATGTGAGCAAAAGCATAGTGAAGGAAAACAATGAAATATAAAGAAATTCACATTAGCTAGAGTACTAACTACTTGAATAAGGAATAGAGATTTCTGGAATCTTATCCTACTGATTCTCTGATCAGATGCCAGGATGCCATGAAACTCAAGATAGGAATCTTCTCTCTTTAAAACATCTTTCGGGGTGTATTGATGATGCATCTTGATGAGTAAGGGAGGGGGTGATCAGGCTACATCATAATATTGTCTACTAGCTAGTAGATCATATTCTTAAGTGCCTATTAAAGCAGACAGGCTAATTCCTTTCAACCCCAATTAAACTACCACCTCAAATAATCCTGTGGTAAACCAACGACAGTGATAATGTGGCAGTTAAAAACTGTCCAGAAGGATAAAAGACATTTCCTAGAAATTGTATCCCTCTTCTGCTTTTGGAAAGACTTTATAAACATTCAATGGGGCAGTTAATAAGAGGCTACACAATCCAACCAACATGTGTGTCAATAAGAGAAAGAAACAAGGCTCTTTGGACCTTCAGAGGGCCACTGACTTGAACAACTTGCTAGAGAATACTGAATATAAACACGCTCCATCTCAAGGAACACTGGTTGATACTGAAATAAAGTACAAAGAAGGAGACATAGGAAAGTACACTCAACCACCCATGACTATGCCATAATGAAAAAGGATTTTCAGAATACTTTTCCCACCTGAAGACAATTTATTAAAAATAGTATTATACATATTTACAGGAATGACTATAAACATTGGAAAAATTCCAGTACCAATAAAGAGATGACTAGAAGACTCAAATAATTTTTCAGTCATGTGATATAGTGAGTTGCAGGGTTTTTTTAATTTTAATTTTTGGTTTTCTGAATCCATCTCCTTCCTAAACAGGATCACTGTTTAAAATGTCAATTCTTTGTTATTGCCTCTGAATCCCACTCTTTTTTCCCACTGACCATTAACAGTGAAATGTTAGTAGAAAGAACAATAGCTTTGTCTAAGGCTATGTCTAAATGATGCCAAACATCTGGAAGAGCACTGGAAAATGGAGTCAGATACCCGCATATGTGGTCTATATGATGCCAAGCATCTGGATGGTTAGAATATCCATCTAATTGCCTAGATTTTTAACTTCCCTCCAGGTTTGACACCCTGCAGACACAAATTGAGTTGAACCTTAATGCATGTACAAGGGATTCTGCCAATTGAATGAAAGTAATTTGCTCTTAGAGGCCTCATTGGTGTGTTGTTGTGACAAAATGTAGCTTAAGGTTTTGGAATTCATTCTTTCCTGAGTCAGGGCATACTAGAACTGATAATCATCAAAGCCTTGTAGATGGACCAATCATCCTTCTCTTATCTGAGGAAGCTTTGTTATCCTGCTCTGTGGTTTGACCCCACCGAGCATCATAAAGTTCACAGAACTGTTTCTTTATATAAGTGGGATCTACCTTTAAGTTGATGACTATTTTGCTCCATTTAAAAGGAAAAAAAAACGAGTATGGCAAAAAAACTGGAGCAGCACATATGATTCGAATTACACTTAGATAATCACCATTCTTGGCGAGCCCAAAGTTGGAAGGAAAGCTTGAATTTCTCCTAGGAGACATTTCTCAGTTTAACTTTTAACAAGGGCTACAATTGAGTCCTGCCTTCAAATGAAAACCAAAGGAGTACAACTTATTTTGAGCCTTTACTGACATCTCTAGCCTGCTTTGAAATAAGTTCTTTGAGGAGAATAGCATTCATGTGTTATATTGGAAGCAGTAAAAATCAGCCAAAAAAAAAGACTGTTCAAAAGGGGAAAAATCCTCTTTAAGTTTAACCTCGTTTGAAGCCACTAACTATTGTCTCCCAATCATCTGTCATGTTCCTTGAACTTAAAAGAAACCTAAACATTTACTTTTTTAAAAATCACATTTTCAATGAACTCTATGGGCCATGGCCATCTACCCCTTATGTGAGGAGCATTTGGGAGTCATTAGCACTCGCAGGGAAAAAAAATCCAAGATAAATAATAAATAATATATTTTGTGATGCCAAATCCCAGTAGCATCTTTTGAAGAACACATTCACCTTTCTGTGGCATTGAGGATAAAAAGAAAATATTTGATCACATGGATCACCTCTTCTAAGAGTTCAGAGTACATTAAATATGTGGCTTCCTGGAAAAGAAATATCACAGAACAATAGAAAGAAGGCCACAATTAAAGTCAGAAAAAAGTCCAGGTCCCAACTCTGATTCATTCTGGAGACCATGGTTGAGTCAGTTAACTTCTTCCTGCTCCAGGCATGTCTCTAAGTATTTAAGTTGTAAACTTCCACCGGATAAAATCACAAATCCATAACTGGAGAATATAGGATAATCAAACAGAAACTACTTTAGAAATTGCCAGAAGGAAATGATTGCTATATCCATTTAATGGATCTCAGTCCATTAGTGAGACAAAAATAATGAGTTATTCGTGCAAAATAGGGATCAACACCTGAGTTAATTTGGCAGACCACGAAGTATTTGGGAATCTACTGTGGGCCTCAGATTATTGCTACAGCATCATTGTAAACCCATTTAGATGTGGTTTGTAGAGCAACTGAAATGGGGGATAGATGGTGATCACAGAATGAGTCAAGTTGTTTAGCCTATATAATGTTAAATTGCCAGTTGTGATTGTCCTCACTCAATTGATTGTTTCAGTCACTGAATAGCAAACTTTCTTGGTATTTTATAGATAGGCTAAAATTCAAGGCTTCTTTGATGCATGAGTCCCAGTTCTGGTCCTTTAAGTGTCAGAAGATCAAACTGACCTATAAAAAAAGAATAGCATGTTCAAACATTCAGGTGGCAAGTCTGAATTCAAATGATAGCTATACTTTCATTTTAGCTTGGATTTTCCTATCTTTTCCATCCTTTGGTTCATCCTCATGCTTCATTTTTAATCTAATTTCTGCTCCGACTGCCTATATGCTTTGTCCTATGCCTGTCCATATTTGTACCTTCCATTTCATCTATTTCCATTAACCTGAAGATGATTATCTCCATCAGTTTGATCCATAGGGTTCAACATTGACAAGTACTTTGAAATATCAGCTGAATTCCCAATGCTACATTCTCACCCCATTTAACAAACACAACTACTTTAAGATAGAGGTGAGAACACATGGCCAAATCCAACTATCCAACTAGGACACTGTTTTAGCCCCATTAAAATACATACAACCATTATAAAAAGAATAACATTTCATACAGAGGTTTAACTCTTAAAATAACAACTCTACCAATTATGTGATTATGTGTTATCCTGGATTAACACGGGGCTCCAGAGCTTTTGATATTATAGAACTTGACTGTGTCATGCTATTTAAGGAGTCTTATTTTTAATAGACAAATCTTAGGGTAATAAGTGCATACCAGTCTTTTGTTTGAAATATTTATTGGGGTTCAGCACTATAAGGCAGATAAACAAGTGTTTCACACATGCAAAATATCACTTCGTATATTTTAAACAGTCACCATGCTTGCTATGCCTTAAATGTGAAAATCTGTCTGATTGAATGCATATTTTCAACTGTTAATCCTGAAGTTCCATCTGCTTCACATCACCTATTCAAAGTGATCCATTTTCCTCCTGGTCACCTAATGATCATAATGACTGGGCAAAAGTCAAGGATGATTGTATCCATTTTGCCCCTGAAATCAAGGTCTCTTCATGTTTAATGGCACCACCTATTACAGGGTACTCACCTAATAAAATAAAGTAGCCATTGACCAGGCTATGAAGTTATAAAGATTAAGAAAGTCAAATATAAAATTATATTGAAGTTCAGACACAGAAGTAGGAATCACATTAGAGATCATATAAATGTCCAAATGTAGGTCAAATTCCTTTAATTTTGGCATTTAATATTCTCCATGAATCTGCTCTAGTCTATCTTTCTACCTTACTTCCCACTGCTCCCTAATCTCTAGATTATATTTATACTCCATTCATTCTAATGAGTTATTATGCCCCAAACATATCTTTGCTTTTCTTAGTATTCTTTTTCCTACTTCAGAATCCAAAAATTGCCTCTCCCCTAGATCCATTGGTTAACATCCTACTCAACCTAAAGGAAAAGGGAGAGTCATTAGAGTTGACTTGAAGTATTGGAAACCTATTGTGCTGAAGAGAAGGAAATTCTTAATCTTGGTGGACCACTACATCCCTGGAAATCATTCTGAGACTCATTACCAGGAGGTAATCCAGATTTTTCCTTCTATTATGCTTCCTTTCCCTTTCTTTTCTCTTTTCAGTTTTCTTTGCTGTGATTTCTTCTTCTATGATAATGGAACTTCTTTTGCTTGTTTTGTTATTCACAGTGATTAGCACAATAACTGGAACTAATAAGTAATGCTTAATAAATCTTTGCTGACTTACTGACAGTTGATCTAGAATCTAGATCCTTGAATTGGCTTTTCCCTTTATCTGAAATTTTCTGTTATGCACTCTGATTCCTGTCCTTTCCTGATTTCCTTCAGGAGTCAACTCAATTCTTATCTTCTTCACAAAACATTTCCCAAGTGAGAGCCCACTCATCCTCCTTCTCAATGCCTTCCTGTGTTCATAATTATGTGTGTTGTCTCCCCGTTAGAATGTGGGCTCATTGAGAGCAGAGACTGTTTGGGTTTTTTCTTTGGGGGTGGGGTGGGGGTGGGGTGGGGGTTTGGAGCATTCTTTAGCACGTGGTCCAGCACATAGTAAGCTCTCAATATAATCTTGTTAATTGACTGAGGAGAGGTTAGTTTAACTCGTTGAACTAGATAGCTACCAACTTTCTTTCCAGCTCTTGAGTTTCTACAGGAAGCTATGACAAAGTCTTTTCTTCAGAGTGAAGTTCAAATGACATGAGATCTCTCTTGTTCCCTTTGCTATCCCAGCAAGAAGGGATCTCTGCCTTATCTGATCCCATAGCACTATATATTCTTCTCATGCATATACCATACTTTAATTTGTAATTTATCTGTTTTATTTTGTTTTATCGCCTTTTTTAGAAGATAATGGAAGATAGGGATTCAGTTTAATCTAGTTTGATATCAACCCTCTCCCTACCACATATCTAGCACTTTAGGCAACAAATGAATTAATATTATACTTTTAAAAGGATTTAATCACAGCTGAAATCTGTGCTTTTTTTCCTTGATTTTTTCCAGCTCTGTAGAGTAACAGTGAACCATAGAACTGAATGACCAAAAGACAGTGAAACTTTGTCTTGTCTAACATTTAAAAAACTCAGGGTAAAACAGAACATAAGTGTTTTCTTTATTCTTTGTTTCGTAGTTTTGCAGTCTCACATTTTATTTCTTTCCTAAATCTTGGAAATCTAGTCAACCTCACTATATATTTCAAGTGGGGCCCAGTCCTTGCCAGCATATTTTACAAGCAAGAAAATGAAACCAAACTATAAATATGAAAATGGTTCTGCTGAAACAAAGGAATGGTGTTTGATTTGACATCCGTACAGGTTTTCTACAATGTGTTCAGTGTTTGGGTTGAATGAGTCAACTCATGTATCCCAGAAGTCTGGCAACACCCTTACTATCATTAGAGACTTGATGGGGGGGGAGGGGATTTTTAAAAAAGCAATAAATCCTCTTATTTTCTGAGGAAAAGAACAGCAATTAATTATGTAATCAAATCCTTGAGATGGTTTTAATTCTTAGACAATTAAATAGCATCTCAGTTCAGGGAAACTTGGGGATCTTTATAAATGTTCTAATTAAGGCTATGACAACACAATAGAAAGCGAAAGGAGATCTGGTAAATATCCAACTAATTTGATGGCTGTAAAGAATCCATTCAAATAACGAGTTCCAAAACAAAAAAATTATAAAGAAAACTAAAGGTAATAACAGCTCATATTTCCATCAAAACTTAAAGTTTAGGAAGTATTTCTAAAAATCATATGATATAGGCAATTCTATTATTTTTGTCCCCATTTGGCATATGAGAAAACTGAGGCTTGCAGATGGGTCAGTGAGTGGTCCATCATCCATAGCTATTAAATAGTAGAAGTAGAACTGAGACTTCAATGAAGTTCTGCTGTTGTCAAGTCACTGGCTCTTTCCATCATCCCAAACTATATCCTTAATGGTAGGAACTTCAGACACAATAGAAAGCCAGTAGAGCAGAGACATCTAGACATGGGGACCTTTTGAATCTCTCAAATAATTTGGACTTCAAGGCCTACATTTTGAAGCCCATATTTTTTTTTAAAAGAGCCATTCAGAGCAGGAAATGAAATGTATGAAAGAAATAGTTGAATTTCCAACTGAATGAATGACTTGTGAGCACAGCTGTTATAAAGCAATAGCCAGGCTTTAGTGAAGAGATAAAATGCTTTCAATTAGTGAGCATTTGAAGGCATTATCTGAGAAAAGCACCTGGCTCTTTTTAAACAGCTAAAGTTAGCTTGGGGAGACAGTTTGCAAATCATGGCCAAAAACCAATCCTATTACTTTGCAGTCAATTCTTTGCTTTTACACTAAAAATGATCATATGCAAGTCAATTATTATGTGCCTACTATGTACAACTGTTTATGATATGCATGGTAAATACAAGGAAAAATACAAGACAACTACAAAATGCAGTCCCCTTGTACTCAAGCCTGCCTTCTTTTAGGAATGTGACATTTGCAATATAAGCAAAATAGAAGTGGGAGAAAACATTACTAATTGTGGGGACTAGAAGAGACTCCTCATAAGAAGTAGTAGCTGAGTAACATGTAAGCTAAATTACTAAGAGGCAAAGAAACTAAAGGGTTAGGTAGGAATAATTTTTGTGAAGATGTTTGACTGAAGAAAGAACTGTCTATCATAGATAAGGAAGGAAAGAAAGAAAGAAGGAGGGAAAGAAAGGAAAACAAAAAACAAGAAAGAAAAAGAGGGATAAACAAAGAAGAGAAAAGAGAGAGAAAAAAATGTTAAGCTGAAAAACATGAAGAAAGCAACTCTTTGTTAATTCATCTGAGAGCCATGAGCCTTCTTTGAATTATCTATATTGGTTTTTTTCCTTGCTTACTTAGTCCTAGCTCCATTCTTATCTGTGTGCTCCTTTATGATCATCTGACTTTGGCCTCTTTCTTCTTTTATTTTCCCTTTGGCATGATGATCTTTTCTCTATTCCTTATTTTCCACATCAGACATCAAATTCTGTCCTTGGATCACCCCCTTGTTTCTTATATGTTTTCCTCCTACTAATGCCAAGTTCCCTGTTCTATGCAACCAATCACCCATTTATGATCTCGGGACATTATTCTGGACGAATCTTTGCCTAGTCAAATATAGGATGAAATATGACTATTTGAATGGAATAAAGTTTAGCAAGATGATTATAACTTCCTTGAGGAGAAAGAATATGCTTTCATTTTTTGTATCTTCATATACATTATTTTCATTTTTTAAATGTCATGGTAAGTTGAGATCAGTAATGTCAAGCTATGTTCCTTCACTCCTACCTTTTAATAAAGATAAATAATGAAGCAAAGCAAATTAATACAATGGCCCATGTCTGATATCATATAAAACATTCTGCAATTATACCTTATTACCTCTTGTCAAAGTCAAGATCAGTTACTGTAATTACATAGCAGGAGACTTTGTTTTAATGATCATCTAATTTAATAATTATAATCATTTATATGCTGTTTTATCTGATTCTGTTTGCTTTTCTTCACATCAGTTCATAGAGGTCTTCCAATATTTTCCAAATTCATCATATACATAATTTCTCAGATCCAAATTAAGATATTATTATATCTATTACCACATTTTTCCTCAGTCTCCACCAAACTGATGAGAACTTACTGAAGAGAATGCTGAACTTGAAGTCAATGAGTTAAAATACAGTTTCAACCCAGCTACTGGGTTAAGTACTTATTTATAAAAAAATGACTAGGAAAAATGGAAAACAGCCCAACAAAAATTAGATTTAGACAAATATCTCACATTATATACTGACTAAAAATCTACAAATGGGTACATATAAAAGATCACATGATAAACAAATTAGTAGAAAGAAGAAATTCTCTTAAATTATCTTATATTAATCAAAGACTAAAGAATTGTAATCAAGCCAATGATTAATTATGATTTCAGAGGATCAAAGATGAACATAGTTCCCAACCTACTGATAAAGAAGGGATTTTACAATTATATAAACCCAGTAAGTAATTAATTTCTCTCACCCTTAATTTCTTCATTTGTAAAATGGGGATGAAATTAATATCTTCTTACATAGGTGCCCATAAAGATTGGATGTGGTAGTATATTCAAAGTGCTCTACAAAGTTTAAAGTGTGACATAAATATTATTATCTCTAGTTACTACAGAAGTGCTGATAAGTCTCATATTATCTAACTGTATTGTTTTAACATATTTGAACCTTAATACATATGATTAAATTAACACTAGTCACTCTAATACTCCATCTCTTGGGCCTAAACAAGGATACTTTATTACAGGGGATGTGGCAGATTTTGCATATACATATATATGTCTGTGTGTGTGTGTGTGTGTGTATGTGTGTGTGTGTGTGTATGTGTATGTATTTGGGTGAACTTTAAAATGGATGTGAATGAATGAATGAGGGTGGAAAGAGATATCAATTTTACTTAAAAGGTTGGACTGTTTCATAAGCACATAAAGGCATGGAACATTTTCCATGATGTTGTTAATAGAGAAGATCAGGCTATCCAAAATATCAAAGAAGGCTCTGACAGGACTTATATACAATTTATGGGAAAGGGTAAAATGAGTCATTGAATTGAGATATTAAATTATAGCATTCACTTGCCTAATTATAAAATTATGTATGATTTAAATAAAACAAATTCTACTCAGAGAATTAATGATTATTTTTCTGTTTCTATTGGTTTTACTAAAGTATATTTTAAAGACAGAAACTCCAAAACAAGGAGAAACTGTAGACCAGTATATGGTGGCTGAGAAGTAAGTATGGTGGCCTTGAGGGTAAGGCTAGGGAAAGGGTAGTTTACTAAAGCCTCAACCTTGAGGCTTTACTTATCTATATTATGCCTTACATTTGGAAAATCTCACTAGTCTACTTCCTGAAGATTGCATTCTGCCATATCTTTGCATTTAATTTTTCCAAGGATTTTTAAAGCAAAAGTAAAATAGTCCTAGAAATAAAATTCTTAGGTCCAGTTGCTCTGGAAACAAAATCAGAATCCATTTCTGTCTTTCTACTTTTTCAAGAGATTTTATTGTCTTGGAAATACAATGACAAAACTCTAGCAGACTTCAGTTATTACTCTGCAGTATATAAAGTGGAGGAACAGATATAACTTCAACAAAAACACAATCCCTATCAAGGCATCTAGAAAGGAGCAAAATACCAGTATAAGGCACTATAACACATGATATTGGCTGATAAACTCATTAGAAAGGTGAGAAACAAAGTAGAGATCCTTCAGTAAGGTCAAAACCAATGGAGTTGAAGAGATCATAGCACGATCATAGCCAGAGCTGTAAGGAGCCCTAGAGATTCAGGATATGCACTAACCTTTCCCAGGTTACTCTTCATAGTCCCCATTCACAAGTTGCAGATTATGTCTCTGGGAGAAGAGTCATTACCCCGGGTTCAAGGTATTCTGAGAGTCTATACTTAGATCATGAGCTCCCATCAGCATATCTACCTCTAAAACTCTAGAGGACACAATTCACTCAAAAACATTTCCTGGCATGGCATGGCATGGCATGGCTTGGCATATCACAGCATAAATAATATATAGAAACTTGGCTTGTTACTATACATAAACATAATAAAACTTTCCTCCCACCCTCTTATGAATCTAGGAATCTTTCCCCTCACTACATTATATCAATTAGAAAAATATACTGATAGAAGAATAGACATGTGGGGAATATACATACATACATATGTATATAAAACAAGACAATTCATATGCTAATACTTTTTCTTCTCACATTGATAACTCGAGGTTCAGTGTTGCTGATAAATTCAGGGCTCTCTGATCTGGCTTCTTCTTTATGACTCAGCTTCTAAATTTCTAGGATTGTCCCTTTTTAACTCACATAGGTCATATTTCTCAACTGTCTCTTGCCTTGAACTCTTGATCACTGGACCTGCTCCCTATTTGGTGACATTCCACTGCAAAACATCGAAGATGTCCTAGATACAGTGACTGACCAGTATGGAGAGAGAAATCCCTTTCCTTCAGGGACTGTAGGTGGGTGAGAAGAATGATTCCTCCTCAAGAATTAGATTCTTCCTGTTTGCATCAAGTTTGATCCAAAGAACTACTTTGCTCATTAAAAGGTGAAAGTGAATGAAACAATTTTGTTTTGTCTCTATTATTGGCCCTTTTGTAATTTTATCAACTGGCCTGGAGAGAACAATAGAGCAAGTTCTTCCTTATTCCCCCACTTGCTTGAATAAAATAATTAATGTCCCCAAAATAAATTGAGGTGATTTTGAAATATTGGCCTCATATTCAATCTTATCTCTCTAGTTGTTGGAACCATTCAAGAATTTCCATTTTGTATTCCTTCTCTCAGGGTCTTGCACAAAAGCTGTAATTCCTAACCTCCTGTATATATGTCTGTATATTTGTTTGCAGTTATATGGTGCAACAGATAGAACATTGGCTTGGAATCAAGAGGACAGGAGTTCGAATCCAACCTCTGATACTTACTAGCTGTGTGACCTTGGGCAAGTTCCTTAACCCTGATTGCCTCACATACAGGGTCATCTCTAGTCATCCTGGTTATATCTGGTCACTGGACCCAGATGGTTCTGGTGGAGAAAGTGAGGCTGGTGACTTAGCATAGCACTCTCTCACTCAAATCTAATTCATATGCTTATCATGGCATCACCTCCCTAACATTGTAGTCTTCTTCGAAATTGAAGGACAAACATTGTGTGCATGTGCAGGTGACATGTTCTCCTTTCACTGTATAGTGAAGTCTGTGATCCCTCCTCAGAATGTTTTTAAACTTTTGAATAAAATACATATGATAATAAAGGTAACCAAAGGTTGATGAAAAGAAAAATGCAACTTTTTTCCGTATCTAGGAATCCTGAAATCTATTCATAGTCCCTGAGTCTATGTACTTCTACTAAAGAACTTCAGTACTTAAAAAGTCTCAGTGAAGTCCATGTAGATAATCCAAAATTAATAGTATTGTACTCCTTCCAAAATAAATGGTTATGTAATTTGACAAAGTATGATTTAAAAAATTTCTCACAGGTTGCCACCTCTCTTGGTGCTTGCAAAGGTTTGTCTCTACACAAAGACAGAGAAAAGAGGAGGAGAACGACATGAGGAGAGACAAGTGAGTCTTCCCTCTTAGAGGGCCCAGGAATCCCTGATTAATTGAATGTCTTCCTCTGTATGAAGCATGTGTACATATGTACACACTTGATTGTGAATATGTGTTTATGTTTACATATCTAAATATTTATTTGCATACACACACATATAAGGAAACTACAGTCAAGAGAAGTTAAATAGTTCAAACAAAGTCACACACAGAGATAATGTCAGATCAAAGACTGGAACCTTGCTCTTTGTGTGCCAAATCCTATGCTCTTTCCCCTCTACTACAAAACAGATCAGGGTAGACCTCCACCAGCACAACTACACATACACTGACTTTGCTTCTGTCTTGAATATCTATCTCCATTTCTTTATTTTTTTAGCTGATCATAACTTTTATCTAACTAACATTTTAATGGTCTATTTCCTTAAATCTCCTATATCTGAAATGTCCAAACAATGCAAAAACTTTCAAATTATATTTTAATTTCCTCTCAAAGCAGAATTGCTCCACTAGAAGATCTACCTTTGAGAGGTTTTATTGTTGTTGTAATAAAAATAAAATTCTGCTCACAATTAACCACCTCTAGAAAGAAAAATGGCAGCCCATCAGAAGATAATAGGGCACCCTCACTCTGAAATTCTAGATTCCAACTTGGCCCATGATGTGGATTATTCACCAAAGGAAAACCTTCAAGTGTAAAGAGGAAATTTTAATTCATTCTTAGCTGAAGCTGCTAATCCCCTGTGCCAAGTGTTTTGCTGGTGTCAATTAAGCAAGGCTTCTCAGATTTCCACTGGGAAATCCTGATAATCTTACACTTTCTTCAGAAATAATAACATTTTGTCTGTTTGTTAGGGAAACAATTAAACCAAGTGTTGGCATAAAGTGCTGTCTAGGGGGAAACCTTTTTGCAAGTAATAGAAGATGCAACTCCTTGTAATGGGACTATACTGATTGAGTCATGGCCTTCAAAAAATGTTGAACCAATGAGGGCAGCAAGAATGTTAATTTAGATCCTCCTTAGTGTGACTCCAACCTATATTTCTAATCATATTTACTATTACTAATCACTAACCCTCCATTCTGATCAAAATACTATTTGTTTCCAATACCCAAAATTTCTTCTTGTGTCTTAATAAGCCAGAACATATCCTCTATTTTCTTATTTTGTTGTTGTTTGTCCTTCATTCATGAAGATAACCACGGCACCAGGGAATAGATATCATGACAGAGAAGTAAATTGGATTTAGATGAAGGGAGGTATTGTCCAGAGTCACCAGCCTCAGTTTCTCCTCCAGAACCATCTGGTTCAGTAGACAGATATGGATCAGACAACTAGAAATGACCCTGGATGCAAGCATAGTTCAGATACAACTTCCTAACTCACATATCTGATCAGAGAAGTTATTTGGACTTTCTTGAATTGTCATTATATTACTTTTGCATTTACTAATCTGTACACTCATAATCTCTTTGTGGGCAGGGATTGTTAATATCTTTTTATCCCTAATACCTAGCACAAAACCCAAAATATGATAATAGATTAATGATGAGGATGAGGATGATATCAAAAGTCTAAGGTATGCAAAGTATCTAATAAATGTGAGCTCATTTGATCCTCACAACACCTTGTGAAATGGGTGTTATTCATAACCCTGTTTTACAGATGAGAAAATTGATGCATAGAGAAACCCAATGAAGTCATTGCCTAAAGTCACACAACTAATTAGTGTTGAAGAAAAATTTGAACTTGCCCTTTTTTTGCCTCCAAGTCTAGCATTCTAACCACTGTATAATCTACTGCCATCCATAGAGAGGCTTCCTAAATGCTTGCTGAATTAAATGAAATAGTGGCCATTGCTAAGAGCCTTTGGTAGGTCATGGATTACTTCCTATAGCTAGACCATTCATTTCATAGTAGAATGAATACATTTTATTCTTTTTGAATCCATGTTTTTTCTTTAATTTGGAAAGCATTAAATGAATTTGTAAATGGATTTTTTTCCCCGTTCCACAAACCCACCATGTTCTACGATATTATAGACATCCTTTGAAGTTAGTAAAGAAAGGAACTGTTGTACATAGTTTGTACATAGGCCAGTTTTATCAAAATGACTTTGGGAGGGCCTCTTTCTAATGGGGTAATTGCTTCTTTGTGAGTGGGGTTATGTGAAAATGTAAATCAATACCTATGGCCCTGAAATGATCATGATAGGGTCTGCTTCATTTCCTAGTTGTGTCTAAATTACCATCCATTTCAGGAGGCCTTGGCTGACTAATGCCACTCCTGTCCCTTAGCCAAGGGCAGGGAGGCCAGTACCCTCAACATAATTTCACCTTGAGCTGACTTCAAGTTGACAGAAAAAAAATTTAAATGAATAACAGCAAACTTGACCACAAAATTCCACATTGATCATGGCAGCCAGGAAACTTGTTTTTCTCCTCCGCAAGCTAGTTTCTTAAAATTCTAGACTCCAGAGTCTAAGGAGAAGCTAGATCACTTTTCTGAATGTTAAAAAAATCCAAATTAAACCATGAAGGTTGAATGGGTAATATCCCTGGTTTGATCCCATCTCCTATATTTCTTATTATATGTGAAATACATTTTTCACTTATCATATCATACCTTTTTTTGAGAGTTAAGAGACCTGGCAATATGTTCTCTCTTACTATGTCTAAGTCAGTGACAACTGGAAGAAACTAGTACATTGAAAGCTGAGTACTCCTACTGCTGTGGTTTCCTTCCATAAAGACGTTGGAACTGGAAATTAAACTTAAGCATAATATTTGGAGGTCTAATGAGAACTCCTTGGGCTTCAGTGACTTAGAAGATCTCTGAAGACCACAACTTAAAATGATGAACCCCTAACTGTTCATAGCTTTAGAGTTTGTAGGGAGTTTAGAGGCCATTTAATCCAGTTCTGTCATTTTATAGATATAGAACCTGAACCTAAGAGAGGTTAAATGATTTGCTCAATATCACACAGACAGTCTGCCAAAGACAGGAATTTAAATCAAGGTATTCTGACTCCAAATCCAGTTTCCTTTTTATTACAATGATGCCTGCCATACATAGTGTGTTCTAAAGATATGACCTTAAAATTTCACTAAGACTTTTGGGTTACTGTATACAATTTGCTAAAAGATTAATTATTCAATTTGGAATTCATCAGATCAGCAAATCTAAAAGGAATGGAATGAAATGGAATCAGTTATATTTCTATATGTTTCTAGCTTATGTCCTCAATTAGTGAGTAAACTGGAGAGATTTAAGCTCTCTCTCTAGTCCCCTGGGACCAATAGCACATATTTACTGCCAGGGTTAAGGATGAGGTCCATGGTCAAAAAACAGAAGAAAGCTAATTGGACAGTGAGTACTGACAAAATTATAATGAAATACTGAAAAGAAAGGTTCAGAAGCACCTTATTAAAATATTTCAATGTGCCATTGAGACTAAAAACATCAAGGTTATATCTGCACAAATAAATCTCACTAAACCCAACCATAAAATCAGCTCAATTTATTTGATTAAAATCCTATATCTGATTTATCCAATATGGTAAAGATGTGTGCCAAATGTTCATATACTATTTTCCTTTGAGACAACTAGATGGCACAGTGGATGAAGCACAAGACCTGAAGTCAGGAAGACTTGAGCTGAAATTCAATCTTAAATATATTTGACTCTTACTAGCTGTGTGACCTTGAACTAGTCAGATAACTCTTGTTTGTCTCAGTTTTCTCAACTGTAAAATGGGGATCATAACAGTATTCATCTCTCATATAGTTATTAGTGTCAAATGGAATAATACTCATAAAGCTCTTAGTACAATACCTAGAACATAGTTGATTTGATGTTTGTCCTTCATTTTTTAAGAAGACCATGACATTAGGGGAGGTGATGCTAAGACAAGCACAGTAATTGGATTTGAGTGACAGAATGCTGTTACCAGTCTCACTTTTTCCTCCTGAGTCATCTGGGTCCAGTGGCCCGATATAAATCAAGATGGCTAGAGATGGCCTTGGATGTGAGACAATCAGGATTAAATGACTTGTCCAAGGTCAAAGAGCTAGTAAGTGTCAAGTGTCTGAGGTTGTATTTGAACTCCTGTTCTTGAATCCAAGTAAAGAATGTACATAAAAGTCATGAGTAGGCTATCAAACATTACTAAGAAAAAATTTTGAAATAATAATAGGTAACTTTTCTTTAGTGCTTACATATATTATCTCATTTGAGCTTTATAATGACCCTGTTAAATATATTATCTATATTATATTATCTATATCTATATTATATTATCCATATAGCTATATTAACTCCATTTTATAGGAGGAAAAAAGCAGTCAGAAAATTGTAATGACTTGTTAAGAATCACAAAGCTAGTAAGTATCTGAGGAAGAATTTACACTCAAGACTTATGAACTCCAAGTTCAGTGGAGCCCCTTATGCCACCAAGTTGACAAAGGAAGCAACATAAAAGATTTCATAAGAGAGAAGTATGAGTGAAAAAACCTGGTGGCTTATTGAATACAAGAGTAACTGGCAGAGATAGTCAATATATGCCATTGGCATCTATTCAATTTCAAGAGAAGGGCATCTAACATATGGGATGGATCCCCTGTTAAAGAGTTGTAGGAGGAAAAGAACTAGAGTCAGGTAGGATGAGAGGCCATAGAGGAGTTGCAATCGATATTAGTGGCTGTATACCTCCATCAGTGAACACACAGACTCAACGCACTACTGAAGTTCTTTATATGTTTACAAAACTTCCTAAGTGCAGGATGAAAGAGACATTACTAGACAGTTTAAAAAAAGAGAGAGATTTGTAGCCTAAGTGATTGCAGGCTCAATATAAGTAAATAATGTGAAAGCAGCCAAAAGAGCAAAATGTGAACTTCAGCTACATTCATAAAAATATAATGCTTAGAACAAGAGAGGATATCAGACTTAACCTCTGTCAGACCTCATCTGGAATATAATGTATATTTCTGAGCATTTTCTAAAAGGAGAATTTTTGTTTGTTTGTTTACTGTGGAAATTATGTCAGATGTGGATCCAGTGAAGAAATTAGGGATTTTTTGAAGGTTTGTTAAATGAAGATAGATTTAGACTTTTTCTGCTTAGTCCTAGGAGGCAGAACAATCATGGAACTTAAAAGGAAACAGATTTCAATTCAACGTGAAGACAAATTTCCTTATAACTAGAGCCATCCCCAAATGGAATGGGCTATCTCTAGAGAGAATAAGTTCCCTGTATTGGAAGTACTCCAGCAGATTGATCATTTGTTGGGGATGGGGAATCATTGGTTTATCCTTCATGCAGGGGCCAAATGAAACTGTATGATTTTATCCAAAGTAGCTCTTGGAATTGAAGCAAATCAGAATGATGAGGAATGTCATGAGGTAATCAGTTGAGGAGGGCCTTTAAAGCTACCTCAAGAAAGTCCTAATTAAGTTTCTGCCTATTGAGCTTGCATTTGATTCCCTTTCTGAAGATTCAGCTATAGTATAGAATTTGAACAAATAAAATGGCACTATGAATGAGGCAGAAAGAAATTCCATATGAATATACAATGCTTGACTTTTTCATTGTAGCATAAATGATATTTTTGTCCCTGATTATTACTTCTCTGCTTGTGTTATTTCCCTTCTTTTCTTTCTTGGCTCACTGCTTCCAGGGCTTCCATACCCTTCAAACTTTGGTGGTCCAGGATTCTTTTAGGTACCCTGGAAAATACAACTGTCTGCCATTCCTTCTTCAGGATATTACCAATGGCACACCACTCAAGAGATTGCTTCTATAGCTTGCTCAAAAAAAACACTGGCATCCTTTGTTTGGCTTCACCAAGACAAGCCCATTTGGCACTTGGGTCTTGGAATCAGATGGATGAACATTTTTCTCTCCTTAGCCAAAGGAAGCTGAGTATTCAATGAGGCCACCCTGCTTGGGTGAAATGCATAAATGTATCCAGCTCCACCTCTTGTCCCTACTCTAACAAGTACATATACACACAATCACCACATACAAAAATGCACGAACATACACATGATTATCACACACCATGACCCCCAGGATGTTAGGAGTGGTGGTGGATCTGAGCCCAGAGGAGTGATGTTAAGGTTAGAATAATGAATTGTGTCAGTATACTTACACATTAAAAAGAAAGCTCAGGGGGAGAAAAGGAAGCATCAATCAGAAAAGCAAACTTCGCAACAGGGCAATGTTGGACCTCTGCTCACATAGATAAGAGTTAGTAGATTTTTTCAAAGGATTTTTAAAATGCAAATTAAAACACAATTGAACTGTCATTGAGTTTTCATATTCATATCACTGGACATGATAGGAATGGAAAACAGCAGTCACATTTCCAGAGTCATAATTAATAAAATGATGAAATCAGAGATGAGAAGAACACACTCTGTTAGGTACTGGTAAGTTTCATCTATGAGCTACAAGGTCTGAAAGCATTTAATAAAAGTGGCAATAAAATAAGCCTTTATTTGAAAAGCACTGAATATATTCAGAATATTGTCCCCTAGACTCTATGATATATGGTCTAGATCGATACATCAAAGTAAAGCAGCTGGCTTCATTCAAATACATCTACAGTAGCTTCCTAGACTAAGTTACCCAGATCAGAAATGATTTTTAAGAACTATAGGGTGGGTTGTCTTTGCAGTAAGCTTTATAGACCCAAATTGCCAGCCACCAGAGTACATGGAAAATAATGTTTCCTCTTAAGTAAACTACTTTTATTCTGCCAAATGCTCATGAAAAAAATTGCAATTCCAAAGGTTCTTTTAAAAGTACTTGATGCATTGAAGGTTTTCATTGCCAAATAGCAGTGACTAATGTGCCTGGCCTGGTGAAAGGTGCAAGGCACCTTATCTGGATGTTATCTACCTGACTGGTTACTTTAGGACTACAAAGAACATATCCCATTTAGCTTCAACAGCTTGTTCAACCTATGTACCAGGAGATAAGGGTGAAGGAAAACAATGGAAACTACTTTGACTTCTATGAAGAAAAACACAGAAAGAATATGCCACTATTTTCCAGTGGTATACTAGGGTCCACTTATTTAAGGTTTAAAATTCTTAGCATTTTAAGAGGTAGCATGATGTGATAGAATGGAAAATGGATTTAAAGTCATAGACTAGAGGCTCAAACCACCAATATCTCTTAGCTTTGTGACTGTGATAAAGTCATAATCTCTTTGAACCTCAGTTTTCATAATTTGTAAAATTAGAGTAATAATATTTGTGTCACTTATCACAAAGGGTTATTGAGGGAAGGTGTTTTGGAAAGTACTATCAAAATTTGGGCCACTATAGTTGCATGCCTTTTTGCATGAATAATTATTGCAAGAATTAAATGAACGTTCTACCATATCACCTTTCTTTTGTGCATTTTCTCTTCCAAACTTTGTTGCTGCTAATTTCGCATCTACAATACTGCCTCTGCTTTTTTCTTCTTGATATTCTCCCAATATTTCAAAAAACAGTTCTTGATTACCTATTCTGATGATTTATTTTCTTTCCAATTCCTATAAGTACTTTTTTCTGTATCATTTAGCATAATCTACTTTTCTTTATTATTTACCCATTTTACACACACACACACACACACACACACACATATATATATATATATATATATATATATATATATATATATATATATATATATATATATATATATACTCCCCTTTCATGCGTATACTCCCATTTCCTTCTCATAACAGAGAGAAGATTCTAGGTTCTCAGAGATTCAATAAATGAGATTTAAGACCTGGAATGTCCTTTCAATGATGAGCCAAGCTAAGTAAAAGTGGACAATAACCAGAATGTTGCCTACTAGCATGAAGGATGTAGACCCTCACTGCCTTATGGTCCCTTCTACTGACTTCTTCAGTGATTGTACACAATGACAGAAAAGGGTTCAGAAGAGGCCATATCTCACCATTTTTAGATTGTCTCCAAACATGAACTCGATTGTTGATAATTTTAGAACTTCTGTCCTATCATGAAGAATATGAATTAATAGTACTAATGTCAAAAGGCAAATTGGCCCTGACTGACAAACTTGGTGGATGAAACTAATTGTTAAAATATGGATCTGGGTAGGTATACCATATACAAACTAACTTACTGGGCTGCACTCCAGACTTCTGCACCATGACTCAGAAATCTCTTTATACTGGAAGATCATTTCAACTTGGAATTCATACCTTGGAAGCACCCTCCCCACTCCTTTGGTTTTTCTCTTTGATTGGAGACATTAAAATTAATTCTTGAAACCTCCATTTAAGAAGAATTTCTTAGACCAGTCATCTCTTTGTTTTTCACTAGGCTACCTGGTATTCTCCAACAGATATTAAGCTAGGAACCTTCCTCCTCCTCCCTCCATCATCCACATTCCCTCCTTCATCTTTCTTCTTCTCCATTGGAATGATCCTTTGTCTTTTTTGCTTGTATTTGTATTGAAGAGGGAGAGGGGGGGGGGGGGGGAGGAGAGAGACAGAGACAGAGAGAGAGATGAGAGAGAGAGAGAGAGAGAGAGAGAGAGAGAGAGAGACAGAGACAGAGAGAGAGATGAGAGAGAGAGAGAGAGAGAGAGAGAGAGAGAGAGAGAGAGAGAGAGAGAGAGAGAGTTGTAATGGAACAATCATTTAAGAGAATTGGGCATCCTATGAACTTGAGGTATATTTCATCACCAAGAGTGTTACTTTGTAGTTTCATGTATCTGACAAATATGATTTAGCATTTCCTATTTCTGAAACATAGCTTCATTCCTCATAACCACAGAGAAGATGTAAAATATTTCCAGGCATGGCAAAAAGCTTTTTGTAAGAAACTGGGAAGATGAATTCTTACAAGTAAAGTTCAGTAAACCTTGATGGCTGAATTGAATTAATGAGATATGATACATCTGGGAGGACATCTGTGGGGGAAATAGCATGGCCATTTCCAGATGACAGCTTATTCAGGATAGGTATCTATCTTATCTCTTGGTTAATCATTTTAAGGTGCTTGTTCAGGGAGTTAACCACACATCACTAATAGCAATGTCATATCATTTAGGTCACTTAGAATCATCATATGCTTCATCATTGCCAAGGGCACTCAAATCACTTGTTAGTCTTTCCTCATATGTGCAATAGGAACAGTGATACTACTCAAAAAAGCTAAATGACTTTCTCAACTCTGTACTATCCTGGAATAGTTGAGACTGAGCTCTGAGAATCTAAGCTTGTCATGTCCCTGGGAAAAGTCTTCAGAGTCAGTAACCTGCCACATCACATTGTCAAAATGCTTTGTAAACAACAATCTGAGATAGGTTGGGCAAGCATCGTTATTCCAATTTTAAAGATGAGGAAAAATGAGGTTCCAAAAAAGAGATGAATTTCTTTCTAGTTACATGGCTATGTGGAAAGTGACAAAGTCATGGTTCCTTCTTATTAGAAATGGAATTAAGAGCCAGGAGACTCAGGTTTGAATCCTGTTACTGATACATATTGTGTCACCACTCTGGTCCTCTGTATCTTCATTTGCAAAATGAAGACGTTGGATTAGGTGGTCTCTAAGGCCACTTCCAAATGATTTCTTCATTCAATCTGTAAATATTATATTTATTATATATTTATTCTTTATTATATACAATGAACTGTACCTTAAACAAGGAATGGTCTGAATCAAAAGTTTCTGAATCACAACTAGTTCTTTCTACTCTGTTGTACTGTCTCTAAAATGCATCCAGGATATTGTCACCTTTTCAGGCAGACATTCCAACCAAGTCAACACACAACAAAAATAGCTCACATTTATGTAGAGTTTATTATATGCTAGATACTAAGCTAAGCAGTTTAAAATTATTGCATCAGGGGCAGCTAGGTGGTATAGTGGATAAAGCCTTGGAGTCAGGAGTACCTGGGTTCAAATCTGGTCTCAGACACTTAATAATTACCTAGCTGTGTGGCCTTGGGAAAGTCACTTAACCCCATTTGCCTTGTAAAAACCTAAAAGAAAAATTATTGAGTCATTTACTCTTCAAGGCAACCATAGGCAGAAGGTGGTATTATTAGCGCCATTTTAGATGAAGAAACTGGCAAACAAGACATCAAGTAGTTTGCCCAGGGTCACACAGTTAGGATGTATCTGAGGTCAGATTTGAACACAGGTTTTCTTGTTCAGTGTCCAGCTCTCTAACCACTGTGCCACCTAACTGCCTAGCTTTCTGACTTTTCATTTATCAGATATTTTGCTTAAATCATTTTTTCCTTTCCATCCAATGAATAATTCACTTCTTACATTTTTTTGAGATGGAATCTCTATCAGTGATAGATTTAAGACTATCAAATAGTCTTTAAGACTAGAACAAGTATCCATGGAGTCACATGGGGCAGTCCACTATTTTGTTTTTAATTTTCAAAAATTATTTTTAGATTAAATTTTATTTTTATTCATTTTATTATTATTTAACTTTCATTTGTGAAATTATTTGTTTTATTATTTTATTTAATATAAAATTTTTATAGACTCAGTTATACCTAAAATCACAAATATTTTCATAAGTGTAATACTGGCAGTCTATATAAACTCTTTACTTTGGAGTTTCTGATCTACTAATTTCTCTTTCACTGGGAAAAAAGAATTACATCACCTACAGAAATACATTTCATTTTATCCTCATCAATATGAAAAACTGGAAATAAAGACTAGGAAAATATAGAAAGGGAAAAAAGAGTTAAGAGGAAAAGAGATGGAGGAAAGAAAATGTGAAGAAGGCAATCTAGGGAATAAAAATAGAGATTAAAAAAGGTCAGAAAAAGGAAGAAAGACAAACAAGAAGGAAGAACAGAAACAGAGAGATGGGAGGATAAGGGAAAAGACTGGAAAGAAAAAGTAGAAAAAGAGAAAAGAGGAAAAAGAGTGGGAAACAACTCTTTCATCTTTGAATGCCATGATTAACTATTTCCACTCCAAAGGCTGAAGACCTCAGATAAACTCTCCCATCTAAGTTCATACAAACAATTTTTGCTTGAACCTAGTCCCAGAGATGATTTTCACCTGTTGATTCCTTCTTGCTCAAACCACCTATGGTTGAAACCTATATTACTGAAAGCTCTGCTATCTAGGAAGTTGCTAAATTTTGAGTCATTCATTGAACAATAAAAAAATACCCCAAATCAATGGAATTGAAGATTATAGCTGCACATTATGAGTAATAACTTTTGTATAAAAGACAATACAAAAGATATCATGTAAGACACATATGCTCAGTAACTTTAAGTGAGAGAAAATAAATGGATAAGTAACCCCAGAATATGAGAAAACCCAGAGCCAGGGTTCTTAATCTTGAATCTGAACTTTCAAAAAAACATTTTGATAAATATTTCAATATTATTTATTTTCTTTATAAACTTATGTATTTAATTTTTTGGTTTGAAAACTATCCACAGGCTTCAAGAGATTGCTGTAGGAATTCATGAAAAAAGTTCATAACCCCTGAGCTAAAGGAATTTCTTAGGTGCCTTGCCTAGATATTTATTGAAAAACTTAGGGAATGGAAACAATGTAAAGACTAACAGACTGCCTTCTGTGGGGGGGGGTGGAGGGAGGGAAAGAAGATTAGGGGGAAAATTGTAAAATTCAAAATTAATTAATTAATTAAAGGAAAACCTTATGGAAAGGTCTAGACACACACAAACTGATACTGGATAAGAAGTCATGAATGGGCTCTTTACCCCAGGAAAAAAAAAAATTTATAGTGGTGAGATAAACAGAACAGTTAAAAATGCCTAAGTATAAAGTCCTTAATGGTTTATAAACTACTTTTTCTAAAAAAAAAAATACGAGCCTGTAAGGTAAGCATCCAAAATATATAAGAAGAATGTTCTGCCTTGTAGATAATCTGTTCAAGACTGAAGAGAGTTCAAAGACAGAGCTCATCTGACTAAAGGCTAGAGTAGTTCAAATCCAATTCACTCTTCCTCTAAACAGCTAGTCCTTATTCCACCAACTCCTGTCTTGACCATCAGGCAGGTTCAGAGATTCATCATCTGTCCTGATTTCATCCAAGACCGTCATTGGCTTCCTCTATTCCCCTCTATACTTTTTTTTTGCAAGGCAAATGAGGTTAAGTGACTTGGCCAAGGCCACACAGCTAGGTAATTATTAAGTGTCTGAGGTTGGATTTGAACTCAGGTACTCCTGACTCCAGGGCTGGCGTTCTTTCCACTGCACCACCTAGCCGCCCCTCCCCTCCATACTTTTACAAGTATTTATAATCAAATCAGAATAACTATTGCTACTGTGAATTGGAACAATCTAAAATCCCTGGGCTTCTGTTCATAATCCAGTCTTAGAATACTGAGTCATTACATGACTATCACCGTTGACAAATTGCTTGCCCCCTCAGAGAGAAAGGAGAAAATTTGGAGCTCAAAGTTTTAAGAAATGAATATTAAAAATTGATTTTGCATGTAAAAGTGGGAAAATAATATACTTTGAATTTAATATTCTTTGTACATGCTCCTCAAACAGCATGTAAGTGCTTTGAGGGCATGAGCCCTTTTATTTTTGGCTTTGTAATCCTAACATCTAGTCTGATATGCAGTAGGTGCTAACTAAATGCCTATTGGATTGAATGCTCATTTTACATATGAAACAGCTGAGGCTTAGAAAAATTAATTAATTTATTCAAATTCATACAGTTATTGAGAGACAAAAACAGGTTTTACACTCTTGTCTTCTGAGTTCAGAGTCTTTAAATTATCCAATGTCATCTCATGGGCAGCAAGGTATTTTAAAATTCAAACTGCAGCTAGCTTTCATACTAGTTGTGTGACTTCAAATAAATCACTTCTCTCTGCCTCAGTATTTTTCCCTTTATAAAAAAAAAAGGATTTGACTAGATTATATATGTAAGGTGATTTCTTGTTTTGACTCTTGTAATCCCTAATTCTATATAGTTTTATCTTTTCTTTACCAGAAAGTGACCAGGCAAAAAGTGTTGAATAAACTAATCCCAGACCTCCTGACTAGGATATAATAGAGAGTAACCAGAGTTCTACAGACTCAGCAATCTATTCAACAACCTCAAAGTATATCCACTGAAATTTTTGGGAAATGGAAAACAATTTGAAAAAGAGGATATACGCTAATGTGTATTATAAACTAACTAAACTTCAGCATGTGATTCAAAACTGTCTTTTAACTATTGAGTTACACACACGCACACACACACACAAATATACACAGAACAGAGAGGGAAAAAAACAAGTCTTAAAGGGAGATGGGATACAGAATTTCTTCAATTTGTAAAACTTTAGAGAAACAGTGCTTTCCAAATCAATTTCTGAGAGTAAATTCTTAAAGTCCCAATTATAGATTTTCTTGCATACATTCAATTTTGCTGATGCAACTATAGTCCAAGGCTCCCCAAAACTCTTCACATGGACTAGGCCTGATTCCCCAAAAGGGTCATATTTTCTTTCTGACTCTTTATCACTGTCAGTAAAATTTAGTCCAGGAAATCACCAAAATAGTTTAAGTATAATTTGTATCTGGGTTTCCCCAAGGTAGATATAATTGAGGAGATCCCCTAATTGACTTGATGAAAGGACTTGGGACATTGTTAGTTCCTGATCAAACTAAAGAATGCCCCAATCAAACTGATGGGACATAGAATGTTCCTTTATTGACTGATCTAAAATGGTAAACTGATGATATTCTTGGGAGTGGTCAGTTCTTAAATATATGCTATTTGTCTTTTTTTCTTGAACCTCCTACTATAGTACCAGCAAGAAGGTGTAGAGTTTTCTGAAGAAAGTCTAGAAAATTTTCTTCCCCATTCATTTCTACAACTTGGACCAACAGCCAACTTGCTGCAAAAGCAAATGACAATGGTCATTGTGTGGCCTGAGAAAGGAATTAAAGGACATCTTAACCAAATGCTTTTCTAGAGAAGAGGAACCTCAAATTCCCTATATCAATATGATATCAATATCTAATCTATCATAGAAGATTTCTATCAGGGAAAAAAGATTTCTTGGGTAATTTTGAGAGGTAACAATGGTTACTTCTAATATTTCTTTGACACTTTAAAGCTGGCAAAGTATTATATTATTGCACTTTATTTTATCTTCATAATACTGAGAGGTAAGTGCTGCTATTATTATTATTATCCACATTTTGTGCTTGGGGAAATGGAGTAAGATAGCAATTATATAGATGCCTAGGATCACTCAGCTGCCAAGTGTCTGAGGTCAAATTTGAACTCAGGTCTTCCTTTCTCCAGATCTAGATCTCTGTCTACTGTACCACCCAACTCCAAGAAGTTAGAGTCTCTGAGTACAGGTATCTAGAGAGATCATTTTTGACACAGTCTGTTCCCTGGAGATGAAAGAAGACAGAGACAACTTGCATGAAGCCTCCTACTTAGAAAACAATCTAATGAGTTAGAGCAAATCTGGTGATATACTTATCCAAAAAAAAAAATCTTGTGAAGTAATCAAATTATAATGGTGATGTTCAATTGTATCAAATACTTTTATGACCTCATTTGGGGTTTTCTTGGCAAAAATACTGGAGTGGTTTGCCATTGCCTCCTCTAATTCATTTTCCATATGAGGAAACTGAGGCAAATGGGGTCGCCCAACTATTAAATATCAGATAAGATTAGAATGCAGGGAATTGAGTCTTCCTGATTCCAGACCTCGCATTCTACTCATTACACTATGTGCTGTAATTCTAAATAATAGTGTGGCATTAGAAGTAATATAGAGATTGCTTAGGTCTCTGTGAGAGAGAACTCATGGAGGGTTGACATAATAGAGGCAAATGGGAGGGGTGTGTGTGTGTGTGTGTGTGTGTGTGTGTGTGTGTGTGTGTGTGTGTGTGTGTGTGACTGCCTGTCTTGGGATGGATGGGTTGCTGGACAACAATTGATAAATTAATAATCATTTTCATCTTGGTTTCCTGTAAATCTTTAGTAAACATTTCCCGTGTGTGAAATAAAGCCTATTCTTTATCCAATTACCTTATTGTATGTAGGCAGCTAATCAATACTGTGACTAGAAAACTAAACTTTGAGTCAGGAAGATCTTAGTTCAATTCTTGCCTCATACACTTTTTTAATGATGTGACCCTGAGCAAGTAACTTAACTTTTGTCTCTAAAATCAGTGTGATAATAACACCTACCTCACAGACTTAACTTAAGGGTCAAATGAGTTAACAATTAAGGTCTCTATACAAATACTTTATTATCCTGCACAATTTAAGGACCCTGCCATCACATTTAGGATGGCCTAGGTACAAGCCACAACTCAATTTGATCTTTTAGTCTTCCCTGGATGAAGGCAAGGCAACAATGCAAAGGAAGAAAAATGATGCTTGAGTTAAAGATTCTAGGGTTGAATCTAGTTCATGTGAACTCAGAATTCTTAGAAGGAGGGGAGGTCCTGGGCCATGAGTTCCATGGGCAAAAGGATTCTAAATTCTCATATAAGTAGTCAAAGTAATAAATGCAAAGTATATTTGTTAAAATAACCTATAGAAAATGCAGAAGATTCCAAGGAGACAATTAATACATGCAAGAAATGAATAAAGGGGCAGCTAGGTGGCCTAGTGGATAAAGCACCGGCCTTGGAGTCAGGAGTACTTGGGTTCAAATCCAGTCTCAGACACTTAATAATTACCCAGCTGTGTGGCCTTGAGCAAACTACTTCACCCCATTTGCCTTGCAAAAACCTAAAAAAAAAAAGAAATGAATAAGGCACACACTCAAGTGGTTCCTAAATTCCACCCCACCATCTCCAAAGCAATGATAAAATGGGACAAATGAATCTGCAACACCCCTCCTTTTAGCATTTGAACTGTTTGACCCACTCATTATAATTACCAAAGGTTCCTATGTTTCCCAAGACTCAAAGCCCCTTCATTGTTTCTCCTATCACAGGACTCAGAGGGTAAATCCTTTTCTTTTTCCATCAGTTATGAAGCTTAAAAAAATCCATTTTTCTTTCTATCTAGAAGGTCAAAACTGCACATTCTCAAACTTGAAACTCTCAAATTGTGGTCATCCATCAAACTACCAATAAGTTTGATACTGCCCAAGAAAGCTTTCTTTGCTGGGTTCTGGTATCACATTGCAGGATAATCCTTACAGGAGGCTGGGATTGAAGAATATTGATCAGGAACACCTTTCTTGCATTCTGATCCTTTGGAGAATGACTGAACAAGTAATAGTTTATGGACATAATGGAATACTATTGTACTATATAAAATGATCAAGAGGAATGGTCAGAGAAACTTCGGAAACTTTAATCTCACAAATTTCTTAAGGTCATTTGTGTGTGTGTTTGTGTGTGTGTAGGTGTGTCTGTCTGTCTGTATCTTAAACTCTGCCTTCAAGCTATTTCCACTTAAGTGTTTGACTAGAGCTTCTCTATCACTAGGCTAGCCAGCTACCCAACTTCTGGATTCTGAATTATCTCATTCTTTTAACTACACCCCACAGATTATGACTGATTCTTTTTAAACAACCATAAGACATTTTTATGAATAGTCATTTGTTTTCATTCTGCCTAATTTTCACCTTTGATTGATTGATTCAATAGAGAGTTTAGGGATTGTTCACACTCAATTTATACCATTGATTGATTGCTCAATTCAATCAAAGATAGGGTGTTAAGGGAAATAGGACAATTTATTTCAACAGATATTTATTGTAGATTGAAATTCATTTATACCTTCTACTTTGGGATTGTTACCTGTGTATTTCCATAAACCTTCCATAGAAGATCTATCCAGTCTTCTATAGGACTTTATCTAACTCTTAATATTTCATGGGAATTAGTCTAATCTCCTATCTCTTGACCTTGCTACATAACTGCTCCATTTTCTTTCTATTAAATAGACATCTTCAATATTGTCTTTTATGTCATTTTTCCTGTGCCAGTCACATTGGCAATATGTTGTAGTCTATCTACATGCACTACATAGCTTTCCATTTCTTGATTCTCTTTAGAGTGAAGTATTTCATATGGACCTCAGACTGTTGCAAGACAGAGCATATTGGTTTTTAAAAAGATGTGCTTTTTGATATCTATGTCAGACAACTGAGATAAATTCATGACTAATAACTATTTACAAGTAAAAAAAAGTCAGAGAATATGAATCGTTTTCAAAAGAATTACAGATCATCAATAACCATAGAAAAAGTTACTCCAAATTACCAGTAAGATAAATGAAAATCAAAACTCTGAGGGTTTTTTAAATAATAATATTTTATTTTCCCAATTGCAAGTAAAACAATTTTTTAACATTCATTTAAAAAATTTTTGAGTTCTTAATTATTTCCCTTCTTCCAGACCTTCCTGAGATGGCAGGCAATTTGTTATATATCTTAAAAAATGTGCAATTATACAATACAAATTTCTCTATTAGTTATGTTGTGAAAGAAGATGCAGACCAAAAAATCCCCAGTAAAAATAAACTGTAAAATAGTATTCCCCAGTCTTCCTTCAGACTCTATTAGTCTGAAGGAGTATGGCATTTTTTGTCAAGAATCCTTTGGAATTGGCTTGGATCATTTTATTACTGAGAATAACTAGACCATTCACAGTTGATCTCCCTGCAATATTACTATTCCTTCTGTACAGTGTTTTCCTGGTTTGTTTCAATTCACTCAGAATCAGTTATGTAAGTCTTTCCAGATTTTTCTGACATCGACTTGTTTGTCATTTCTTATAGCATAATAGTTTTTCTTTAAAGTCATATACCACAAATTGTTCAACCATTCCAATTCATAGATAGGCCCTCAATTTCCAATTCTTTGCCAACACACAAAAAAAATCTGCCATATATGTTTGTGAACAAAAAGATCCATTCCCCTTTTTGAACTCTTTGGGATGTAGACCTAGTAGTGATATTCCTGTATCAAAGGGACTGAACAGTTTATAACCCTTTGGATATAGTTACAAATTTCTCTCTAAAATGGATAGATTAGGTTATAACTCCACTATCAATGTATTAGTGTCTCATTGTTCTCATATTCACTCCAACATTCATCATTTTCATTTTCTGTCATATTAGTCAATCTGATAAATATGAGGTGCAACCCCAGAAAATCTCTGAGGTTTTATATAATACACTTAAAATAGACAAAAGATGTTGGATAGTGATATCAGAGTCACTAATGCATGGTTGTTAGAGTTGTATACTGGTTCAACTTTTATATAAATTTTGCTGGAAAAGCTACTAAACTGGTCATGCCCTTTAATCTGGTGAACCCAGTCCTAGATGCATAATCCAAGGAATTTAGAGAAAGAAATGTTCCATATATATACATATATATATATATATGTATATATATATACATATATATATATATATATATGTTCATAGCAGCATTTTTTCTATGGCAGGAAAACAAACAGTATCACAGACTTTAACAACAAATCTAATTTAAAAAATAATGATATTTTTTGGTAACAGAGATAGCTTAGATTCACTGAAATTGCTATAAATTTCCCACATGTAATTCATCCCCATCTGTCATTAAAACATGGGTCTACCTTATTGTCCAATTTTAGAACCAAGATACAAATTAGTATATTGATTCAAAGATCTGCCTATATAACTGTAGGTGGTAATCTGAACATTATTTATTCACTTATTTTTCCTTATAGAATTTTATGAGAATGATCTCCATATACAATGAAAGTATTTTTGAACTTATTCTCCCAATTTCCCTCATACCCCCAAACACACACACACACACACACACACACACACACACACACACACTACCTGATCAGATTCCCAGAACTAACAGGGCTATATCTGTCCCTCAGGATTCTAAGGATAGTAGGCTATGAAGAGTCAGGAATAATTCTCTAATGTTATCAGTTCAAGCCTTCATTCTCAAGTATTCTCCACAATATGAAGTACCAATGATTAGCCAATTAAGCCCAATTAACTTTTATATGAGTGTATTTATTGAGAAAATAAAGAACAGAGATGTAAACATTTCCACCAAATACTTAGGTGTATAATTTCCCCATTGCATCTTTTTATTTGGACAGAGTGGGATCAAACTTAAAACAGTTTTTCTTTCTTTTTTTATTTTTCTTTCAGTTTTTATAAGGCAATAGGGTTAAGTGACTTGCCCAAGATCACCCAGCTAGGTAATGATTAAGTGTTGAAGGTCACATTTGAACTCAGGTCGTCCTAACTGTATGGCTGGTGCTTTATCCACTACACTACCTAGCTTCCCCCTCAAACTTAAAACAGTTTCTACAAGTTTTCCTATCAAGTTCAATTCTGAATGTGACATGACCAACATATGTCACTTTCACCTCCTATTAGTGGTTTGGGTCAAGTAAGTCACTTTTAAGGATCTTGAGTGTTCACTTTACTCCTGCTTAGCTTCAAAAAAAAAAAACCTTGAATATAATTAAAATTTCAGATTTTGCTGCTCACTATTTGATCTTTTAAGTTCACTAGATCATAAACATTCTCAGTATTCCTTTACTTAAAAGCAGGATTAGGATGGAGAAGGGAGAAAGGCAAAGTGACAAAGAACAGAGGGACATCCTCACAAGGAACATATCACCAGGTGTCTCCCAATCCGGAGACTTATAATATAGTTCCCTTACTCAAATGTAGTCAGGAAAAGAGAAAATGTTTTGTCCGATTAGTGATATTCGAATGCACTCTCTGTTCTGCCTCAGCAACCAATAATAAGAAAGGTTCATTTTCATATGGTAAGTCAACCAGAAAAAAAATCTACACAAGGTCAAATTCATGTGAAGATTAAACTAGGCAAAGCACATGGTTTATCCTTACAATGACTGGGCTTTCATTAGCCAATCCCATCTTCTCTAATTAAACTTATAAAGGATGAGTTTCTTAAGATGTTTTAATTTGTAGATGCCAGTATACAAATTATGTCCATAGGACTTCCATAAAAAAAATTCCATGACCACTTAAAAAAATTGAGTTAGCAATCCACATAAGCAGAACTAAAATGAGGGTGAAGCAAATACAAATATACCATGATCCCTGTCTCAAAATTTACTTGGGAAGAAAAAACTTTTGTACAGAGAAATAAAATGTCCATGACAGATTGATCATTATATAGGAGAATAAAATATTAGGAGATCTGATGAAGAAGTATCACTTGCAAATCAGGGTCATGGAGCATTGCATGGATGACATGGCTTTTGATCTTAACCTTGAAGGATGTTAACAGTGTTGACAGAATAATTGGTGAAGCCTGATAGAGACACATAGGGATGCCATGAAAATGGCATTTCAACAGCATGATGATGTAGCTGAGGCATTTCAGGGAAAAGAAGCCATTATCAGTGGCCACCGGATTATTAGGTTGGCTGCAATCTTAGTTGTGGTCAGACTGAGGTGAGTCAAGGGCCAGGATGCATTGTCAGACGTCTAGAGAAATTTCCCTGACATGGGTATATCTTTGACTCTCTCCCACAATGTCTGCTGACCAAAGCAGGAGAACAGTCAGCATGTTGGGTCTGCATTTTGTTTCTTACAATGTGTTTTGTGTGCTGTGGCAGCACTTTGTATCTTCCTCATGGCTTTCTGGTGGTTTTCTGGTACAAACAAGTCTATGACGCTAAGGCAACTCAGAGATGGCCTTGACTTCATTTTAAATATAGCCTTTATTCTGAGGCTGCACCCTACTACTTACTCTAAGGAGGTATTGGAAAGTCCTAGATATATCAGCCAGACATGGTAGACACCATTCTAGGCACAGTCTGAGAAAAGAAGGAAGGCAAGAAATTATCAAGCCAATTTGGGAAGTAACTCATTGTCTAACTTCCTTGGAAATTCTTATAGTCTGTTTGTTGGAGGAATGTGAGATAAAACTGAAGTCAGACTGTGGAGGGCCTTGAATACCTGACCAAGGAGGTTGGTCACTATTCAGGAGGCTGCGGTGCAGCCAGTAAAGATTTTGGAAAAAATGAATCAAACCTGTATATTGAACAAGTATGAGCATTGTGTCCATTAAGCATCCCTGAGGGTCAATAGCTCTGATCATCTCTCCATCTCTAGACAATGATGTTTGAAACATTGCTCTAGGAGATACCGGATAGTTAAGGCAATTGCTAATATAATTGCAAGGAGTTTGGACTTAGGAATGAAGTCATCAAATTTTTTTTTCTTTGCAATTATCTTGGGGAATTCTATCCTTGTCACTGAGCTTCATTAAGCTAATTCTACCCTGGGCTTTTCACTAAAGCCTCAAAGCTGCCACATTTCTTTTAAAGATCATTATGGGAAGTGCATTGCTAAAGCCTTAAGGAAATGCTTGCTGTTACAAAGCCAGACTCCAGTGTGCTTAAGAAAGTATTTTCCAAATTGCATTTTGCCTGAATCTGATAAAGCTGTAATTGTGCTGATGATCTGGTAAGCCGACAACTTGGCCTTTTTCTAAATGAATCAGGCTTCAAGTTTAGGGGATGATGCAAATGTAAGTAGATAATAATTCAAAAATTTAATTAAATTCAGTCTGAGAATATGTCTAATGGCCTAGAACACATGTTGGTAGCTCATAGCCATCTTTGTAGGGGTAGTGGGAAAAGAAGGGATTGTTGAAGACAAAAGGCTCTACTGATTTCAGGAAGATTTTAAGTTAAATGTGGAAAATGGAGTTTTAATATTAATCCTTTGTCTTTCATATTGAGGACACTGAGTCTCACTGAGAACAAAACAATAGGATTATAGCTTTAGAACTGGAAAGGGCATTAAAAGTTGTCTAGTCCCTTCATATTTTGAGTGAGAGAAGTTAGGTCCAGAGAGGTGATTGCCTTGGCTAAAGTCTCATATAGAAAATAAATGTCATTTAAACAGTGACTTAAACTCAGATCACAGACTCCAAATCCATCAGTTTACTGCATTACACTGCAATGACTGGGGTTTGGAATGTATTATAATTCAGGTTAGAGAGGATTTAGGGAGATGGCCTTTTCAAACTTTCCCTGGTTCAAGTATCACTACATGGGGTGTGTGTGATTGTAAAGTTTATCTAAACATTTTTACCACTAATTTAACTCAGACAGACAGACAGAGACTGGCAGACAGAGAGCCTGAGAGACAGAGGCAGAGACAGACAAAGAGACAGAGACAGAGAAACAAGACAGAGACAGAGACAGAAAGAGAAGTTAGAGAGGAGAGAGAGGGAGAGAGACAGACACACACAGAGAGAAATAGTGGAAAACCTGGTACTGCAATAGTTGTGAACTAGATATCACTGAATTGATGTCTACAATCAGTTTATAGAAGAGGAACAGCCACGTTGACAGGAAAAAAAAATACGTTTGGATCATGTGACCAATAAGAAGGACTAGACATTTTTCTAATCCTAATCCTCACCTCCCAAACTGCTTCAACATAAGAATTATGTGCAATGAATAAAGCAATGTCTGCTGTCTCCATGGTCTTAGAAACCAAGAACCCTAAACCAAACAACAATTCAATGAACTAACAGCAGGGGAGGCTAATCCCTAACCTCTAATGTTCTCTCAGCAACCAACTATAATCCTACCACCCACCACACTCCCGGAGCAGGATTGCCAGGTTTCTACTCTTCTCACCCCTTCCCATAACCACTCTCCATCCTGCCATTTCTTGGAAAAGCAAAAGACACTAGCCTACTCAGACTGAGATAGCACTGACCAGCATTCTGGAGAATTGGGGGATGGGGAGCTACTATTGCATGTTCCATAGGTTAAAAGAGATAGCCCATAAAGGAAAATGGGGACCTTAAAATGGTATTATTTGTAGAGATTGCCTGTGAGGATTAGAAAAAGTACATCAAGGTCTCCCACTGCATCCAGGGCCATCTTCAGTCATTCTGATCTATATCTGGCCACTGGACCCACAGAGCTCTAAAGGAGAAAGTGAGGCTGATTACTTTGTACAGGCCTCCTTCACTTAGGTCCAATTCACTTGCATGTCGTGGCATCAACTCCTGAATGTCATGTTCCTCTTCAAGAATGAATGGCAAACAACAACAGCAAAAATAACATTCTGTGTCAGAAGAAAGGATTAGAGCTCCTAGAGACAAATGGCACTCAAAAGGGTGAGAAGAAATGAATGTAGGGAGGAGTTTTAAAAGCAAATGGTGGGTAAATGAAGGGTTAACATTGACAACAAAATGCACAGTCAGCAAGATGGAAAAAAATATCTACTATCAGGTAATATCCAATCACCAGTAAGAAAAACAGAAACCTTGGAGGCAGTTTGGTGGCGCAGAGGATAGAGCACTAGCCCTGGAGTCATGAGGACCTGAGTTCAAATCCTTCAGACACATAATTATTACCTAGCTGTATGACTTTGGGAAAGTCATTTAACACTACTGCTTTGTTAAAAAAAAAAAAAAAGTAAGAAAAGAAATTGAAAAAAGAACTATGGCAAGAGCTATAAGACAATATTTTAGATATAGTTTAGAGGAGATATTGCCCCCTTTTAGACATTAAGGGGTTAGATTCAAACTTGTAAAGGGTATAAGAAATCACATGATTTATATCTGTGACCTACAATGTAAGGATATGAATCTGGAAATGATTCTTTGACATCTAAAACTCTTCACTCCTTTCAGTCTTGGATTGATCAATATAAATAGGTGTTTACATGTCTATGCTTCTTTGGGAAATATAAAAGAAATCTTCCAACAATTCAGGAGCTTGAAGAATCATACACGTTCCAAATGTCCTTTTAAAAAGCAAGAAATATCTCTGAAAAGAGTCATTCCTGGCAGTCAAAGAGCTACTTGTGAAGCAGGAACTCAACTCATAAAAGGAGAAAATTGGCTCAGAGTCCTTCTGTAAAGTTGAGCTGATCTCCAGAAAAGCCCAGAGAGCCCAGTCTAGTGACCTGCCTAGTAGATCTGCCCATGCTTGCCTTGTTCCAGTGGGAGTAGTATGAACACACCTAAATATCACAGGGGTGCACAGTCTCAGCTCTGTGTGATCCCTATATACGTGCATATCCACTAGCCTACTAGTCCCAGTCTTGATGATGTCCTTATGAAAGAGTGAGCAAAAAAAGGGCAGCTGGATTCTAGGCTTACCTTTATCAACAACCAGATCAGTGACCTTGGTTATACCTAGCGGCACAGTAGGCCCTGAAGTCAGGAGGAACGGAGTTCAAATCTAGCCTCAGACACTTACTAGCCATGTGATCTTGGACTAGTCACCTTAACCTTGATTGAGTCACATGCAGGGCTATCACCAGAAGTCCTGATTCCTAACTTGCCACTAGATCCAGATGGCCCTAGAGGAAAAAGTAAGACTGGTGACAGTACAGTACCCTCCCCTTATTCAAATTCAATTCATGTACATGCCACAGCATCACCTTCCTGATGTCATGATCCTCTTGGGGAATAAAGGACAAATGTCATAACCTAGTTGTATGAAAATTGATTGAGTCACTGTTCTCCTCATAACTTATGTCATGGAAGGGGAGGGGGCGAAAGTAGATGCCCTTGGGATTTCCCCTCAGTACTAACTTTTGGAAATCTATGAAATTGTTTTAGTGATGTAGATAACCTGAAACAAATAGTGGACTTTTTCCACCACCACCCTCATTTGCTCCCCAAAAGCTATGTATGAGTCATGTTTCTGAGGCAAGGGAACCCCCCAAATCTATTAATTAAAGTATCCTGATGATTGTTAGACTGCCTGGAGGGATCTGTATCTATGAGTGAGAATAATTAAGGGTGAGAATAATTAAGGATATAATACCTGTTTGTTGCTATTTTTGAATTTTTGCACAGGGCTGTGTGCCAAAGAAACCAGTACAAATAAACAAATAAAATGGGGCTTAGGGCAAGCATTCACTCATGGGGCCTCTCTGGCTCTATCCCTAAAATGACTGGCGTTCTGGGCCATGTTGGCTCCAGTCCATTTAATTAGGCTGGGCCTCAGCACAACCATCTTTAAATGCTGCCCAAAAATACTCCTTTGGTGCATTGTATTTTTTTTATCAGCCTATAAAGTAGTTTTAGATCCCTAAGTGAAAGGCAATTTGAGATCAAAGTAGTCTCTTCCAAATAATTATTTCCATGGTAACTACCTCACCTAACTTCTGCTTTGAAATATTCTTCAAATTAAAGTAATGGAGTAATATTTTTTCCAGGGGGTAGAGATCAGGGTTAAATCTATGATTTCATTGGTGGGAGGAATTCTCTACACTCATGAAAAACTGCAAATTTGAAGAGGTTATTTAATTTGCCTGTGGTGACACAGATAGTTATGTGTCAGAAATAGGACTTAGACCTGGGTCTTCGTGACTTAGGTGTTAACCTACTTTATCAGTGCTTCTTCTATGATTATAAAGAATTATTTCCATATAATATAAATTTTCTAATTCCCTGTAATGATTCTATGGAGCAAAAAAAAAATATGGTTGTCATCATCATCATTCATATTTTAAAGAAGCGTCTTAAATTTGTATAGTGTTTCACACACGTCATCTCATTTTAGCCTCACAGGGAATTTGAAAGACCATTTATTTCTTCAGACAAAACCACACTTAAAATACAGAAAGGTTAAGCATAGTATTATGGAATATTATTCTAGCATTCCAAGTGACCTTGGAGATTTCATATATAGATAAATAGTAAGAGGGAGAAAGAAATGGGGAGGCTAGGTGGCCCAGTAGATAGAGCACCAACCATGGAGTCAGGAGGACTGGAGTTCAAATCCAGCCTGACTTTAATACTTATTTAATTTGTGACCTTGAGTATGTTATTTAACCCATAGCTTTGCCAGAGAGAGAGAGAGAGAGAGAGAGATACACATATAGGAAAAACTAAATATGCATATATATATATATATATATATTCATATATAATTTCATATGTATGTGTGTATTTATTTCAACCCTTTTTTTTACAGGTAAGGAAACTGAGACCCCAAACTTCAATCACTTGCCACTTTCTATAAAAGTTTTCTAAATTTCCATTTAGGAGACACAGCATTCAACTTTTTTTCAAAGTTATTGCAATACAGATTAAAAACTAGAGGATTTGAACAAAGATATCTGCATGGATGGAATGACTCTATAATGTATGCCTTTGTGAAGATCAGAACAAGAATTTGGGAAAGGAGAGATATTCTTCTTGCTTCTTGCTCCAAAAAAAAGAACATATACAGTTCCTGTCACTTCAGAGAAAGGCATACTTTGAAAAGGAGCAGACATGTATAATATATCCCAGATTCCCAGTTTATCCCCACAGAGACTTCAGAGAATTTACATTGGTGAGATCAAGCCTTTTCTCCCTTGGTTGAGTGGAAATAACACATGGAAGGACTCATTCACTCTGTGTATCATCTGGAATATTCTACTCTGTATAACTTTAAGATTTTTTGCTTAGTTAATTTGCTATTTGGTGAGAAGGTGTCAAGTCTTCAGAAAAAACCTGGGAGCAAAAATAAAATTATTTAGGAAATTAGGCAGATAGATATAATTCTGTTATGGTACCCTCTCTATGAGGAGAAGAGAGCTGCCAGCCTCTTGGTACCTTTTCTTACTGCTCTTGGGCAAGAATCAAAATCGCTATAAGATAAGGAATGGTAAAACGTTTTCTCAAGCTGCTTGTAGAAAAATACAGATGGATATCCTCATAGCCTACAAGGCAATACATAAATGCTTGGGATATATGATGTATATGTATAAACATATATATTTATTTACATGTATATAAAATTTATATATATGTGTGTGTGTGTGTGTGTGTGTGTGTGTATGTTTGTATATCTACATTTATTTATCTGCAAATGGGTGTGTTTGTGTGTGTTTAGTGATCATCTATGTTCATGTAAAATAAAGGATAGGCTCAATAGAATGTAAGCTCCTTCAGGGCAAGGACTATTTCACCTTTGTCTTTGGATTCTTAACACCAAGCACATTTCTGGAAACATATTAGATATTTCACAGATTCTTGCTGAATTGAGTTTAACTGTCTAAGGTCACAAAGATATTGGGTGACGGTGAAGACTCGAATCTAGGCTTCTTATCAGCCAGATCTATCATGTCATTTAGCTTCTTTCCCTTTTTTTCAGAGGTGGACAGGAAAGAGGTTTCTATCACTTGTCTCAAACTGCCTCACTTTAATATTTGACTATTCGAATTTTCAAAATTCTCCCTCATATTCTACCTAAATTGCTCATTTTGTTATATGTTCTTTTTTTCTTTCTTTCTTTCTTTTTTTGGTCCTTACAGGATATTGGCAAATGCTGATCAGTAACTTCTGAATGAAGATTCATTCTTTTCTTCAATCAGCGAAATTCTAGGTGTTTTTAGCATCCAAGAATGGTAGAAGTCAGGATGTGGATCAAGGAGTCTTGAACAAAATCCTTATGTATTTACTTAACTCCCCAAAAATGTGTTAGTTGGTCTCTTAAAATCAGCATGTACTCAGTACTTTCCCAAGAAGTTTTAATCTGGGCACTGATTCAGGGCAGAAGGTTTGGTGTGGTGGGCTATGGTATTTTCCCTACTTATAAGTCTCCCATGACCCAACTGAAGATGATTACTTTTGCCTCTCTTCTCATTTTTATTTTAAATTTTTTGGGGAAAGTTCAGATGTCAAGAGAATTAGTTCGTGTTGCCTTAAACTAAGGTTTTGTAAAATGTCTTCAATATGATATCATGTATCTGTGTGCATGTATGTATCTGTCTTTGTCTCTCCCCCACATACCATATTACCATCTTAGGGGTTAGCCTTGGGGCAGATCATTGGTATTGCATGTATGAATTCTTTCAATCAACTGGAGAGCATCCTTAAATAGGGATCTATAAGAAGGTGTATGATAAATAATTTAAAGTCCAGGTCTTTCATGAAGACTTCTCCAAATATTCCAGCATTCTCTAATCTCTATTTTCCTAGTATGCATTTTGCCTTACTCTGTATTTATGAATTAATATATGTATATCTGTATACATATGGACCATATAGGTTTACATGTATGTGTTTATGCAAGTTTGTATTTTATATAGATTGAAGGGGAAAGGACATTCCAAGAAGAAAAAAGAAGAAAAACGAAAGACAAGTGGTGAGAATAATTATGTCCCTCAGTGGGATGTTTCCAGAACCCTATAATTAGATTGTAATGATACTTTCATCTTGATGTATCTTTGGCCATTCTATGGTTTGAGGATAGTTGTCTTGGCCATGTTATTATTCCTACATGTACTACTATAGAAGGTAATGTTGCTGTGGGTTGGGCCATCTCCACAAACCCACAGGATGATAATTTCCAGAGACAAATCCAGAATAGTCTTTAAATGCTTTCAAACTAAGAAAGATGAATCACAATATTTATTTTAGCTTCTCTTTCTCTTATTTTATATACACTTCAAATAGATCTGAAACATAAGACCATAAGTGAATAATGCCAAGATTTGCGACTTTTTTAAACCCTACCCGTGAAAATTTGCTGAAGCAAAGTTCAGGGAATTAAATGTGCTAAGAGAAGAGGTTTTTATTGTGGCTCCTCAGTTCATTTGTAACATATTATAAGAGGTAGTAATGAAGCCATGACCCACAGATCAAGAAGCTTTGGAGAACTATTAAAAAAGACCGTCTTGCAGTTGGGGAGGGACAACTATATGAACAATAAATATGGGGAAAGTTTACTTTTGGAAATGTTAAATGGGGCTTCAACATTTGAGTGCTATGTTAGGACCTCTAACAAACTCTGAAATAACACTTTCATTGCGTCATTAAAATGGAGGTTTCTTGAAGGTGGGACTTATTTTTATTTTTCTCTTCATATTATAAAATTAAAGGATATGGGATGATAGAATCCTATAACTTAGAACCAGAAGGAATACATGAGGCCAAGAACTCTAAGCACCTTACTTGTTAGGTGAACAATCTGAATCACAGTTCACAAAGGTCTGAAGCTTCAACCCAAATTTTTCTGCCTGGAAGTCCAACATTCTGCCCATAATGCCAGTGATTAGTATATAACAGCAGCTTGATAGACACTTGTCAATTAGGGTAAAAGGGAAGGAAACCATGATTTTATTTGCCCCAAGTGGTAGGAGTAATGTCCTCATCCATACACCTATACAAGTTAGATTGATTTTCCCTTCATGCCTTCCTTGGCTCAGGGGATTAATGGTGAAGACTGATGATGTTATGTTACTTCCTCATTGCTTGAGTACAAATTAGCTTTGAGAAGAGTAGTGGGTCTTCTAATGCTTGGCTGCCGGATCACCAAGCACAGCTGAGAGAAAAGAGCTTCTCTCAGTTGAAGCAACTCAAGTCATTCTCAGTACCTGTCTTGCTCCTGCTGTGGCTAAATAAATCTTTTTAGCAACTGTTGAAAGTTGTATGTGTATGTGTCTAATTTTATTGCAATGCTGAACATAAACTACTAGGACACAGGCCCAAATCAGACCCAGGCCAGAACACTACTACTACTACTACTACTACTACTACTACTACTACTACTGCTACTACTACTACTATTACTATTACTGCTAGTACTACTACTACTACTACTACTACTACTACTACTACTATTACTGCTAGTACTACTACTACTACTACTACTACTGCTAGTACTACTACTACTATTACTGCTAGTACTACTACTACTGGTACTACTACTACTACTGCTACTACTACTACTACTGCTACCTACTACTGCCTACTACTACTGCTACTACTGTTGCTACTACTATTACCTACTACTACTGCTACTACTACTATTATTTACTACCTACTACAACTACTACTACGATTACTACTACTGCTACTGCTGCTACTATTACTACTACTATTACCTACCACCTACTACTACTATTACTACTTCTGCTACTATTATTACTACTACCACTACTACTGCTGCTGCTGTTGCTACTACTACTATTACTGCTGATGCTGTTGCTGTTGCTGAAGCTTCTTCTACTTCTACTGCTGCTTTTGCTGTTGCTACTAATATTACTTCTCTACTTCTGCTACTACTACTAATGCTACTACTAGTAATACTACTACTACTATTACTGCTACTACTACTACTACTGTTGCTGCTGCTGCTGCTGCTCCTGCTGCTCCTGCTACTATTATTGCTGAAAATACTACTACTACTACATATACTATTTTTGCTTCTGCTGAAATTACTACTACTTTTGCTACCGCTGCTACAAATATTTCTGCTGCTGCTACTATTACTACTAATACTTCTACTAATACAACTATTACTACTGATAATAATAGCATTTATATATCACTTTATAGTTTGCAAAGTGCTTTATATAGTATGTCTAATTTGATCCTCATAACAATCTTGGGGTGGGGGAAGGGAGGACTATATTCTATTGTTAACCCCACTTTGCAGAAGAGGAAGCTAAAACAACCTTACCAGGATCACATAGCTAATATACCCCCAGACAAGATCTGAACTCAGGTCTTTTTGACTCCTATTCCACTTAACTACCCTATTCATCATTTCCCATTAGGTATCCCCTAAAACTTGATCTTATTTTTCTGTTTTTGTATTTTCAACAATATACAACAAATTTAGCATGGTTTACTTATATTCATGAGGTAAGGTCAGTGCAATTAGGAGACACTTGTTATCTTGGTCTGATTTTTTTTCTTAAAAATAATTTAAAAGTAAAAACACCTTCTGTGACAGATAAAAATAATTTTGGTTCTTACAGAAACAACTGCTATTAGTACTTGGGATAAAAAAAATCACTTACCAGCTTAATGATGCAATATTGGAATTAAGCTCAAGAGAATATAAAAAAGATAAAGCATGGAAATCATTGAATAATGGCAAGATGGTATCAAACATATTTTAAGCAAAGCTTAGAGAGATTCAGGACACTTGGCCCAGTAAGAAGACAGATGAAATTCAATTTTATGCAGACAGTAACAAACTAAAATGCTTTTATGATGCCTTGAAGGCTATTTATGGGCCAAAGACATATGATGCATCTCAACTACTCAGTGCTGATGGATCCTCATTGATTAACTATAGGGACATGATCTTAGAGAGATGGGTTGAACACTTCCATAGTGTTCTTAATAGACTATCATCAATCAATGCAGAAGCCATTGACCATTTACCTCAAGTTGAAAACAATCAGTCCCTAGCTGAAGTTCTAACTGAAGAAGAGGTTTTGAATATCATTATACTCTTTTCAAGTGGCAAAGCATCTGGTGATGCTGATTTTACTCCAGCTGAGATCTACAAGGTGGGGGTGGGGGGTGGGTAAGGGTTCATTGCTCATCCAAAAACTGACTGAAATTTTCAAGGTTATAACAATATAACAAAGGACAAGAATCAACAAAAAGCCAAAGAATATACTTGAGCATGTTGAAGTTGGAAAACAATGACCTCTGATCTTCTTTCCAATTGTGAGAATTATATGTTTCTATGAAAATCTATTTGACCAATATTATCTGATATTTGCTTAAATTATTAAGCACAGTTTCAAATTCTGTTATCTTCTCTGTGGTTAGACCTTCAGCCTCAGAATGGATAGAAATGATCTCTCTATATATCTAGTTTGTTATAAATTTCAAAATTTGGGTTAATGAAGAAAAATTATTCTAATTAGCTTCCAAATAAAATGCTTTCAATGCAGTGAGAGAAAATGAAGTAAGAAAAAATCAAATAAACAAAACAGGATCCCACCTTAACCTTTGATCCCAAATTCAATGAAGATAATGGATCCCAAAAAGGAGATTTCCTTTTTCCTTTTTGTGATTCTATTGAGTGGGATAACTTACAACTGAGACTTTGGATATTATTATTATATTATATTATATTATATTATATTATATTATATTATATTATATTATATTATATTATATTATATTATATTATATTATATTATATTATTATATTATATTATATTATATTATATTATATTATATTATATTATATTATATGGATAAAAAATATATTACTTATACTATTGGAAAAAAGACCTGAGGTCAGGAAAAACCATTGTCCAATTTCCAAAACCTCAAATGAAACAATTCAAATGGAAATTTCAGTTCAATAAATTTTCAGTGTTGTGTTTGGTTCCCTCCATCAACATTTTTTCTGTGGTGCCTCATTGTGTTGTGAAGGTGACCCTGTCTTCTAGAAAGTTGTCAGCAAATTTCAGAGTTTGGTAGATCTTGTTAAGTTGGACAAGCTCATCACAGTAATGATAACAAAAATAACTAGCATTTAAATGGCAATTTGGGTTTCATAGAGTAGTTTACCTACATAAGTTTCCTTCTCAGAGCAACTCTATGATGAAGATTGGACAAGGAATATAATTCTCATTTTAAAACTGAGTACAGGCATTGTCTGCTGATTGTAGAAGAGCTCATCGCCATAAAGCTAATCACTATGTTAGGACTGGGTTTTTTAACCATAGCAACTCAAGAAAACTATTTCTCAAGACTTATTGTTATCTGTGTAGATGGAGTCCCTACATCGATAAAAATGTAAATTTTTAGAGAGAAGAATTGAAGAATGGGGGGGGGGGGGTGTTCATAGGATTTGATACACATAAAAACTTGGAATGGGTTAAAAGACCATCCAATTCTATACTGTTTGCCAAGATTATTCTAAATGGAAGTTACAATTACTGAGGTTTGAAATGATTATATTCCTCATAATCAGATAATTACTGCCGCACAGGACGTTCAAATACCCAAGGCAGCAGAGAGGTTAAGAAGAACATTATCTATCAAATGATCCCTGGAATTTGAATCACCAACAGAAGGATTTTTTTAATCCACTTATGGAGCCAGAGTGAAATCCTAAGTTGTGAATTTTCAGCTTTTTTTTTTTTTTGCAAACAAGTTTTGGATCCAGTTCATTTTTCATCTCACAACTGTCCCAGATGAACAAAACCCAGGAGAGGGTTTTCTTCAGGCCATTTAGAGCTCTTCTTTGATACTGTCAAAACAATGACCTCATTTGGAAGCCACATGCTGGCAGGCAAATTGGACACAAAGAACTTTTAGCTGAAAATTCTGAAGCAATCAATTCAAGATGGCTACGATGGGCAAGTACTTGTTCAAAGAGACTGAAGGAGATAACAGATTGCTCCATCTCTTCCCCATGTTACAAAATACATCAGTGCTAATGCTGAATACAACAGGGTTCCCATGCCAAACGTGACAAAGGGTAGACCTCTGCCTAGAATTTCCATACCCCCAGAAAACTATACTAATGTTTCTCCTTCCCTATGAACATTAAACTGTAGGACTCAGAAAGTACATGATTTCATCAGATTAAAGTGTTGTATTTGGAACAGAAAAAGTGTGGGCATTATCAATGTGTCAACACCAACAACATGAGAATAAGCCTTATCTAATAATATGAGGACTGAACTGTGTGCTTTCCTAATCACAGAGGAGGCTAAGGCGGGGGGGGGGGGGGAGAACTGGGCAAAATTCAACTTCATTGTGTGTGGGGATTTTTTTAAAAGAAAATTAACTGGAACATTAAAAAAACACAAAGCCCGTGGTTATTTTGAAGATGTGAATAAAGAAGCTGAGCAAAGCATTTCTCATGGCTCATGTAATTAATAATAATATTAACTCATATTTATATGCTTTTTTAATAGACTAGAAGGTACTTTCTTCAGAGTCCTTGGAGGTAAGTGAAGTTGGTATCATAGATGACTCACAGACAGATTGTCAGAGTTAGAGGTCATCTTGTCCAACCCTCTCATTTTACAGATGAGAAAAGGGAGACTCAGAAAGATTCCATGACCTATTCCTAATAATACAGCTAATAAGTGGAGCCCAAAGACATGTTGTCTGGTTGATCCTTTCCCACAGCTTAAAGAATGGTAAATGTATAGTGTTTATGAAAAGGAAAGTTCTCAGATCTTCTATTTTAATTTTTCTTTCTTCTTTCTTTTTCTCAATAATGAAGGAAAGAGGGGCAGCTAGGTGGAACAGTGGATAGAGCACTGGCCCTGTAGTCAGGAGTACCTGAGTTCAAATCTGACCTCAGACACTTAATAAATACCAAGTTGTGTGGCCTTGGGCAAGCCTTGCAAAAACCTAAAAATAAATAAACAAACAAACAAACAAACAAATAAATAAATAATGAAGGGAAGAAAAGAGAGAAACAGATAAATAGAATCAAAGAAACAGAACATAAGAGCTTATGCTCATTGATGGCAGAGAATAAATAAGCATATATATGTGTGTTTATTTTTATATGTGTACATATGTATATATGTATTCAAACGTGTATGAGTACTTTGCTAGATTAAAGGGGGAAGGGCATTCCAAGAGAAGAGGACAGATAAAAGAGCAATGACATGACATCCTTGAGTAGAACAACTTTCTAGAATCACATATTTGGAATGAAATGATACTTTCATCTGAATGTATCTTCAGCCATCCTATGGTTAGTATAATAATGCCAGTCTCTCTATGTTATAGATTGCTGGTCTTCGGTATAAATTGCAAGATTGTCCTTGAGTTTCATTGTTTTTGGAGGGAAAATTTTTTAATGTATAAACTCTGAAGAACCAACATGATGCATTGAATGGATGTCCAACCTTGGAGTAAGGAAGAAATGGGTTGTAGCCCTGTCTCTGGCACATACTGACTATGTTACTTAACTTCTTAGTGACCCACATGCAACTCTATAGGATTCTAAATTAGAGAGAAGTCCTCATCTTAATTGGTAGAGGAAATTTTCGGGCTGGGAGCTCCACACACCAAACATTAACACACAAAACATTTTTTTAAAAGCTACGAAAGTTAGCAAGTAGAAAATTTCTGTCAAAAGTACCTTGTAAAGAAATGGTTCTATTTTGAGTTGTTAAATCTAGGCAAAAAAATTATTCCTTGCAATAGGAAATATAATTACTCTAAAACTTTTTCTTCCCTACATGCAATCCTTTTTTTAAGAAAGATTTTATTTTCAATTTAACAATTTCCCCCTTAATTTTGCTTCCCTCCTCCCATCCCCCACAGAAGGCAGTCTGTTAGTCTTTATATTATTTCCATGGTATACATTAATCTCAGTTGAATGTGATGAGAGAGAAATCATATCCTTAAGGAAGAAAAAAATAAAGTTTAAGAGATAGCAAAATTACATATGAAGATGATGGGTTTTTTAAAAATTAAAGGTAATAGTCTTTGGTCTTTGAACTCCACAGTTATTTCTCTGGATATAGATGGTATTCTTCAATACCGAAACCCCAAAATTGTGCCTGATTGTTGCCCAGATGGAATGAACAAATCCATTAAGATTGATCTTCACCGCAATGTTGCTGTTATGGTGTAAAATGTTCTTCTGGTTCTGCACATCTCACTCAGCATCTGTTCATGCAAATCCTTCCAGGCTTCCCTGTATTCCTATTCCTCCTGGTTTCTAATAGAACAGTAGTGTTCCATTACAGACATATACCACAGATTGTTAAGCCATTCCACTATTGAAGGACATTCACTTAATTTCCAATTCTTTGCCATCACAAACAGGGCTGCTATGAATATTTTTGTGCAAGTGATATTTTTACCTTTTTTCACAATCTCTTCAGGCTATATATACCCAATATTGGTATTGCTAGATTAACGGCTATGTTCATTTTTGTTGCTCTTTGGGCATAATTCCAAATTGCTCTCTAGAAAGGCTGAATGAGTTTACAGCTCCACCAACAATGTATTAATGTCCCAGATTTCCCACAGCCCTTCCAACATTGATCATTGTCCTTTCTGGTCATATTGGTCAGTCTGAGAGGTGTGAGGTGATACCTCAAAGATGATTTAATGTACATTTCTCAAATAAATAGTGATGTAGAGCAATTTTTCATATGACTATGGATCACTTTGATTTCCTCATCTGTAAAATGCCTTTGCATATCCCTTGACCATTTGTCAATTGAGGAATGGTTTGGTTTTTTTTTAATTGACTCAGTTATGTGCATATTTTAGAGATGAGTCAGAAATACTAGTTGTAAGAATTGTTTCCCAATTTACATTTCTTTTGTTCTTGGTTACAGTGGTTTTGTCTGTGCAAAAGCTTTTTAATTTAATATAATAAAAATTGTCTAGTTTGTTTTTAATGATGTTCTCCATCTCTTCTTTGGTCATAAACTGCTTCCCTTTCCATAGATCTGCTTATAATTTTGTTTTTATATGTCTAAATACTATATCCATTTTGATCTTATCTTGGTATAGTGTGTAAAGTTTTGGTCTAATCCAAGTTTCTGCCATATTATCTTCCAATTTTCCCAACAGTTTTTATCAAATAGAAAGTTTTGATCACAATATCTTTGGGTTTGTCAAACAGCAGATTACTATAATCATTTCCTGTTATTGCTCCTAGCCTATTCCATTGATCCAGCACTCTATTTCTTGACCAATACCAGACAGTGTGATGACTGATGCTTTATAATTTTAGATCTAGTGGGGCTAAGGTTCCTTCTTTTGTACTTTTTTTACTGAAGCCCGGGAAATTCTTGACATTTTATTTCTCCATATTAATTTACTTGCAATTTTTTTCTAACTCATTAAAGTAAATTTTTGGATTTCTGATTGATAGGGTACTAATCAAATAGTTTAATTTTGGTAGAATTGTCATTTTTATTATATTAGCTTGGCCTATCCATGAGCAGTTGGTATTTACCTAATTATTTAAATCTGATTTTATTTGTGTGAGAAGTGTTTTGTATCAAAAAATTTCTGAGTCTGCCTTGGAAGGTAGACTCCCAAGTATTTTATATTGTCTGAAGTTACTTTGAATGGCATTTCCCTTTCTAGCTCTTTCTGCTGTATCCTGCTAGTTATATATAGAAATGTTGAGCATTTATGAGGGTTTATTTTATATCCTGTGACTTTGCTAAAGTTGCTAATTATTTCTTGTAGTTTTTAAGATGATTTTTGTTGATTATCTACGTATACCATTACGCCATCTTCAAAGAGTGAGAGTTTTGTCTCTTCCTTCCCAACTCTAATTCCTTCAATTTTTTTTCTTCTCTCATTACTGAAGCTAACATTTCTAATGTGATATTGAATAGTAGTGGTAATAATGGACATCCTAGTTTCACCCCTACTCTTATTGGGAATGCCTCTAGCCTATCCCCAAGCAAATAATGCTTGTTGATGGTTTCAGATAGATACTGCCTATTGTTCTAAGAACCAATCCATTCATTCCTATGCTCTCTAGTGTTTCTAGTAGTAATGAGTGTTATATTTTGTCAAAAAGCTTTTTCAGCATCTATTGATACGATCAAATGATTTTTGATAGGTTTGTTATTGATATAATTAATTATACTAACAGTTTTCCTAATAGTGAACCAGCCCTGCATTCCTGGGATAAATCTTACTTGGTGATAATGTATTATCCTAGTGATAACTTGTTACAATCATTTTACTAAGATTTTTTTTTTAAGATTTTTGCATCTATATTCATCTTTCTTTGTTTTAACTCTTCCTGGTTTAGATATCAGCACCATATTGGTGTCATAGAAAGAGTTAGGCAGAGTTCTGTCTTCACCTATTTTTCCAAAGGATTTATATAGAATTGGAACCAATTGTTTCTTAAATGTTTGATAGAATTCACTTGTGAATCCATCTGGCCCTGGAGATTTTTTTCTTAGATTTTCTTAGATTTCTTAGGTTTGTTGAATTTCTTTTTTCTGGGATAGGGTTATTTAGGTATTTAATTTCCTCTTCATTTAATCTGGGCAATTTATATTTTTTTGTAAATATTCATCGATTTCACTTAGATTATCTAATTTATTGGCATATATTTGGGCAAAATAATTCTGAATCATTACTTTAATTTCCTCCTTATTGGTGATGAGTTCACCTTTTTCATTTATAATACTAGTAATTTGATTTTCTTCTTTCTTTTTTAATCAAATTGACAAGAGGTTTATCAATTTTATTGATTTTTTTCATAAAACCAACTCTTGGTTTTATTTATTAGTTCAATAGTTTTCTCACTTTTGATTTTATTAATTTCTCCTTTAATTTTTTAGAATTTCTAATTTTGTATGTAATTGGGGGGTTTTAATTCATTCTTTCTTTAATTTTTTTAGTTGCATATTTAGTGCATTGATTTCCTCTTTCTCTAATTCATTCATGTAAGCTTAAAGATACAATATATCCTCTGGCTGCCCCCTTGAGTGTATCCCATAGGTTTTAGTATGTTGTTTTATTATTGTCCTTTTGTAGGATAAAATAATTAATTCTTTCTATAATATTTGTTTGATCCACTCATTCCTTAAAATGAGGTTATTTAGTTTCCAATTAGTTTTGGATCTATATTGCCTGGCCCAATATTGTATGTGATTTTTTATTGCATTATGATCTGAGAAAGATGTGTTCACTATTTCTGCCTTTCTGCAATTGATTATTAGGTTTTTATGCCCTAATAATGGTCAATTTTTGTGTAAGGGCCATGTACTGCAGAAAAAAAATATATATTCCTTTCTATCCCCATTCAATTTCCTACTATCATGTCTATCACATCTATCATGTCTAGGCTTTCCAACAATCTATTTACCTCCTTAACTTCCTTCTTATATATTTTATGGTTAGATTTATCTAAGTCTGAGACTGGGAGGTTATATCTCTCTCTGCTTCAGATGAGTTTCTTATAAGCAGCATATTGTAGGATTCTGGTTTTTAATCCACTCTGCTATTGGCATAGTTTCACATTCAAAGTTATAATTACTAACTCTTTATTGCCCTCTATTCCATCTTCCCTCTGTTTGTATTTTTCCCCTTTTTTCACTTTATGCATATTCCCCAGTATTTTGTTTCTGAATACCACCACTTTCAGTGTGTGTTCCCTCCAATATCCAACCCCCTCCCCTTTTTTTCCCTTCCCTTCCTTCTGTTAGTTCCCCTTTTTGTCCCTCATCCCCTTTTCCCCTTTTAATAATTGATAGGAAAGATACATTTCTTAGCTTAACTGAGTGTATGTATGTTAACTTTAAGCCAAATCTGATGAGAGTAAAATACAGGAAGTTCTCACCTTCTCCCTTCTTCCCCTCCATTGCAATAGGCCTTTTGTAATTCTTAATGTAATGAGATTTACCCCTTTCAATCTCTTCCATCCTCCTGTCTCCTTACTGTTTCCCCTTTTAAGGAAGTATTGTTTTTAAATCATTCTATCTGAGTCACAGAAAAAATCATGAATGTCCATCACTTCTGGCTAAGTGTATTCTCTCTAGTAGAGTTACAATTCTCAAGAGTTATGAGAATCTTTCTCCCAGGTAGTGATATAGCCAGTTTCATCTTATTGAAGAATAGTTTTTTTTCCTTTACCCTTTTTTTGAAACTTTTCATGTGTTTCTGGAGTCTCTTGTTTGATGTCCAAATTTTCTGTTTAGCTCTGGTCTTGTCATCAGGAAATGTTGGAATTCTCACATTTCATTAAATGTCCATCTTTTCCCCTGGAAGAAAAGGTTCAGTTTTCTTGGATAGTGGATTTTTGAGTGCATTCCAAGCTCTCTTGCTCTTCAGAATATCTCATTCCAGGCCCTTTGATCCCTTAATATTGATGTAGCCAGATTCTGCATAATCCTTACTGTGCCTCCTTGGTATTTAAATTGTGTTTTCTGGTTGCTTGCAGAATTTTCTCTTTTATCTGATAGCTCTGGAATTTGGCCACAATATTCCTTGGTTTTTTCATTTTAGGATCCCTTTCTGGAGGGGATTGATGTATTCTTTCAATAACTATTTTGCCCTCTGGTTCCATGATATCAGGGCAGTTTTCCATACTAAATCCTGTAATATTAAGTCCAGGCTTTTTTTCTCTCTTCAGTGTTTTCAGAAAGACCAATAATTCTTAGGTTATCTCTTCTCAGTCTATTCTCATGGTCAGTGGTTTTGCTCATGAGGTATTTTTCATTTTCTTCTATTGTTTTGATCTTTTGGTTTTGTTTCACAGAATCTTGTTGTCTTATGAAGTCCTTGGTTTCCACAAATTCCATTCCTTTTTTTTAAGAGAAGAATTTTCTTCATTTACCTTTTCCAACTCCTTTTCCAATTCAATTTTTGAAAGAGTTTTCCATTTGACCAATTGAGGTTTTGAGAGAATTATTTTCTTTTTTGCATTTTTCTAATTGTATTTTCCAAGGATTTGTTTTCTTGTTGCAAGCTATTAATCTTCTCTTAAGTGTCTTTTCCCAATTTTTGCAATTTATTTTTACATTCCTTCTTGCTTTCTTCAAGGAAGTCTTTCTGTGCTGGAGATTAAATCAAATTTTCCTCTGAGGTCTAGAACTCTCTGAGTTAGAGTCTTTACATTCTAGGAATTTTTCTATGGATCCCCCTTTCTGCTTGTCTTTCTTCATTTTTCTAAGATCTTGTTTTGGGGGAAGGGCTGGTTCACAGAGGCTTAATGTTGGAATCCCTAGAGGCTTTGCTCCCTGAGTTTAATAACTTCACTTGGGCCAGGCAGTAGGTGGTGTTGATTGTTTTCTCTGGAGTATCTGCAATCTTGATTTGAGGCCCTTTCCATTGGCCAGGAGGGTATGGGTGAAGCTGCTGGCTACTTTTAACCTTGAACAATGTGGGCTATGCACTGGGGCAAGGTAATTTCTCTCCCTATTCATCACTGAGGGAGCTCTGCTGCTCATGCCTGAGCCTGGGGGGAGGGGGCGGGGGGGCAGGCAAGGTGGGCTGTCACTGTGTTTGTTCCGGGAAAAGTTCAGCTTCTGGGAAACTGAAATGAAGGTATGGAGTCTGAGGTTCTCCAGATCAGAGGAGTCCTGCAGATCAATGTCTGCAAATCTCTCACATTGGAGCTCACCCTCCAACCTTGCTGGTAAGCCCCAGACTGTCAGGTCCACAGTCTATCAGTCCTATAGCCACCACTTCCATTATCAGTTGGCTCTTGGACCATGGCCCCCACAGTCAATGATGCTGTGGCTGATCTTAGGCTAGTCTGGCTCTCACTCCTCCCATCAGGGTCTCTGCTCTCTGGGCCTAGCTCTCCCATGATCCCCAAAGATATACCTTGAGGTAGATGTTCTTCTCCTAGCTTCTTTTTTCTGGGTTTTGTTGATCATATTTCTGTTAAGAGGTTTGTTTCATATTATTTCTAAGGGGAAACCAGGAGAATTTAGTACAGTGCCTGTCTTCTCTCTGCCATCTTAGCCAGAAATGTGCAACCCATTTTTTTAAAAAATAAAGTTTCATCTGTGTTCTTTTATACATTAATGTCCTTATCAGTGATTACCCCTTTTTTCTTCCCAATAGAACCCCACTTATAACAAATTAGAAAAACAAAACAAGAACAACTGTTGACCAAATCTGAAAATATATTCTTCATTCCATGTTTGTGGTCTATCACCTCTCTGTAGATGGATGTTACTGACTTGATAGAATGGCACTTTGACCTAATACTGATACAGAGAGAGTGAGAGTTCTAAGTTCTTAAGTTCATAATAGTAAGAGATATTCAAAAGAAAAAGGATAGGAGGGAAAGAAAGAAGGGGAAAGAGGGAGGAAATGAGAAGACTGAAATCTGACTTAAAGCTTCTAAGCTGACCAAAAAAAAGTTAAGCTTGGTTCTAGGCTGATAACAAAAAGAGTCATACCCCTGGCAGAGGGCCCAGATAACAACAATTATATGTACCTAAGGGGGATGAGTTTAATAATCTCACTTCAGCACTCACTATGCACTGACATGCAGAACAAACCTACTGTACCATGTTGAATTAATAATAGGTTACAGTCCATTGCCTGGGGGAAAGGGAAGGAGAGAAAGCAATGCACACACTCTTAAAAAACCTACTCTTTTTGCTTTCTCAAGCAAAGAGATTGGGAAGATGGTGTCAATGGTACATCTAATTCTTGAGCCCAACCCAGATGGAAAACAATCATTGCCTGGAGAGAGGCAAAAGTTTTGGGCCAGATAAAACAGAATGGAAATGTGGGATCATGGAATCCTAGAGTTGGAAAGGATTTCAGAACTAAGCCAGCCCAACCCAACTTCTGGAGCTTGAATGCCTTATAAAGTGTCCATAAGAACCCAGCCTTTTCTTGAATTCTTCCACTGTTGAGGAAGCTCATTATATTTTTGAATAATTCTAATATCAAGAAGTTCATCTTTATATTGAGCTAAAGTCTCTTTCATAATAACTTTTTATCATTAGTTCTAACTTAGCTATTTGGTTCTCCAATAAATAAGATAAACTTCTCTTCTGCTTGACAATACCTTCAAATCACTTAATATCCATTCCAGCCACCAGTCTTTCCTTCTCCAAACTAAAATTCCAAAGGTTTTGTTTTTGAATTTGGTTTGTTTTAGGAGAATATATATTTAGCTACAGTCAATTACATAATACATCCTGAGGATTACCTGTAGTAAGTTGAAAATTTGTAAATTAGATGGCAGATAGAAAATAATTCTGAAACAAGATCAGTGATTACTTTTTTCTCCCTTCAGCTTGGGAGTTTAAGTGAAACTAAGTGACATAGTGGATAGAGTTCCAGACAAGAAATCAGGAAAATTTACCTTCCTGAGTTCTAATCTGGTTTCAGATACTTACTAGGTATGTAATCCTAGGCTAGTTCTTTAATCCTGTTTGTCTCTGTTCCTCATATGTAAAAAAGTGCTAAAGGAGGAGATGGTGAACCACATCTTTATCTTTACCAATAAAATCTCACAATGGGGTAATGAAGAGTTTGAAACAACTGAACAACAACAATTCAGTAATTCTTTATTTGTGTTTCTGTATCATCTCATTTTTAAGTATAAATACAGAAAAGATATTCTAGCAAATTAACATTCCATTATATAAATATCTAGATATCTTCTTCTCTTTTTTTGGTAAGGCAATGAGGTTGACTTACCCAAAGTCACCCAGCTAATAAGTATCAAGTGTCTGAAGTCAAATTTGAATTCAGGTCCTCCTGACTCCAGGACTGCTGATCTATTCACTATGATACTTAACTACCCCTAGAGATCTTCTTAATAACATGTTTCTGGAAAATCATTACAAATAGGTAGTTATCATAATTACTAAATACAAATAGCAATCTGGACTTGTGATTTGTTGGACATAGGAATTTCTCATATGAAAACTTTCCATGAAAAGAGATCAATCAATCAGCAAGCATTTAAGTACTTAGTTTGTGCCACTTAAAGATAAAAATGAACCCAGCTCAATTCTAGTATGGCAAACAATGTGTGTGCATATATACACACATTTGCATATATACATGTATCTATAGCCATACTTGCACACATCTACACACCAATGTATACATATACTAATTAAATACTCATCCATTCACAGACTCCAATCTGCCCTCAGGTTCTTGCTAGCTGTATGACTTTGGGCAAATCAGTTAACCTCTGTTTACCTCAGTTTCTTACACTGTAAAATGGGAGATAGTAATATTAACTACCTCCTAGGGTTGTTGTGAAGATCAAATGAGATAATATTTATAAAGTTAAGCACAGTGTCTGTGACAAAATAGGTGCCATATAAATGCTATCATTATTATTAGTAGTATAAGTGTATATAATAGATATGATAAACTACACATATATATATATATATCTAAGCATATAATATCCATATATATACAAATGGGTGATATACATATAAAAATACAAGGTATTTAATTGAGTGGGGGAAACAACAACATCTAAGAGAGGTTTGCATGTTAGATACCATCTGAGTTGAGTTTTTATTGCCAGAGTACCCACATTTTGTCCTAACTAGACTCCTAATCCTGGATACTCTCAATCTCCTCTATCTAGGAAATATGAAGGCCTGGCTAAGTTCTTGTTTTGTTCAAAACAACTGGAAAAGGATGGATCACTTCTCTTGGACATGTGAAGGGAATAAGGGGTTATGTATGGCTTGCTTCCATGAAAAAAAATTAGGCAGAAGCCATGTTGCTTTGGAATGTCTGTGACCAGCAATAGGAGAGCCAGATTTATTTAGAGAGAAAATGAAGTTTTGATTTCTTGGTTCTCTTCTACAATATCAGAAGGCTTTGCCTTGAATATAGTTGTTCCTGCATTCACCTCTTGTTAATATAGTGCTAATTAATTGCTACAGATCTAGAGCATTTCTTCTTTTGAAGTTGTTAGAATAGTAGTTCAATGTTGAAAATAACTACTCTGCTATCTTTCTGAGAATATTTTGGAAGGCTATCAGATAAGACAAAATATTGCTTTTCTTTATTCAGTTTCATTTTTATACTGTTATTTCTACTTATCAAAAACAAATCAATATTTAGGAAAAGCAAAAATTAATAGTTCAATTAATGTCATTGGACAGGTGCTTGACTATAGATTTGGTAGAAGAAATATCCAATCCCTTTACATATTTCATCACAACTACATGAGAATGAACTTCAGCAGAGGGGGAACCTAGCTCTGCTGGAATTAGAGCTACAAAGATGTTGGGGCAGATGGAGTCCAAATGGTAGAGTAGAGAAAGCATTATAACTGAACTTCCACCAACAAAAAATAATATATGAATTGAATTCTGGAGCAGCAGAGACAACAAAAGGTCAGGGTAAGTCATTTTTCCATCCCAAGACAACTTAGAATGTCTGAAGAAGTCTATGACACTGGGATCAAGCTTAACTCAAAGAACATGTAGCAACAACATTAGCTGTGGGCTTTGGAGGTAGTTGCAACATCAACAGCAAAAGTTTCAGGAGCTCTCAATCAGAGACTGTAAGATGATAGGACAACTGGTCATAAAGAGATTAGGAGGTACCCCTGTGCTAGAAATGGGAGCAAGACCTGGCTGAGGGTCTATTTGGCAACTCTATTGCTCATAACTATTTCTAGGTCTCAGTCCTCGGCCAGAGGAGAATACTTTCAGTCATAGGGGAAGAGGAGCCCTGAGGAATAGTATCACTTATTGCTATAAGAGATCAGAGGTAAGAATTATGTTTTCAAATAAGGAAAAGGTAAAAATAAACCTAATTAAATGAGATAAGCTGGGAAACATCTTGCTAAGAGTTGCCATGAACAATGAAGTAATACCCAAACTAAACATATATGTACCAAAAAGCATAGCAACCAAATTCTTAAAATGAATCATTGGTGTAAATAGACAGTAAAACTATAATGGTGGGTGACCTCAATTGTTTCTTCTCAGAGTTAGAAGAATATAATTATAAAATGAATAAGAAACAAAGTGAAGGAGATGAATAGAATGCTAGAAAAGTTTAATATAATAATATCCTGGAGGAAACTGAATAAGAGTAGAAAGGAGTATGCCTTTTTCTCAGCTGTACATCGCACCTTCAAAAAATGATCACATATTAGGTCCCAGTAGCTAGGTAGCAAGCCAACAGGGAGAATCCCAACCAGAAACAGTCTAACCCTAGGAACACCATGGAAAGACAGAACTGGGTCAGGAACAAACCACTGCTAAGTCAGAACCTGGACATAAAGAAGGAAACCAAAATTTCGCAAAGGCAAGACATGGACTGCAGGCAACATCTTGGCCAACAACAAGTCAGGGATTAGAACCCAGTCCAAGCAAAAAAAAAAATAAAGAAATAATGAAACTTGGTTCTATACTCCCTATACCTAAAGAGCAGAGCTAAAACAACAAGGATGAGCAAAAAAAAGCTAAAAGAGCACTTTACAGACAAAGAGGATAACAAGGCCATGTCTGAAGAAGAAAATAGTGAAAAATCACTAGCAGGAAAAGTATCAAAACAGTCTATTAATTGGATTCAAATACAAAAGCTCATCAAAAAGCTTAAAAAAGAATTTAAAAACCAAAGAAGAGAGGAAGAAGCAAAATGGATAAAGAAATGAGAGTCATCCAGGAAAATTATGAAAAATTGACCATAGAATTCAACACCTTTAGAAAGGAAACACAAAAGGAAATTGAAGAAAATAAAATCCTAAAAATTAGAATTGAACAAATCGAAACCAATGAATCTATGAGACTACAATATTCCATCAAACAAAACAAAAAGGCTGAAAAAGTTGAAGAAAATGTACTTTTAGGAAAAAATAAATGACCTGGAAAATAGATCCAAGAGAGACAATCTATTAATCATTGGACTACCAGAAAGCCTAGATCAAGAAAAAAAAAGAACCTGGAAAATGTCATGCAGGAAGTTATACAAATCTGCTAGAACAAGAAAACAATATAACCATTGAAAGAATACATAGAACCTCTCCAGAAAAAGACCTCAAGATAAAAACTCCAAGGGCTGTTATAGCCAAATTCCAGAACACTCAAATAAAGGAGAGAATATTGCAAGCAGGAAAAAAGGAAAATAAGTCAAATACAAAGGAAACACAACCAGATTCACACAATATCTATCAGACTCAACACTGAAAAGCTTGGAAAACCTGGAATACCATATATTGAAGAGCAAAGGACCTGGAAATACAACCCAGAATATGAATGTTTAATGAAATAGAGGACTTCCAGAATTTCATAACACAAAGACCAGAATTGAAAAGAGAATTCAATGGCCAAATATTTGACCCAATAATTGTATAAAATGATAAATGAAAATGGGAAGGAAAAAATAAAACAAAACAAATGTTGTTCAAGACCATCAAATTTGGATACAACCCTAAATGGAATGGGATAATTAAATGGTAGAAAATAATTCAAGTGATTGGATGTAAATGATATGGATATACTTGGGTCTTTTCTCTCTATTGAAGAAGTCTGGGATGATATCACTGTATTTGAGACAAAAAGCCCTTTTGAAAAGCAGAGGAGTTTACTTTAAATTTAAGTGTCTCATTATCCTTTGGCCCACTTTAATTCTGCTGTGCTGACAAAAACTTAGCACTTTGTCTAATGAGGGCATCATAAACTGGGCAATCCTAAGTTAATGTCTGTCATAACTTACAATCATTTACAAACGTATAACTGAAAATTAGCTGAAAGTTAAATTTTAAAAGTAAAATCAAAGGGGAAATGTAATAAAATTTTGGTGAGGAGGAATAAGAGCAAAGGAAAGAGAAAATATAAATGGAGAAAGATAGCACAGAGGGAAATACAGAATTAGTATAGCTTCATTAGTAATCTTTATTGTAAATGTGAAATGGGATGAATTTTCGCATACCGGAATGGATAGAAGAATGGATTAAAAACCAGAATCCTACAATATGTTGTTTACAGGAAACACATTTGAAACAGAGAGATAGGGCGGCTAGGTAGCGTAGTGGATAAAGCACCAGCCCTGGAGTCAGGATTACCTGGGTTCAAATCCAGTCTCAGACACTTCATAATTACTTAGCTGTGTGGCCTTGGGCAAGCCACTTAACCCCATTTGCCTTGCAAAAACCTAAAAAGAAAGAAAGAAAGAAAGAAAGAAAGAAAGAAAGAAAGAAAGAAAGAAAGAAAGAAAGAAAGAAGGAAAGAAGGAAAGAAAGAAGGAAAGAAAGAAAGAAAGAAGGAAAGAAGGAAAGAAAGAAGGAAAGAAAGAAAGAAAGAAGGAAAGAAAGAAAGAAAGAAAGAAAGAAAGAAAGAAAGAAAGAAAGAAAGAAAGAAAGAAAGAAAGAAAGAAAGAAACAGAGAGACAGACATGAGCAAAGGTAAAAGTTTGGAGCAAACTCTATTATGCCTCAGCTGAAGTAAAAATATCAGGGGTAGGGGCAGCTAGGTGGCACAGTGGGGGCAGTTAGGTGGTGCAGTGGATAAAGCACCGCCTGGAGTCAGGAGTACCTGGGTTCAAATCCAGTCTCAGACACTTAATAATTACCTAGCTGTGTGGCCTTGGGCAAGCCACTTAACCCCATTTGCCTAGCAAAACCCTAAAAAAAAAAAGTCAGGGTTTGTGATCCTGATTTCAGATAAAGTAAAAGACATCACTGGTAATGAAGCTATATCATTATTAAACATGTATGCATCTAGTGGTATAGCATCCAGATTCCTAGAGGAAAAGCTGACTGAATTTCAAGGAGACATAGACAGCAAAACTTTAATAATACGGGACCTCAATCTCCCTCTCTCAGAACTAGATAACTCTAACCACAAAATAAACAAGAAGGAACAAGGTGAATGAAATCTTAGAAAACTTAGATATGTTAAGACCTCTGGGGCAAACGTAATGGGGATGGAAAAGAATATTTTTTTTCAGCAGGACATGGCACTATACCAAAAATTTACCATGTTCTAGAGCACAAAAAACTTGTAATCAAATGCAGAAAGGCAGAAATAATAAATACACACTTCACAGACCATGATGCAATAAAAATTAGATGTACTAAAGGATCATGGAAAGATAAACCAAAAATTAAATGGAAATTAAATAATTTTTCTCAATAGGTAGATCAAACAGGAAATAATAGAAATAATCAATAATTACATTCAAGAAAATGATACTAATGAGACATTATTACAAAATTTATGGGATGAAGCCAAGGGAGTTTTGAGGGGAAACTTTATATACCTAATTGCCTATATGAATAAAATGGAGAAAGAGATCAATGAATTGGGTATGCAATTGAAAAAAGAGCAAATTAAAGATCCCCAATTAAATACCAAATTAGAAATTCTGAAAATCAAGGGAGAGATTAATAAAATTAAAACCAAGAAAATAATTGATCTCATAAATAAAACTAAGAATTGGCTTTATTAAAAAGCCAATAAAATAGACAAACCCTTGATTAATCTGATTAAAAAAAAAGAAGGAAGATAACCAAATTACAAATCTCAAAATGAAAAGGGTGAACTAACCACCAATGAGGAGGAAATTAAAGAGATAATTTGAAGATACTTTGCCAAACTATATGCCAACAATTTGGATAGGCTGAGTGAAATGGATGATTATTTACAAAAAATATAAATTGCCCAGATTAACAAAAGAGGAAAATAAATTACTTAACACCATTTCAGAAAAAGAAATTGAAGAAACCATCAATAAAATCCCTAATAAAAAGTCTCCAGATCCAGATGGATTTGCAGGTGAATTCTACCAAACATTTGAGGAACAATTAATTCCTACTCTACATAAACTATTTAAATAATAGAAGTTCTGCCAGACTCCTTTCATGACACCAACATGATGCTGATACCTAAACCAGGAAGAACCAAAACAGACAAAGAAAATTATAGACCAATATCCTTAATGAATATTGACGTAAAAATCTTAAATAAAATTTTAGCAATGAGACTACAGCAAGTTATTACTAGGCTAATACACCATGATCAGGTAGGATTTATACCAGGGAGGCAGAGTTAGCTCAACATTAGGAAAACATTCAACATAATTGAACATATCAATAGCAAAACCAACAGAAATCATATGATTATCTCAATAGATGCTGAAAAAGCCTTTGATAAAATACAACATGCATTCCTATTTAAAAAAAACACTAGAAAGTTTAGGAATAAATGGAGTTTTCCTCAAAATAATAAATAGTATCTATCTAAAAATCCATAAATAATATATGTAACAGGAATAAACTTGGAGCATTTCTAATAAAATCAAGGGTGAAACAAGGATGTCCATTATCACCATTATTATCTAATATAGTATTAGAAGTGCTAGCTGTAACAATAAGAGAAGAGAAAGAAATTGAAGGAATCAGAATTGGCAATGAAGAAGAAAAGTTTTCATTCTTTGCAGATGATATGATGGTATACGTAGAGAACATGGAAAAAGCATCTAAAAACTCCTTGAAACAATTAACAAATTCAGCAAAATAGAAGGATATAAAATAAACCCATGTAAAAACATCAGGATTTCTATAGATGAACAATAAAGCCCAAGAGCAAGAGAAAGAATGAGAAATTTAATTTAAAGTAACTATATACAACATTAAATACTTGGGAATCTACCTCCCAAGACAAACACAGAATCTGTATGAACACAATTATAAAATATTTCTCATCTAAATAAAGTCATATCTAAATAATTGGAAAAAATGTTAATTGCTTATGTTTAGGTTAAGCTAATATAATCGAAATGACAATTCTACAAAAATTAAATTATTTATTCAGTGCCATGCCATTCCACCTACCAATTCACTAACAAACTCAAAAATAAATAGTAATAAAATTCAGCTGGAGCAACACAAGGTCAAGAATAGCAAGGGAATTGATGAAAAAAAATGTAAAGGTGGCCTAGCTCTACCAGATCTAAAACTATACTATAAAGCGGCAGTCATCAAAACTGCCTGGTACTGGTTAAGAATTAGAATAATGGATAAATAGTTGAGGATAGGTTCAAAAGAAACCACAGTAAATGACTATAGCAATCTAACCCCAAAGACATCAGCTTCTGGAGTAAGAACTCACTATTTGACAAAAATTGTTGGGAAAACTGGAAATTGGTGTGGCAAAAACTAGGCATAGACACCCTATACCAAAATAAGGGCAAAATGGGTACATAATTTAGATATAAATGGTGACACCATAGATAAATTAATAGACCATAATCAATTAGTAGATACAATAATAAATAATAAATTAATAAAAATTTTAAAATAAATTGATTGATACCATAATAAATAAATACCAAAATAAATAAATAAAGATAATATACACAATAATAAATTCATAGATAAGAATAATAAAAATATGGAAATGGGATACATTTATGACCAAACAAGAATTAGAGAACATTATGAACTACAAAATGAAAGATTTTGACTACATTAAATTTAAAAGTTTTTACACTAATAAAATCAATGCTGCCAAAATTAGAAGGAAAAAGAAAGCTGGGAAACAATCTTCACAACTAGGAATTCTGATAAATTGCCTCCTTTCTAAAATTTATAGAGAATTGCATCAAATTTATAAGCTTACAGATCATTTCCAGATTGATCATATTGATTCATATCAAAGGATACGAATAAACAGTTTTCAAATGAAGAAATTAAAGCTACATATAATCTTATGAAAAAATGTTCTAAATCATTATTGATTAAAGAAATGCAAATTAAAACAGCAATGAGGTTATCACCCCATACCTATCAGATTGGCCAAGATGAGAAAAAGGGAAAATGATCAATGTTGGATAGGTTGTGGAAGGATTGGGACAATGATGCATTGTTGTTGGTGGAGTTGTGAATGGGTCCAACCATTCTGGAGAGTAAAATGGAACTATGTCCAAAGAACAATAAAAATTTTCATTCCCTTTGACCCAGCAATTCAATTTCTAGGCCTATACTCAGAAGAAATGATAAAAAATGGGAAAAGTCCCTCATGTTCCAAAATATTCATAGCAGCTCTTTTTGTAGGGGCAAAGAATTGAAATTTGAGGGGATGCCCAGCAATTGGGAAGTGGCTAAACAAGTTATGATACATGGATACTATGGAATATTATTGTTCTATAAGAAACCATAAATGGTTAAATTCTAGAATAGGATAGAATTACTTAAAAATCTGATGCTGAGCAAAGGGAGCAGAACCAAGAGAACAACATTATCAACAACAATGTGATCAATAAACCAGGATGGAAGCAACTCCTCTCAGCAGTTCAGAGACCCAGGACAACTGTATTAGACTGGCTAAGAACAATGTTTTCCCCATCCAGAGGAAGAAAAACAAAAACAAAAGAAAACAAAACAAAAACAATCCTTCAGAATCTGATGAACACTTTATAAAAAAATTATCTCTTATGGATCTCTTTCCCTTAAGCCTAATTCCTCAAACCAAATATTACTAATTTGTAAACATGTTTATTAAAAATATGTATGTACAATGCTAACTTGACTATTCACTGTTGAGGGGAAGGAATGGCAAGGAAGGAAATTTTGTAGTTTAAAAATATACACATGTGCATATGGATGAAAAAATAAGTAAATAAATGATTTTCTATTAAAAAAAAGCAATTGGCTGAAAAAACAGCATGTAACAAAAAAGATCATGTTGATGAAGAATTACTATGACAGATAACAGAAGATAGTAACCAAATTCTTAAAAAAAGTTAAATGAATTATAAAAGGAAATAGCTAAACTATAATAGTGAGGGACTTCAACTTTTTCTTCTTAGAGTTAGATGAATATATAAAATGAAAAGGAAAAAAGCTAAGGACATGAATAAAAGAAATAATAAATCCATGGTATAATTTAAAATTTTCAATCCATGATATAATAAAAACTATATTCAATAAAGGGTTGTTGAGGGATAGTTTAAAATTATTTGGAAATAAAATAATTTAATCATAAAGAATGAATAAGCCAAAGAACAAATCATAAATGCAAAAAATAATTTCATTAAAGATAATGACAACATATAGCCAGCAACTACTGGCACCACAGAGTGTGCTGTACTCTAGGCCAACCAACTGAATAAAGATTCCAAAATGAAAATTCTCAGGATTATCATACTTAAAATCCAGAATTCCTAGATCAATGAGAAAATACTGCAAGCATCCAGAAAGAAACAATTTTAATATCATGGAACCATAGTCAGGTTAACACAAGATCTTGTAACTTCTACATTCAGAGATCAGAGAGCTTGGAATATAATATTCAGGATACTTTGGAAGGCAAGAGAGTTAGTATTGCAACCAAGAATCACCTACTCAGGGAAAATGATATAATTCTTCAGTAGAAAATAATATTTATAAAAAATTTCAAGAATTCCTCTTTTTTTAAAGCTTTTTTTTGCAAGGCAATGGGGTTAAGTGGCTTGCCCAAGGCCACACAGCTAGGTAATTATTAAGTGTCTGAGGCTGGATTTGAACTTGGGTACTCCTGACTCCAGGACCAGTGTTCTATCCACTGTGCCACCTAGCCTCCCCACAAGAATTCCTCTTGAAAAGACCAGTGATGTATTAAAATTTTGATTTTCAAATACAAGTCAAGAAAAGCATAAAAATTAAACATAAAAGAGAAATCACAAGGAATTCAATGTGGTTAAACTATTTACATTCCTATGTGGGAATTTTTAACTGCTAAAAATTTGCTCATTATTGGAGCAGTTACAAGAAGTATAGATAGACAGAGGGCATGGGTAGGAAGAGTTGACTCTGCTTGAAAGTTTTCAAAAAATTAAATTAAGGAATAAAGAAGAGGCATACACTGGGAATAGAATAAAAGGGGAGGTACAAAAGAGTTTTTACAAGGGAGGGGAAGTTGGAGTTTTGAGGGCAACACTTGAAATTTACTTTCATAGTAAATGTCTCAAAGAGGGAATATAGAAGTCTGTACCCCTTCAGGGAAGCAGAAGTAGATAATGGGGTGGGGTGAGGGCTGATAAAAAGGAAGGAGAAGTAAGAGAGGCCATGCTTGTTTCTGCTTGTTTCAGAAACAAAACAAGACTTTTGAGGAGGGACAGGGTAAAAAGAGAAAGAAAAAAGAAAACAAGAGGAAAAATAGAATGGAGGAAATACTGTTAGGAACTGAATGGTATGAACTAACCCATAAAAGAGACAGGTAACAGAATGGATTAAAAAAACAAAATTCACATAACATTTTAAATAAGAAATACCCTTAAAACAGAGTGACACACACACACAGAGTAAAAATAAAGGACTGGAACAGAATCTATTATACTTTAGCTGAGTTTTTTTTCAAATCATGATCATGAGATTATGCTTTTGGACAAAAAAGAAAGCAAAAATTAAAGCTGGGAAACTACATTTTTGCTAAAAGGTTCTATAGACTAGGGCTGTTCAACCTTTTAGCTCTTCTGAACTGCATCTCCCAACAAAAACCCATCAAGGGACCCATACAGAATTCATTGATTCCAATGCAATCCACACCACTAACAAGCACAGGTTGGACACACCTGCTATAAACAATAAAGTAATATCAGTACTAAACAAATATGTGCCAAATGGCATAGTATTCAAATCCTTAAAGGAAAACTTAAATGAGTCATAGGAGAAAACAGTAAAATTATATTATTGAGGGGACCTCAAATTTTTATTTTCAGAACTAGATAAATAAAATAATTAAGAAAGAAGTTAAGAAGATGAATACTATATTGAAAGTTAGATATGATAAAACTGGAGAAAATAGAATGGCAACAAAAGAGTATACTTTCTTCTCAGCTGTACATGATACCTTCATAAACATTGACCATGTAAAAATTTCAAAACCAAATGCAAAAAAGCAGAAATATTAAATGCATCCCTTTCTGATCATAATGCAATAAAAATATTCAATAAAGTAACATAGAAACAAATTAAAAATAATTAGAAACTAAATAATATAATTCTAAAGAATGAGTGGGTCAGAGAACAAATCATAGAAACAGTCAATTTCATTAAAGAGAACAATGAGATAAACATACCAAAATATATAGGATGCAGCCAAAGGATTACTTAGAGAAACATTCATGTCTCTAAATGCATATGTCAATAAAAAGAGAAAAAATTGATTAATAAATTAAGCATACAACTAAAAAGAAGTAAAAAAGAGCAAATTTTAAAAATACCAAATAAATACAAAATTGAAAATTCTGAAAATCAAAGTTGAGATTAATAAAATTAAAAGTAAAAAATCATTGAGCTAATAAAGAAAACTTAGTTGGGAAGGCAGAAAAAAGAGGAGCATATCAAAGAATCTTAGATCTTGGATCATTTAATATCTGCTTATAAATTATTCATTAGCATTAAGGACATTCAGATTATTTCTACAATTTACCAAATATCTGTAGGTAAACTGAAAAAAAAAATCCTATTAAATCAGCAAGATATTTGCAAATCTACAGGCATCTAGTCAAAGTCACAATATTTAGAGTTTTTTTCAGCATGAAGAGGTAGAATAATCTCTTGGGGGAGAGGAGGGCAGAAACCAGGAGCAGATTTTAAATTTTAAAATACTTTTCGTTTGTCATTTTTATGAGGTAATACAGGCAAAGAAGAGACTAGATTTGAATTCTGCCTCTGACAATTATGTGATCATGATTGAGTCACTTTTCCCAAATCCTGTTTCTTTTTTTTATAAAATGAGAATAATAACACCTTTTCTACTTATTTCAAAGTGTTCTGATGATACCCAAATGATATAATAAATGCAAAGCATTATATGAATCAGTAATATTTTTTTGCTGAGGGTAATCAGCTTGCTATCCTTCAGCTGTAGGAGAATAGGCATAAAAATGCACAGAGAAATACTTAAAATATGGAACTAGAATGCATCACAAAGGTCACTTAGTCTAAACCCTCATTTTTTATATAGGGAAATGAATCCCAGAAGAGTAAAGTGACTTATCTAAGGTATCACAGTCAATAAAAAGTAGAGCTAGGATCTGAACCCAGGTACTTTGATTTACTATGATGCCATTTGATAAGTTAAAAGTATGTCATGTTGCCTTACATATTTTGAATTTTAAGTCCAGAAACAAAGGATCTGTTAAATGTTTATGTCTCTCAGCTTTGACAAAGAGAAAAATTACTAAAAATAACTGTATGGAGTAAAGGAGGAAAGTGGAAGAGGAGGATAGTGGAAGACTAAGATTTGAGTTTTCCTGCTAAATAAGTGGTTGTTAATGAATGTATTTCTTGATATCTCTGGACTTTAGTTTCCTCATCAATAATATAAGGGTCTTGAATTAAATAATTTCTAAACTCCTTTTGAACTCCAGGATTGTATTTACATTTCTAGAATGAATTGCATCTTTCTTTCTTTCCTAGAATTATAAATTGGATTCAGATGTTAATGCATATTGTTAATGTTTTCTAATAATACAATTGAACAACCTAAGTCTTTAAATGAAATTTATCTGTCAATCAATTAAATCTAAGAGTTAAGGTTAAATTCAGATTTGATCTATCATGGCCAACCCCTATATGAGAGGCATCCTTCAAGTAAACTTTACAGTCAAACATAGTAATAGCACCTCATGATTCTTTTAAAAAATATTTACCTTTTGCTTTTACTATCACCTTCATATCTCTCCCCATTCCCTACTCCCTGAGAAATCCCTTATAGCAAAGAATAAAAAGAAAGAGAAAACTACATCTGACATTTGGAGTGTGGCAAACTTAGTTCTTCATCTCTGCAGAAAAGGGAGGGAGGCACATTTCTTTCTCCTTTTAGGGAGGTCAAGCTTCAGCATTAGAATTTCACAACGATCAGCTTCAGCTTTTTGCAATTTCTATCTCTGTAAGATTTTAAGATTGACAAGATACTTTTTTCCTCACAACCACACAGGTATTATTGCCATCATTTTATAGATAAGAAGACTAAGGCACCAAGAAGTAATATGATTTGAACAGGTCACACAGCTAATAAGCATCAGCCAGAATTCAAACCCAGTCTCTGACTCCAACTTCAATATACTTTCTATTATATATACCATGCTATTTTTGAGTTTATTTAATTGGGAAATAGCCATTGAAATTCTGGGGGAAAAAAACAGTTCCAGAGCTCTTGATTTAAAGAGAATCTTTTTTATGGGGCCATCCATAGAATACTATGCTATTCCTTTTAACCTCAACTTCCAACAGAGCTCATTAACAATTCACAAATTGAAAAATGTGACTCTTGTATTATGAACAATCTTCACAGCTTTCTGATTCCAAACCATATCCAATTCAAAATATCATTTTATATGAATAAAAATTTCTCAATGGAAATACATAAGGGCTTTTTCAAGTGCTCTCGTTTTATTAAATGCAGGAGTCAGGGGGTAAAATAAATCCCAGAGATGTTTCATCACAAAAAGTCTTCCTAATTCCAATCACATTTACCCTAATTCTTTTCACCCTGTTTCTGATGCAAAACAACTCTTCCCCTACTCAAATATGTTCAAGATATCCCTTGAACTCTCTACTTCAACCACTTTGTCACCCATGACTTCCATCAGTTTTCACTGTGGGGGAGAAAATGCTCTCATTTTGCTTTCATATTTTCATTATTTCTCCTTCTTTCACTTTTTCTGAAAGTAAAAAAAAAAAAACTAACCTAAACACTTTACTATGAATTTCCTGGTGTCCTGGGGATAGAATCTACCTGAAAAGTTGGGTTGTAAGCCAAATCTACAAGCTGCAATTTCATGGTGCAATTCTATTAAATGTAAAGCCTTATGACCACAGAGACAGTGGTGTCACTTGGTCATGGAGAGTCGTAATAGCAGAGTAATTTAATGGATTTCATCAGGAATAGGATAGTCATTTTCATTTCAGTTCCATATAGACGGGGGACATGCAGTGGATCAAATACAAAAGCCTCTCTCTATTCCCAGGTTGCCTCAAGTCCTGATTATTCAAAATCAACAAAGATTCATGGAGAGACTATTTTGTATCCAGCATTTATGGGATACAAAATAAGGATATGAATTGGTCTCATTCCACAAAGGATTTACTGTCTATCTGGGGAAAATAGAACTAAAGAACATGAAATGACTTGATAGCAGTAAAATGCTAAAATTTTACTGTACTCTCTAGAAAGTCAAGAGCAGGTGTATGCTGTAAATGTTTTCATTCTCCAAAAAAAGCAGGACATAATTCTATATTTAACTTCTATTATTAATATTTTCTCCATCTCTTTTTTGAGACTGGAAATCAACAACAAAAAATACAGTAAGCACTGATTTTCAATGTTTCATGATTTCTGAGGTATAAATTCTCACTCTGAAAATTTAACAATCAACTCTTCTAAACTTTGAGAATCTGGTTTCTTATATACCCCTGAAGATTGGAGGGAGGTGGGGAGAGACAGGATGAAGTAGGACACAGAACAGTGGATTAAGTGTTGGACCTGAAGGGAGTCAGGAAGTTTTGAGCACAAATCTGACCTTAGCCATTTAATAGATGTGTGGTACTGGGTAAGTTATTTAGTGTTTGCCTCAGTTTTTACACCTGTAGAGTAGGGATAAAAAAAATAGTTCCTATGAAAGGGTTAAAAGAGTTAATATTGTGAAGTGATATGCAAATCTTAAATGATACAAAAGTTTCAATGCTGATGCTGCTGTGATGATGAGGATGAGGATAATGATGATGATGATGAAGATGAGCTCATGAAAGAGATCATTTCTTACTAGAGTGCTCAGGGAAGACTTCATGTAGGAATGTGAGATCTTGTAGGAAAAAGAAGAGAGGGATAGTCATATTCATTTTTTTAGTTCATTTCTATTTATTTTATTTTTGTGCTTTTTAAAGAAAGATTTTATTTATTTTGCATTTTACAATTTTTCTCCCATTCTTGCTTCCCTCCACCACCCCCCCACAAGGCATTCTGTTAGTCTTTACATTGTTTCCTCATTATACATTGATCTCAGTTGAATATGATGAGAGAGAAATCATATCCTTAAGGAAGAAAAATAAAGTATAAGAGATAGAAAAAGTACATAATAAGATAACAGGTTTTTTCCCCTAAATTGAAGGTAATAGTCTTGGGTCTTTGTTCAAACTCCAGAATTCTTTCTCTGGATACAGAGAAAGTTGGTATTCTCCACTGAAGATAGCCCAAAATTGTATCTGGTTGTTGTACTAATGGAATGAGCAAGTCCATCAAGGCTGACCATCACCCCCATGTTGCTATTAGGGTACACAGTGTTCTGGTTCTTCACATCTCACTCAGCATCAGTTCATGTAAATCCTTCCAGGCTTCCCTGAATTCCCATGCCTCCTGGTTTCTAATATAAGTGTTCCATGACATACATATACCACAGTTTGTTAAGCCATTCCCCAATTGAAGGACATTCACTTAATTTCCAATTCTTTACCACTATGAACAGGGCTGCTATGAATATTTCTGTACAAGTGATGTTTTTATCCTTTTTCATCATCTCTTCATCCTGTATCCATTTTGATCTTATCTTGGTATAGGGTGTGAGGTGTTGGTCTAATCTAAGTTTCTCACATACTAACTTCCAATTTTCCCAACAGTTTTTATCAAAGAGAGAGTTTTTATTCCAATAACTGGACTCTTTGGGTTTATCAAATAGCAGATAACTATAATCATTTCCTGCAATTGCACCTAGTCTATTCCACTGATCCACCACTCTATTTCTTAGCCAATACCACACAGTTTTGATGACTAATGCTTTACAAAATAATTTTAGATCTGGTAAGCTAAGCCACCTTCTTTTGTACTTTTTTTTCATTGAATCCCTGGAAATTCTTCACTTTTCATTTCTCCATATAAATTTACTTACAATTTTTTCTAACTCATTAAAGTAATTTTTTTGAATTTTGATTGTTAGGGCACTAAACAAGTAGTTTAGTTTAGGTAGAATTATCATTTTTATTATATTAGCTTGACATATCCATGAACAGTTGATGTTTTCCCAGTTATTTAAATCTAATTTAATTTGTGTGAGAAGTGTTATGTAATTGTTTTCAAAAAGGTTTTGAGTTTGACTTGGCAGGTAGACTCCCAGGTATTTTATATTGTCTGAGGTTACTTTGAATGGAATTTCTCTTTCTAGTTCTTTCTGTTGTATCTTGCTAGTCATATATAGAAATGTTGAGGATTTATGAGGATTTATTTTATATCCTGTGACTTTGCTAAAGTTGCTCATTATTTCTAATTGGTTTTTAGATGATTTTGGGGGGATTCTCTAGGTATACCACCATATCATTTGCAAAAAAAATGAGAGTTTTGTCTCTTCCTTCCCAATTCTAATTCCTTCAATTTCATTTTCTTCCTCTTATTGTTGAAGCTAACATTTCTAATACAATATTGAATAGTAGTGGTGATAATGGGCATCCTTGTTTCACCCCTGATCTTATTGGGAATGCCTCTAGCTTATCCCCATTGCATATAATGCTTGTTGATGGTTTCAGATAGATACTGCTTATTATTCTGAGGAACGATCCATTTATTCCTACATTCTCTAGTGTTTTTAGTAGGAATGGGTGCTGTATTTTGTCAACAGCTTTTTTCATCATCTATTGATATGATCATATGATTTCTTTTTTAAAAAATTGTATTTTGAGTTTTACAATTTTTCCCCTAATCTCACTTCCCTCCCCCCCCAGAAGGCAATTTTCCAGTCTTTACATTATTTTCCACTATTTCCATTAGATCAACACCTCACACCCTATACCAAGATCCAAATTGAATGTGATGAGAGAGAAATCATCATTAAGGAAGAAACATAAAGTAAAAGAGATAGCGAGAATACTTAATAAGATATCAGTTTTTATTTTCTAAATTAAAGGGAATAGTCCTTGGTCTTTGTTCAAACTCCACAGTGCTTTCTCTGGATACAGATGGTATTCTCCATCGCAGACATCCTCAAATTGTCCCTGATTGTTGTACTATTGGAATGAGCAAATCCATCAAGGTTGATATCACCCCCATGTTGCTGTTAGGGTATACAATGTTTTTCTGGTTCTGCTCATCTTGCTCAGCATCAGTTCATGCAAATCCCTCCAGGCTTCCCTGAATTCCTGTCCCTCCTGTTTTCTAATAGAACAACAGTGTTCCATGACAAAAATATACCACAGTTTGCTAAGCCATTCCCCAATTGAAAGACATTTACTTGATTTCCAATTCTTTGCCACCACAAACAGGGCTGTTATGAATATTTTTGTACAAATGATGTTTTTACCCTTTTATCACAATCCCTTCAGGGTATAGGCTCAGTAGTCATATTGCTGGACCCAAAGGTATGCACATTTTTGTTGCCCTTTTGGGAATAGTTCCAGACTGCTCTCCAGACAGGTTGGATGAATTCATAGCTCTACCAACAAGATCATATGATTTATGATAGGTTTGTTACTGATATAATTAATTATACTAACAATTTTCCTAATATTGAACCAACACTGGATAAATCCTACTTGATCATAATGTATTATCCTAGTGATAACTTGTAATCATTTTACTAAGATTTTGTTCAAGATTTTTGCATCTATATTCATCAGGGAGATAAGTCTTTAATTTTCTTTCTCTGTTTTAACTTTTCCTGGTTTAGATATCAGCACCATATTGGTGTCACAGAAAGAGTTAGGCAGAACTCAGTCTTTACATATTTTTCCAAAGAGTTTATATAGAATTGGAACTAATTGTTCCCTACATGATTGACGGAATTCACTTGTGAATCCATCTGGCCCTGGAGATTTTTTCTTAGGGAATTCAATAATACCTTATTGCATTTCTTTTTTTCTGAGATAGGGTTATTTAGGTATTTAATTTCCTCTTCATTTAATCTGGGCATCTTATATTTTTGTAAATATTCATCCATTTTAGATTGTCAGATTTATTGGCATACAGTTGTGTTTTCATTTTAGGATCTCTTTCCAGAGGGGATCGATTTATTCTTTCAATAACTATTTTGCCCTCTGGTTGCATGATATCAGGGCAATTTTCCATCACTCAATGCTATAATATTAAGTCCAGACTTTTTTCTCTTCAATGCTTTCAGGAAGGCCTATAATTCTCAGGGTTCTTGATCTGTTCTCAAGATCAGTGGTTTTGCTCATGAAGTATTTTATATTTTCTTCTATCTTTTCTATCTTTTAGTTTTATTTAACAGAATCTTGTTGTCTCATGAAGTCATTAGTTTCCATCAATTCCATTCTTTTTTTTAGAGAAGAATTTTCTTCATTTACCTTTTCCAACTGCTTTTCCAGTGGTCAATTCTATTTTTGAAGGAGTTTTCCATTTGCCCAAGTGTAGTTTTGAGAGAATCATTTTTTTTTTACATTTGCCCAATTGAGGATTTGAGAGAATTATTTTTTTTTGGATTTGCCCAATTGAAGATCTGAGTTATTCTCATGTTGTATTTGTCCGGTTGTATTTTCCAAGAATTTGTTTTCTTGTTGCAAGGTTTTAATTTTCTTCTGAATTTCTTTTCCCAATTTTTCCAATTGATTTTTTAACTCCTTCCTGATTTCTTCAAAGAAGTCTTTCTGGGCTGGATACCAATTCATATTCTCCTCAGAAGTGCTAGATCTCTCTGGGTTTGAATCTATTTCTTCTAAGTATTTCTCCTTGGGACTCCCTTTTTATTGACCTTTCTTCATATTTCTAGGATCTTGTGTTGAGGGGAGGTGGGGGTGGAGCTGGCTCTCAGAGGTTTGCTTTTGAAAATCCTAGAGGCTTTGTTCACTTGCTTTAGTAATTCCAAGGGCCAGCTAGTAGGGAGTGCTGGTTGCTTTCTCTGGAGTGTTTGGGACCCTTAGCAGCAGGGTCTGATTTGACCTTGAATAATGTGCTGAGCCCTGGGGGAGGAAGTTAATCTCTTTCTGTTGAGTGAACTCTGTTGCCCACACCTGAGCCTGAGGGGGTGGGGAGTTGTTTACTGTTTGTTCTGGGCAAAGAGCTCCACAGAAAGTATGGAGCTCAGGTCCCAGGCTTAGTTGGTTGTTCTCCAGATGGGCTCTGAAATCACGCTCCCATACCCCACCCCCCCAAAGGTAGCTAAAGACTCTTAAGCTAAAGTTGGATCTCATACCCACCACTCACCAAAGTCTCTGTGGCTGAGGCTGGCCTTCTGGCTTCCTCCAGCTGCTGTCATTGAGCTGACCCTCTGTTCCTGTCTCCAAGTTCACCCACAGTGCCCTGAAATAGACCTTTTGGTAAGTGTTCTTCTCCTAGCTTCTTTTTCTGGGTTTTGTGGATCAAACTTCTGTTAAGAGGTTTCTTTCATGTTGGTTTTGAGGGGAAAGAAGAGCATTTAACACAGTGTCTGTCTTCTCTCTGCCATCTTGGTCAGAAGTAGATAACTGTAGATATATCATTTTTAATTATGGAAAATATTTCAAAGAGAAAATTCAATATTATAATCACCTATGGCAATAATTCTGAGTAATTAATCTTTAGGAACTAAAAGCTCAACTTAGAGATTCTGCATATGTATATCTTCCCTTCTCCAATCCAAAGATGAAATCATTCACTTGGCCTCATATCTCACTGGCTCTTTTTGTCTCCAGGATAAAATATAAAAACTGCTGTTGTACATTTAAAACTCTTCACAAAGTGACTCTAAGTATCCTTTGTCACACATTTCATTTTAGTCAAACTGATCTTTTGTTCCTGATATCCAATATTTAATCTTCTGTCCTAGGCCTTTATCAAAGATGTCATTTAGGCCTTGAACACTATCTCTCCACCTCTGCTTCTTGGACTCTGGTTCAGCTCAGGTGTCACCTCCTACTAGTGGAATTCAAATAAATCAACTGGTTCTCTGTTCTAGTGATCATTTTAAGTATACAAAAATGTAGCTTAGTATTTCCTGTATTAATACTCAAATAAGAACATTAAAAGAGTTACACAAAACTAGATTACTTTTTAGTATTCAAAGTAATCAAAAATATCCTTATGGAGGAAAGGCAGTCATATGACCACAGCAAAGTTGGAACCAAAACTCATTCCACCTATTCTAACTATGTTTTTCTTCTACTTTCATGACTTCTGAATTGGGTGATAAGATAACCCTTGAAATCTATATTTCTATTGATTCATTGTATCCCAGGAACCAATTTCACCATTCAGGGAACTCCAATGCACCCATAATATCTAGGGAGAATTTGGGGCATAATACAAAGCAGGAACAAATCACAACTTGTCACACCCTGGTTATTTGGCATTTTGTCTCTTTAAGTTATATGTTTGCTTACTGAAGTAACAAAAATGAGGAAATTAAAATGTAGTATTTCATAAATAAATATTAGAAGCAAAGTTCTGTCAATTTTTTTCAGCTATGTATGGAATGATATTACTCTGGGTGCTTAGAAAATGTTGCTGTGTGAACGAGCATTTAAAAAGAGTAAAGGATATAAATTTGTAATTTCCACATTGGGTACCCATCTTAGAGAGAGCCCTGATTACAAGGGTCATTTTAACAACTGGTTTGCTAAACTCAACATAAAATTGGATATTGGTTCTGTGGAACCAATGCGAACCAGCTGAATCCCACCACTGCCTCCAATACAAGGCTCTTCTGGATGTCTTTCAGTTGTTAATATTCTTCCCCTTCCCCTTTAACATTCCCTGTAATTACCTATTTGTATACATGATGTTTGCTCCTTTCCAACCAATTCTGATTCCCCAGAATGTAAGTTTCTTATGGACAGAGACTGCTTCTAGTTTTGTGTTTTAATCCAAATTTAATACACAACACTGTGTATTACCATATTAGATTCTTAACAAATCCTTGTCTAATTGAATTCACTTGAACATAGCAATTTTCTTTTTTCAATTCCAAGTTCAAGATAATTCTTCCTACTGTCAGAAGGATATATAAACTTTAGAAGAGAGAAGGAATTGCCTTTTCATGTCAATTCATGGGGTCTTCCATTTTTTTTCCATCTTGTGAGTAAAATTATTAGTACAAAAAAAAAAACCCAAAGCCAGAATCAAAACCAAATCCAAATCTGAGTCAAAAATTTAGGAATCAGTGAGGGTTCACCAGCACAGGTGCCCCACAGACATTGATGCAGACTCTCAAAAAGAACAAAAGGACAAAGCTTTTATAGCTTTCAATTTAGGCAGAAGATGAATTGGGTATGATGTGATTCGGAACTGGACAAGGCCTGTTACAAGATATTAGTACCAGAAAAGGCTTTTCTTCAGGTTAGCTATCTCTTATAACACTGCCCTAATACAATTCCCGTCACAAGGGTTAAGGGCATGATATCCCTGTGATCTAGAAAATTGATGTAAATTATGTTGCTTCTCTCTCCTTCCTCTCATTTTCAGAAAAGAAATCTGATGTTTTTCCTTTTTATTTTCTGAGATGTTTACAGTATCTTATTCTAAAGTCTGTGTTAAATATTTGTCATAGGCTATATGAAGGTAAATGTTAAATAAAATACTATGGATGTATTTTATGCATTTCTGAATTTCTAAACTTTTTCTGTATTGTCTCCATGTCATCTGCAGTTTCTGAAAAATTCTTCAAAAATTCCCATTTGAGGGCAGCTAGGTGGCGCTGAGTTCAAATTTAACCTCAGACAATAATTACCTAGCTGTGTGGCCTTGGGCAAGCCACTTAACCCCATTGCCTTACAAAAATCTAAAAAAAAAAAAAAATCCCATTTGATTTTTATACCAACTCGGAATATATTGAAACTGTAATATATCAAAACTAGAATGGGGAAAGTTGTGATGTACAAAGGATAGCTATAGATAGGACTGTCTTTGCTGTTTCAGCAGAAAGGAAAGTCAAAGGGAGGGGTATACTGCAATACAAGCAGAATCAGGGACAAGATAGAGTTGCTTTAGCTTTCTCTCTACCCACGGTCTATATGGTATTATCTGTTTAAACACCTCCAAATGCTGTTCAGCAAGAGAGGGCATAGCATATTCTTTTTGTATATAAATTCCATTTTAGCTACTGCCAAAAATAATGAATTGCCTCCTATCGGGTAAGAAACCTAATGGGAGCATTTGGTTTAAATGGGAAGCTATATAAATTAATGGATCATTTTGTTAATGTGACAAAGAGCTTTAAAATAAAAAGAGGTAAAATATGGGTGCAAATGCTTGTATCATTATTATTCATGGAATACTGCTCGGCAAAGCTACTGACTGCCAAGAGAGGTAATGAACTCTCTCAATTTGGAAGGAATCATTATTGATTGAAAATTATTTGACTCGGACTCAATTGAAAGCCATGATAAAAGTTACAATATCAATTAATGTCTTCCTCAATGAAAATGTATTATTCTCTGAGCAGCAGAGAAGGAGAATATACAGTCCCAATGAGAACAGAAACTAATCTCACCAAAAGTCTATATCTGGTTTAACTGAAAATCACCAATTAGAAACTCATTTCTATGGGGTTAAAAGCATTGTGTCTCTGTGAGACCTATGCTAAAATGCTAAAGCTCTGGGAGTGCTAACAAAATCTTGGCAATAAGAGATAGGACGCATCAGGAAAATGGAAGGTTGGGAGATCACTCATACCTTTGAAGTTGGTCAAAGACCAACTATTGCAACACTGAGCAAGAGTCAAATATGCAGAGATGTGCATTCAAAGATAGGACTAAAACCAAGAGAAGAATTCACAAAGCAAAAGAGAAAAGTAAATAAGGAAACAAAAGTTATTACGTAAAGGTCCACATGAGTCAAAGATCTAGATGGAGCCAGTTATTGAAACAGCTTCAAAGAACCAACAAAATTGCCCATGTCTCAAAAGGAAATAAATTAATACATTGAGTGTAGAGCCAGTTAGCAGCATCCACTAATAAATTTCATGAGTGACTTGACAAAGCAGAGGTTTGTGGAAAAATAAAATATGTTCTAATACTTAGCTGGGAATCATACAAAATAATTAACAGTTGCTTCTCCCAGACTCGGAAAGTTGAGAGTTGACATTCTACATTCCTAGGCAGAGAAAACTTAAAAGAAAAAATCAAAAGAGCTCAGGACTAGGAGTTAGTAGTTCAGGGTTCTAATTTCAACTCTACCAGTAACAAACTCTATGATTAGATAAAACCCTTCACCAATCTTAGCCTTGAATCCTCATAGGTGAAATGAGAATCCCAGACTTGAGTGATCTCTAAGACTCTTTCCAGTAGGAAAATGCTGTGATTTTGTTTTACTATAAACCAAGATAATAGTATTCAAAAACTATATTTTGACAAGAACTATAAATGGTCCTGAGATTTTTAAATCATATTATAGATGATTTTCACCTACTTAAGTTTAAATTTGCCCTGAAAAGTATTTTTCAAACTACTTAAAACCTCAGTATTAATAAGACAATAAGTTACAAAATTGTGGTTGACCCATTTTAGTGGAGAGAATTTCTGCACCTGGAGTTCTTCACAACAATGAAATCATATGTCCAGTTTAAAAAATAAATAGCAGACTATCACAAAAAAAGTGAAGTAAGGACCTTTAAAATTGTAGTTAACATTTGAGAAGATAGAGCAATCAGAGTTCAGCACAGATATGTATGTAACTATAAGAGGTAGAATGGAAAATATCCTCAGAAAAATATTTTGTCATTTCTGTCCATTAACTACTGCATTATGTTTTGAGGACTGGGTTTTCTTACTCAACAAGTCTCTTGAATCTTTGCATTGATTAATGCATGATGTTATTGACAACTTGGTAATCAGGTTTTCTACTGAAGTACTCAAAAGATTCTTTTTTTTCTTTTTTCATTTTTTTATTAAGGATTTTATTTATTTTGAGTTTTACAATTTTTCCCATAATCTTTCTTCCCTCCCCCACCCCCACAGAAGGCAATTTGTCAGTCAAATTGAGTGTGATAAGAGAGAAGTCATATCCTTAAGGAAGAAACATAAAGTATAAGAGATAGCAAGATCAGGCAATAAGATATCAGTTTTTTTCCTAAATTAAAGGTAATATGCCTTGGTCTTTGTTAAAACTCCGCAGTTGTTTCTCTGGATACAGATGGTATTCTCCATTGAAGAGAGCCCCAAATTGTCCCTGATTGTTGCACTGATGGAATGAACAAGTCCATCAAGGTTGATCATTGCCCCCATGTTGCTGTTAGGATGTACAGTGTTTTTCTGGTTCTGCTCATCTCACTCAGCATCAGTTCATGCAAATCCCTCCAGGCTTCCCTGAATTTCCACCCCTCCTGATTTCTAATTGTTCCATGACATACATATACCATAGTTTGTAAGCCATTCTCCAATTGAAGGACATTTACTTAATTTCCAATTCTTTGCCACCACAAACAGGGCTACTATGAATATTTTTGTACAAGTGATGTTTTTACCCTTTGTCATCATCTCATCAGGGTAAAGACCCAATAGTGATATTGCTGGATCAAAGGGTATGCACATTTTTGTCGCCCTTTGGGCGTAGTTCCAAATTTCTCTCCAGAAAGGTTGGATGAGTTCACAGCTCCACCAACAATGTAATGGTGTCCCATATTTCCCACAACCCTTCCAACACTGATTATTGTCTTTTCTGGTCATATTGACCAGTCTAAGAGGTGTGAGCTGGTACCTCAGAGAAGCTTTAATTTGCATTTCTCTAATAAGTAATGATTTAGAGCAATTTTTCATATGACTGGATCACTTTGATCTCCTCATCTGTAAATTGCCTTTGCATATCCTTTGACCATTTGTCAATTGGAGAATGGCTTTTTTTAAAAAATATGACTCAGTTTTCTGTATATTTTAGAAATGAGTCCTTTGTCAGAAACATTAGTTGTAAAGATTGTTTCCCAGTTTACTACAGTTCTTTTGATCTTGGTTACAGTGGTTTTGTCTGTGAAAAGCTTTTTAATTTAATGTAATTGAAATCACCTAGCTTGTTTTTAGTGATGTTCTCCATCTCTTCCTTAGTCATAAACTGCTCCCCTTTCCATAAATCTGACAGGTAAACTAGTCCTTGATCTTCTAATTTGCTTATAGTACTGTTTTTTATGTCTAAATAATGTATCCATTTGGATCTTATCTTGGTAAAGGGTGTGAGGAGTTGGTCTAATCGAAGTTTCTTCCATACTAACTTACAAATTTCCCAACAGTTTTTATCGAAGAGAGAGTTTTAATCCCAATAGCTTGACTCTATGGGTTTATCAAACAGCAGATTACTATAATCATTTACTGCTATTGCACCTAGCCTATTCCACTGGTCCACTACTCTATTTCTCAGCCAATACTAGACAGTTTTGAAGACTGATGCTTTATATTATGATTTTAGAGGTAGGGCTAAAAAAGATTCTTAGTTATGACTTGTATTCATACATTTATTCATTTATTTAAGGTAGTTCACAATTATAATAGAAGTTGCAAAAAAAATGCAATTTAGACAAGCTGCCACTAGATGGATGGTGTTGCTTTAGTTATGACCCCATGGGTTAAAGACTAATCTTAGATCAAAAGTGTAGTTAATGATTTTTAAAAATTTTTCCTATGCCATCTTTATATTGAAATTTGATCTCATTATTAAAGAAAACTATTACTTTAAAACAATAATTCCAACTTGTGTACTATGATGCTATGGAGTGTCATGGAATTAAAGGGTTTCTGAATGCATCTATCAAACATGTCTTATGCAGAACAAATTAATCTCCTTAATATATTACTTTTTAAATCACTCTAGATGGTGTTTTGATGAATAAATGCATATTCATTTTAAAATATTCCTGAATTTGCTGTGATTTTTTCTTATTTATTTCTCAATAAACAAATACAAACAGTAGACTTTCTATGTCTTCCCTGCTTATCACTAATTTAACTTACAGGTTATTTGTATATAGTTGTTTGCATCATAAATGCTTTTGGATTGTGAACTTCTAGAGAACAGGGATTATTTTTTTTTTTTTGTTTCTGTTTTTGTTTTTTGATTAGCACAGTATCTGTTCATTGACTGAGAGTCCCCAATTTAGGCTGTTGGAAATCATCAAACATGTCTTCCAAATGTCTGAAACTTCTAATTCCTCTATTTCTCCTTAATTACCTTCAGTATCTTTTACCCATGAGAGAAAAACACACATAGAATAAAAAAAAAAAAGACGAAAGCAAAGTACCTATGGTATATTGGGAAAATATCTGCATTTTGAGTCAGTGCATCTGGTTCAGTTACTGACTAACTGGGTGACCTTGGGCCTCAGTCCTTGTTCCTTAATCTATGAAACAAATGAGATTAAACTGGATGATGTCTAAGGTTCCTTCTATTTAAAATCCTATGCATTCTCCAGTTCTTTAGCACATATATGTACACCCAACATGATAGAAAACACAAAGCTTTTGTTTTAAATCTTTTTAATTAACGATTATTTTTCTGCTATTTTTTTACTTGTCCTAAAGACTTCATTCATGCTCTTCATATAAAAATTCTTAAGAGAATTAGAAAATACTCCCTTGCCAGCAACTCATTAATAAAATATGGTTCTTTTCAGATTAAAAACTGTCAACTCCAGTAGTCACCCAATCCAATCCTCTCCTTGTTTCATAGTTCCCTAGATTTAGAACTAGAAAAGACTTTAGAGATCATTAAGTCTAGTTCACTTGACACATGAGAACACAGAGGGAGAGAAAGATGAAATGGTTGTCCCAAATAATACAGAAAGTTAAGAAGGTAGAATAACTAACATTTGAAATTCAGGTCTTTGCCTTCAAATTCTGGCCTCTTTCCATTATTCCTCTTTGCTTTCTCAGTTACAGACAGACAGCTTGAAGCCTCAGGATCGATTTCTAAAAGAGAGTATATCCTTACTGGAACAAACTCTCTTTAAAACAACAATTTAACAAGATTTTAAAGAGGTTTCATGACTTGATGCCCAAGCAAGAAGCACCAGGTGTCCTTGCAAATGTGGGTGGGATGATTTTTATTGTGTTTTGAGCCCTGGAGCTTTCCCTCAACTATTTATCACATCAGCAGAAGGCTATTTTTATTAGAATTCAAGCTTTGTCTTCTCTCAGTGACCGTGCATTATTTGTTTGTTAGGGCATAAGACTCACTTCTGGCTATCTTCTGTGCAAGCAATAAAAATGTGTAAAAAGCACTTTCCCCATATGAGAGCAGGGTAAAGAGGTTATATTTAAATAACAGAATGGCATGGGAATAGTTTTATCAAATCCTTACTAAACAGAGTAGAGGAAATTATATTGTTATTATCATTTTTTGTCTATTCACCTGTTTAGTATAGACTATTGGCCCAAAAAGGACATAATTAGTGCCAATAGTGAATCCCAGAAGTGTACTCATAATGACTTCAAAGATGGGCCAAAACAAAACAAGACAAAATAAATACTATTTCAATTGCCTCAAACACTAGTCTAGGAAAAAGTGTAGAAAAAATTGAATTCAATTGACATTAATTGAGCACGTGTTGTGTGAAGAAGCACTGGATGTAAGCACTGGATGAGTCACTAAGTTTAGAGAAAATGAGATTTCCACCCTCATAAAGCTAATAATTAAGTAGTTATATCTGCAAAATGGGACAATAGTATACATATATATATATATATATATATGTATGTATATATACATATATCACAACATAGATGTTATGCTCAAAAACAGATATGCAAATTGCTTTGCAAACCTCAAAACATATCAATTTTAGTTCTTATTAAATACAAATAAATACCTACAAAAATGAATGTAAAATGCTATTTGATGTCTGAGTATTATAAGATTATTACATGATGTGGGGTATTGGAGTAGAATTAGATAAGGCTTTTGAGGTAGGATGGTGCTAGATTGTGAAGGGCCTTAAAGCAATTAGGAGTCACTGACCAGTTTTGAGCAGAGCATTGATACAATTGACTTTCCATGCTTAAGAAAAGTAGATTGGAGAAAACAGAGGCAAGAGGAGCTATTTTAATTAATGCAAGCATCCAGATGAATGATACCATAATCCCAAATGGGCTAGGAGATAGAGGGAGTGGTAGTGGGAATAGAAAGGAGATTTATACAAGTTAGAATTGGAGGCAGACTCATCAGAACAAATTAATTGTGTGAGGTTAGGGGAAAGGAATAGTCTCATGTTCGTTAGATTATTTACTTGACCAACCATCATTAACAGTCAACAAAACAGAAAAAAAGAACCACCAATATGGACGTCACCTGATTGTCTTTGACAAACTTCATATGACCAGAAATTTATGTTACTGCTATACCCAGCCCCCAATTCATAATACTACTTAAATTTGAATTTCTACCTTTGGAGATAAGGTTAAATGATCCTGTGTGGGATTGAATCCATTTATCACAGCTCATACTAAAATATAATTTCAGTATTCATTTTGGGAGGTAAAATTCCTAATAGAACAAGCATTTGAATTGAGTACAGCTGATTAGATATCTTTTTAGTTTTTTTCATATCAAGAATGAATGGTTTTCTTTGAAATGGAACTGCTTATAATCAGTTATATATCTATATCTATATCTATATATCTATATCTATATCTATATATCTATATCTATATATATATATAGACATATCAACTAAAAGTTCAGCAGATTTTTTTCCCTTTCCCTTTTGTAACTTTTGTAAGAAATATTAATAGATTTGACCATGACATTCTAAGATACTGGTAGCCTTTTCAAATTCATTCTCAGGATAATCATTGGCATCTGTTCTATGCTTATCCAGAAAAAACAACCATCTCCCAGTTTCTGAATGTGCTGACTAATGTGCTGACTAATTACAAGAAACTGTCTGGTATAACCTCCCACCTCCCCATTTCCCTTCAGGCAATTGTTCCTTGTGTCCAAGGCTACTGAGGACTCTGAGTGTGTTCCAAGGACAAGTTTCCCAGATGACAAGTCATGAAATCAGAAAGATGTTCCAAAAGTTCAGTCATGTATTTACCCTGGCCAATTAGCATACTCCAAATTCTCAAGAATAGATTATGAAATAAGGGCTTAACTGCTAAGCCCCAGCATATAAGCAAGAACAAACCCACTTCAAACTGCATTGCTATCTAAAATTGGTCCTAGGATTCTGCCACTGGTATGTGTATTTGCATTCAATGGATGGCATAGGCCCACATACTCTACAATCTAGATGTCCATTTCTTATTTTTAAAATGAAGATATTGAACTAGAAAATTTTCAGAGGTGTCAAATGTTGGCTGCATGCTACTGAAAGTATAATTATGAAATGTTCAACAAAATACCATACAATAATAATCAGTGATTTTCTAAGTCAATATGAAGCTGGCAAGGATGCATTTCTATATGAATTTGACACAACTAGACTGGTTGACCTAATGTTTTGATTGAATGGCCTCAATTATCTAGAAGTACCTTAGTGGTCCCTGGAAACTTTTGTACTCCCTAAACTCTGTAGTGTAGCCAAGATATATCATATCATTCAAAAATCCCACTGAAATATCTAAAAAGTTTGTGTGATGGCTTTTACTTTCCCCTTGTAGTGTTATGATCTTAATATTTACCATATAACTAGCCATTTAAGAAATATTTGACATGAATGGTTGGAGAAACAGTAAGAGAAAATGATTTCTCCGATCCTTGGAATTAGCCCCTGGAATCTAGGACATTAGGATAGTGGAAAGTGTGCTGAACTTGCAGTTATGAATCCCAGGTTGTCCACTTTGCTGTTTGAATTTGAACAGCATTCTCAAAATTTCAGTGTTCTCAGCTTAAAGTGATGCTATTGATGCTATTGATCCCTGCCCTGCCCTGCCCTGCCCAGCTCACTCAATGATTATGAGGATAAAATGAAAAAAAAAAGTATAGAAATCATCTGTATAATAGAATAAATAATAACGCCCACCTCATAGAGTTAAGAGAATTAAATGAGATAATAAAAGTAAAGTGCAAGTAAACCTATATAAATCAATCAACAGCATTTATATGATCAATTTTGTGACTAACAGAGAGACAGAGAGACATGAATATAAAGAATAAAGAAATAGAGAATATAGAGAATGAAATAATCTCTACTCAAAAAGAAGTTTCCATCCTAAAAGGTAAGACAAAAATTGCATAGATGAAGCATAATATAGCATGAATAAAAATGGATTTATAGAAAATTAAAATATATAGTTTCAGAGGGAGGACACTGAGCAGTTAGTGGAAATAAAGGTTTCACATAAAAGATGGAGTCTGAGCTGTGCCATAAAGAAAAGAGGGATTCTATCAGTAGAGGTAGAGAGGGAGTTCATTCCTAGAAGGATGGCCAGTGCAAAAGTACAGAGGTGAGTATGTATTTGTGTGAGGAACAGAGAAGACAGTTTTTTTCTGTATTCTAGGAGAGTGTGAATACCAACTAGTAATTTGGGAAATATTCACTGAAGTCAGGTTGTGATGAGCTTTGAAGGATTCACAGGAGGATGACTCCAGAAAAACCTAGAAAGACTTTTATGAACTGATACAAAAGTGAAATGAGCAAAGCCAGGAGAACATTTTATACAGCAACAGGAACATTATGTGATAAAATATTATGAATGACATAGATTTCTCAAAAAAATTAAATCCAAGACTATTCCAAAGGACTCATTATATAAAATATGATCTGCCTCCAGAGAAAGAACTTATGGATGAAAACAGACTGAAGCATTCCATTCTTTCTTTCTCTCTTTCTTTCCTTTCTTCTTCCTTTCTTTCCTTCTTTCTTCCTTCTTTCCTTTTTCCTTCTTTCCTTTTTTCTTTCTTTTTCCTTTGTTTCTTTTTCTCTCATTCTCTTTCTTCCTTCCCTTCCTCCTTTTTTTGTTTGAGTTTTCTTGAAAAAATTACTAATATGGAAATGTTTTATGTGATTGTACATGTATAATATCTTATCAGATTGCTATCTTAGAGTGGGGTGGGGGGAGAACAGAATTTGGAACTCAAATCACTAAAAATAACCAAACAAATGCTTAAATTTGTTTTTACATGCAATTGGGGGGAAATTAAGTTTTATTTCTTTAAAAAAGAAAAAATTAACAGAGGAATTTATATTCTAATAGCAATAGTAAGGTACTAGAGTTCATTGAGAAGGAGGTTTACCAAGTTAGATATATATATATGCTTAAGGAAAATTACTTTGGGAGCAGCATATAGGGTGAATTGGAGAGGTAAACATTTAAGGAAGGTAAACCAATTAGGAGGCTATTGAAGTGATCTAGGTAAGAAGTTATGAGCCCAATTTAAAATAACAATTCTGTAAAGGTCAGAAGGGGTCAAATGCAATAGATATTGTAGAGATAGAAATAGCAAGATTTGATAACTGATCAGGAATTTCTAGTAAGAGGGGATGATGAGCCCAGAATCATTCTATTGGAAGACTTAAAGGTTGATAATACCTTGAATGGACTGGGAGGTTTGGAAAAGAGGAGGATTTGGGAGGGCAATATTTGACATTTTGAATTGGAGATACCTCCAAGTCATCTATTTAGATATGTCCAATGAGCAATTAAATTAGTGATGATGAATTGAGGTTCAGAGAATATTGAGGCTAAAGATGAGTTTGTGTTTGTGTGTGTATGGCAGCTAGATGATGCAGTGAGCCTGACATTCAGGGAGATTTGATTTCAAATCTGGCCTCAGACATTTAGTTACTGTATGACTTTGGTCAAGTCACTTCACCCTGATTGCTTTGCATCCAGAGTCATCTCCAGTCATCCTGATTCATATCTGGCCACTGGACCCAGATGACTATGGAGGAGAAACTGAGGCTGTTGACTTAGCACAGTCTGCCCCCCACTCAAATCCAATTCACATGCTTGTTGTGGCCTCATATATACACACACACACACACACACATATATATATATATATATATATATATATATATATGAATGTATGTGTGTATATATGTATTTGAGAACAAGGTATAGGGAGAATTGGAGAGGTAAATGATGATTTAAGGAAGGCTATTATAATAATCTAGGTAAGAAGTTTTAAGAGTCTAATTTAAAATGACAATTGTATAAAGGTCAGAAGGGGTGAGACACAATAGATGTTAAAAAGATAAAAATAGCAAGATTTGATAACTGATCAGGAATGTCTGGGGAGGGAGAATAAAGAGTCCAGAATATCTATATCTAGGTCTAAATCTAGATTTGCTTAGAAATGACAGTTATAAAGCTAAGGAAGCTAATTAGATTGTTAAGAGAAAATGGAGAGAAAATAGAGAAGAGCACCCAGGACAGAATTTTGGGGAACACACACTGTTAGGTGACATGATGTGAATAATGAGCCATCAAAAGAGTCTAAATGAGGTGGCTAGATAGCATAGATAGAACACTAGCCCTGGAGTCAAGAGGAATGAAGTTTAAATCCAGTGTAGGACTCTTACTTGTATGTGACCTTTTATGTGACTTGTATGTGACATATATATATATATATATATATATATACATGCATGACATGTTTTTCTAAGTTAATATGCAGGTACAGGGATCCTTAAGTAAGGTTCTGTGGTCCCTATTTCTATTTTAGGTTGACACCACAGGTCAACAATGGCAAAAGCAGAAGATAGGGCAAGAAGGATAAAGATCAAGAAAAGACTGTCAGATCTGGCAACTGAGAGATCATTGCTAACTTTGGAGGGAGCAGTTTTAGTTGAATAATGAGGCTGGAAACCAGATTGCAAAAAAGGAAGACTGAATGAGAAGAAATAGAGTCAGGGAGTGTAGGCAACAGTTTGGGAGAAGAGGTAGAGGGTAAGGGTCCAGGAAGAGCCAGTTTGTTTTTAGGATGCAGGAAAGCTCTGATCATATTTGAGGATGATAAGGAAAAAATCAGTAGATAGGAAGAGGTTGAATGAGAGAGAGAAGAGACAAAAAGAGAGAAGTTGGGGTGAAGGGGGGAGAAGAGAGAGAGACAGAGACACAGAGATGAAGACATAGAGACACAGAGACATAGAGACAGAGAGACACAGGCACAGGGACATAGATGGCAGCATACCATTTATTTGTTGGAGTAAAGAAAAAAAGAATGGAAAACTATATGAAGGATTCCATTTATGAGAGATTATGAGAACAGAACACATTAATAATCTTAATTTTCTTAGTAAATTTAGAGGCAAAGGCCTCATCTGAGAGAGAAGGAGGAGATGTGGAAGGCTTGAAGAGAATAAAAGACTTGGAAGCTTTTATGGATGGTGAGATAGGGAATCAATTAGGGAAACACTGAGAAGGAAGGCAGGAAGGAAGAAGGAAGGAAGAAAAGGAACAGAAAAAGAATGAGAAGGAGGGGCAAGTAATAATTTGGCCCTGGGTTGCCCCAGTTAGTCTGAATTATCCACATTCTTTCCCTTTCTTCCATTCAAAACAATCTTCACATACTCATCAAGTGGCATATAGCTTATTAAAAAAATTAAAAAGATGTAAAGTTTTCCTGAAAGGTCAGCTCAAACTTGACAGCTGGGTTTTTGCCTGTCACCCAATTGACAGCTTCTCTAGTGGAAAGGTGTTACTGAGGTTTTGAACTTTTTCCCCCTGTCAGAGTTATGTATTGTGGTCTGGATGATCTACACCACCTGGCCCCATTTCAAAAAGAAAGAATAAGCTTTTTGCTGCAACTCTGTTCACCTGGGGATAATCTCTGGAGCCCAGGGCTATTCATTTAGGCTCCTTCATCCCATCCTATGATGAGCAGGGGTGACAGCCAATAATAATTCAGCTCCATTTGTATCCAATAAAGCTGAGAAGGCCCTTGTTGATCAAGTTGGCATCCTTCTAACAGCAGTTTTGATGTAAGTTTTCCTTCTTCAGAATGATGTTGTGCAACAATATAAAAATGGCTTCCCAATAATTCCCCTCATATATGTGAATTACAAGTCTCCCCAACATCAATGGGAGCTTGGTGTAGCTGATAGAGTCTTGGGGTGGGAGTCAGGAAGCTTAGATTTGGGTCCCTCTGCAAATGCTACTCTTAACTGTATAAATTTGAGCCATTCAGTTCTCATCTCTAGGCCACACATAATTATACACAATTATAATGCTTTCTGACCCATTTCTCAGGATAATCATGAGGATGGATTTAGCACTTTCTTTTAAAATAAACTGGTGAGTTGTGATATTGTTTTGAATTATGTTTCTCTGTGTACTTATCCCCTATCCAGAGTATAAACTCCTTGAGGACAGTGCAGGTCTTGTATCTTCCTCATCTTTATATTCCCACAGCAAAGTACAGTTTTATAATAACTATTACTGAATGAACAAATGTATTACTTAAACTGAATAGGAACAAATACAAGAATACAAAGTCAAAAACAAGTCTTGGTAAATTATTTTAAATATTAAAACTAGAATTACTGTATAAGAGTTATAAGAGAGAGGTGGACTAGGGAATCATCCTGTGGAACTTTTAAGGGAAGAAAGGACTTTGATGTTGATTTCTATTAAGGGACATTATTCCAACCTCATTAACAAAAACAGGATTATTAACAGTGTATCTTTAGACTTTAATTCACCGAATTATGTCAAACTTTTCATATTGCCCATTTCTACAGAATGATTTTGATATCCCAAAGTTTTTCACAAAAGTATTTCATGTTAATTAATATGCCGAGAATTGTTGCTGCATACGTGAACTGTATTCTGTACTCCCCTCTTGGAGAGTAGATTTCCTTTTCTATAATGGAAGATGGCAGCCACTGAGGTCATCATCAGTAAGGAAAAGTAATGGTCAGATGATTTGTTCTACTTCAGATTGAGTGCTTTACAAAATACAGACTTGAAAGAAAGCCATTCAATCAATCAATTAATCAATAAATGTTTATATTAAGATTTTACTATACACTAGATACTGTACTAAGTGCTGGGAATACAAAGAGAGGCAAAAGACCAAAACACAAGCTGCTAGATGCACCTTCCCTCAAGAAGCTTACAATCTAATGGGGAAAACAACATGCAAAGAAATCTACCAAGGAAGCTATATAGGGATGTGAAAAATAATCATCACAATAATAGCTCATTTTTTGTTGTTATGAGACTTCCAACCTCCCCCCACCCCAGTATTTTCTAAACATCCCTGCTCTGATTTCTCTTTTTTTTCTTCTCTAGGCTCAACTCAATAATTAGCCATTTCAGGTCTATATTGTCCTCTGCTGTTGAATCCTTTTTCTCCTTTGTCCTAGTGACTCTCTTCTCTTACAAATCCAACTCCAGATGATTTCCTCTATCTAATCCCTCTGCCCCTCACCACTGGCTAAATGCACCTAGAAGAAATTTCTCTTTCCTTCTCAAGTCCACCAAGACTATACCTCCCTCAATGTCTCCCAGTTGAAAACCCTGCCTTTTACTTTACTGGAGCCATTAGATTTCTTCCTCCCAATTTCTTCAATGCAGAAACCCTCGACATCATCTCCCATTCTCTTCTCTTTCTCCCAAATTTCAAGAAAGAGTAGATGCCTTTCCCTTACCAAGATCAATAACTCAATATGTATACTTAATTCCATCTTCTCCCCTGCAGTTTATACAAAATTCCCATTTAATTTCTTATACCAAGCCATGATATATTGAAACTGATGAGAAAAGTCACAATATGGAAGAGATCGCTGTGTAGACAGAGTTCTACACTGATAGTCTCTTGTCTTTGTAAAGAAATGTAGGAAATGCATTCTCATTGATCATCTTTGAGGACAAATTTGGCCCTTATAATGTGATCAGATTTTATAACTTCACTCTTGACTGAGCCTGAGGCAGTCTTCCTGAGGGACAGACCTTTACCTCTTTGTCTGATGCCTATGTAGAGAGCTATGTGGGAGGACGTGGAACTGTGTCTGTCACACTGTTCTATTGTTCCATAGAGAGGTTTTCCTTCAATGACTGGAGAACTTTGAGATAAATAGGTGAGAGAGGTGAGCTCAGGCATTCTGAATTGGGGAGACAACAATCAAACATCTTGCATACAATGGTATATATGGGACATATAATATTATAATATTAATATAAAAATTATAATTAATATATAATAAACAACTTAATATTAATATGAAGACAATACATTATAACATCATGTAATAAAATTCATAATAAAATTAGATTAGTTACTGAAAGTAGATTTGTGACAGATTGTAAAAGTCTTTAAAAACTAAAGGTAGAAAGTTGTACTAGATCTTAGAAGAAATGAAGAGCCACTGGAGTTTATGGAGTAGGGGAGTGACATGATCAGGTTCTCGTTTTAAGAACTTCATTTTGGCAGATATGTAGAGAGAGAAGAGTCTCGGTAGGCTATTACAGTAATCCTGGGAAGAGACGATGAGGTTATATGATCAAGGCAGGGGATGGGAAGGAGATGATATGCTTCCAATGCATCATAAATTTAGAATCAGAAGGAACCTCAGAAGTTATTTAGCTAATCCCTTCATCTTACAGTTAAGTAAACTGATTTCTAGAGAGTAAACAATATTCCTGAGGATTCAAAACCAGGTTCTCTGATTTCACATCCAGCCCACTTTCCCAGAAACTCTCATCTGAATCTTCTTAAAAAAAAAAAAACCCATAGAGACAAGAAGTGAACCAAAGCTACTCCATCCAGTCCTGAGCTATGGAAATGATGGACTTGGGCAAATCATTTCATGTCTCTGGACCACAATTATATTGTGACAAAATGAGGAAGTTTCTCTAGGGAGTCTCTTTCTTATCTAAAAGCCTATGATCTAATGCTACTACAAACGTTTGCTCAGAATTGAAAACTTGTGCTTATAGGGGCAACTAGGTGGCACAGTGGATAGAGCACTGGCCCTGGAGTCAGGAAGCAGGAGTCCCTGAGTTCAAGTCCGACCTCAGACACTTAATAATTACCTAGCAATGTGGCCTTGGGCAAGCCACTTAACCCCATTGCCTTGCAAAAAAAAAAAAAAAACAAAACCCTAAAAAAAAAAGACTTGTGCTTATACAACAAATCAAAGTAGAACTGCAAAATTTCTGGGCAATACAAACTGCAGGCATCCCAAAGTTTATGGGCTCTAAGTTACCACTAAAAGACATTCTATTCCAATAAAGGGTAGCCCATGAACCATTAGAAATCTTGAAAAGTCAACCAAAGAATTCCTATTGGGCTATGTACAAGGAAAAGATTTGATCTCAGTCAGCATTCATAAATATATAACATTTAATATTCATCTATGTTATAAAGTCTTATTTGTAGACCTCACAATGAACCTAGATATCATTCAGTCCAAACCCTTCATTTTTTATAAATGAGGAAACTGATGTCTAGAGAAGGCTTACCTTTCCCAAGGTCACATCAATAGTAAGTAGATAGGGAAGTCAGGATTTGACTTGACTCCAGTCCCGTTGCTTTTTCCACGTCACCGTGCCTCTTTTATTATTAGACTTTATTAAGGTCATATTACCTTGATAGTATTAGTATTTTCCAATAAACAGTGCACTAATTTTGAAGTGACGCTATGCTTGACCTCAGAATAGGTGCCTGGTAGTTTTGTTCTTTTAGTTAAAAAGCAGCCCCAGGGCAAAATGTAGTAACATGCAGCACACTCCTTTCCCCCCTGCCCCCCATGAACACTTGCACATGAGTAATATATTACAAATCAGTTGAAGTTCACAGTCAGGGAACTCTAGACAACTGCCCCCTAGACTTGAAAACCACACCTCAAAGTACAATATGAAACCATGGTCTGGCTTTTCACTTAATGTTGTGGTTAGTCTAATGGTATTGCATATCTTTTGAAATATGTAGTGCTAGCCTCATTGACAGCACCGGCAAACAGACTTCTTGTTCTGCCTTAGAAGCCATTAGGTTTCATGACTGCTGTTGTTTTCCCGAGAATCATTTTTCTTACTCAACAATCAGTAGAACCTTAAGTTTTCATAGGGAGTGACTGGTGTTTTAGAAGTAGAAGGGACTTTAGCTGTGATCTAGTCTAAGATTCCCACTGTACAGATGAGGAAACTGAGGGCCAATGTCCCATAGCTACTTGGTGGAAGAGCATTCCTAGGAGTGCTGGTCTTTTGATTCCTAGGCCACAGTTCCCGACATTTCTGGAAACCATAAATTAGAGGATTATAGTTTTTTAGCTAGAAGGGTCTTAAAGGTCATTTGGTCTCACCCCCTCATTTCAGAGATAAGGAAGATGAAACCTCAAGAAAGGAAAAGAAATTTGTCCAAGTTAACACACATAATGAAAGGCCAAGAAAAGATTCGAACTGAGTCCTCTCTAATTCAGAGTTCTTTCTACTCCCCCGGGGGCCTACCTCACACATACTCTCCACTTTGAGTATTATTTGAAAACACTAAAAGATTTACCCCTCAACAATAGTCACAAGTATTTTAACAGGGATTAAAGTAGTGGGACCAGGGATTCACTGGCTCAGACATCCTAAATCTCCCATTTAAAGCTGTGGCTGAATCCATTGACTTTACAATTTTAAAATGTATTTGCAGCTTGTTTATTGAGGGGAGGGTCCCTTGCCTAAAATGGAGGAGGTGGTTGTGAAAAGATTCTCAAACTGGTAGAACTACATTTTTTCCTTTTGCCTGACTCTGTCTGCTCCTCGTTACCTATTTGGATAGTGTCTGGAAGTAGCTGACAGGTGGGGTGGTGCAGATGCCAAGGCTCAGTAAGGCCCCTAGGGAACAATTCTTTGTAAACAGGTTTAATGGTTCTGTCAATAACACAAAGCCTGTTTTAAGGCCAAGGACTGAAGGTCAATTCTCTTCTGACTCTATAAGCCATCTGTGGTCTATGGGGGGAGTGGAGATGGGATCCCTACACTGACCCAAATTACCATTGGCCTCATAGAATGACTTATCTACACAAACATTTGTGTAGAGAAAGGAGTGGTAATGTTTCTCTAAAAATAATGCCCCCCCCAATATTATTGATTGAAATCTCAAATACCTTTCATATGGCATGGGAATGGAATAAGCTTGACTTTAGAGATGGATGACCTGAGTTTAAATCTTAAGAATGCCACTTGAAATATTAGATTCTGTAAATAGAGGAATTTATAATAACAATAATAATAATAGCTTTTATATAGCACTTCAAATTCTGTAAAGCACTGAACAAATATTTCATTTCATCCTCACAACAACCCTGAGAGGTAGATGCTATTGTAATCCCCATTTTACAATTAAGGAAACTGAAGCAGATAATCACACCTAGGGTCACACTGCTATTAAGTATATGAAGCTGAATTTGAACTCCAGTCTTCCTGACTCCAAACTCAAGGCTATCTCCTTGGTATCCCTCAACCACCTTTAAATCCTCTAGTAAATTCTAACTGAAAAGAGACTCAAAAGGTAACACTTTTAAATTAAAGATTCTACCAGATTATGAAACCAATTATAGTAAGATCTGTGAGTTCTCATAATTACAAAGTCTTGAATGAGACCACAGAGCTGTTAATGTGACTTAATGGGAAGAGAACTAGCTCTGGACCAGCCATTGACTCTCCCCCTCTGGGACTATCTGCTTGTGACTCACCTTTGGGAGTGCCAAAAGCAGCTCATCTGATCTTTGGCAAGTCAAAAACTAATGATAAATGATGACAATGACAATAATAAAAAATAGCTAGCATTTATGAAGTGTTTTAGAGTTTGCAAAATGATTGTCATATATGAACCGATTTGTTCCTTACACCAACTCTGCTAGATAAATATTATGAGAACCATTTTCCATTTTGTAGATGAGAAAACCAAGGTGAAGAGAAGCCACATACATGTCCCTGACTTCAGGTCCAAAGCTAAATACACTGCCTAACCTCTCTGGGCCTCTGTTTGCTCATCTGTGAAATGTAAAATTCCTCAATCTCCAACAGAGGACCTCTAAGTTTTTTCCATTTTAGACTAATGGTCCTAGGCTATAGGACAAACAAGGAAGAGCTGGTAAGGAAGGACTTCTCTTGGGATAAGTAGGAAAAAAATCTAAGATCTATGATTGCCTTCAGTTTTCCCATGGTAAATGGACTATGAATGCATCAGATAAATTATTTCCTAATGAGACCTCTTGGGACAACAGCTAGCCATCTTGGTGTTTTTTCACATTTTCATTGATGACCTTGGGCCACAACATCTCACTTTTAATTTATGGGTTTTTTCCTTACCTTGTTGTTGTTATGACTTTAGTGCTAAGCTGCTAAATAGTACACATAATTTAACAGAAGAAAAGCCTAATAAACTTCCCCTAAGAACTGTAAATACTGTGGCTTTTTCCACACTTGGAATTGTTAGAAACCACAATATTTGAACAAAAGATGGAAGGATTTGTGGCTGTGCAAAACCCTTAACGGGAGGGTAAATGGGTATGGGACACTTTTATTTCTGCTCTTCTCACAAAGTAACAGCAAAAGACTTAAGATCAATTACCCATCTTAATGTAGCAAGAGAAGTTAAACAATCTTGTCATTGCATCATTTCAGACCCAAAGGAGGAACTGGTTTTGCAAAAGGCTATAAACCTCCATTTTTCCAACTCCATTTTGAAGATTAAGAAATATGGACTTTTTTTTCTTTTTTCTCCCCATGAAATCAGAATGAACACCAATTTTCTTCCCTTCTCTGCTCCCTTCTCTACCACAGCATTAGAATCCAAGTCCTTTTGAGCAGGGCTCAAATTAAGGTGAGGTATGAGGTTTGATCAGTGTTAAAAGCAGAAAATGGGACAATATTCAAGACAGTCATATATCACAAAGCTTATTGAAGCCCAGAGTAGACTGTCTTTGAACTCTGAAAAGAACTACTTGGAATAAGAAACAGAGGGGGATGTGTCAAAAGCATTTAAGTCACAGTCCCACAAGCAGAGTTGCTAACTTCTAAATAGTAGCTAAGATTTCAAAGTGTAGAATAGGCCTTTTACCACTAAGTTATAGCCCATAAATTGGTTATTTTTTTCTTTTCTATTTGAGTTAGGTGAAAATGTACCAAAGCTGTCATCTAAGATTAATCTACAAGTTGGCTATTGGCAAAAATTTATTCTAAAATAAAAATTCTGTCAGTTGGTTCCAGTATTTCTAAATAGAAAAGGGGAATATGTTGATGAAGAAAGAGTGATTTAGAGATGATTAAAAACAGAAGTACACCAAACACCTCTAGACCAAACCTCTGATTCATATGTCATATGACTGCCTTACAATTGTCAGCTCTCATCCCCTTACATGTCGTCAGTCTTTTCAAGTCTTACAGCTATGGGGATAGCTAGGTGGCCCAGTGGATGGAGCACCGGCCCTGGAGTCAGGAGAACCTGAGTTCAAATTTGACCTCAGATACTTAATTACCTAACTGTGTGATCCTGAGCAAGTCACTTAACCCATTGCCTTGCCAAAAAAAAGAATATATATATATATATATAGTTTTTGCAAGACAATGGGGTTAAGTGACTTGCCCAAGGCCACATAGCTGGGTGCTTATTAAGTGTCTGAGGCCAGATTTGAACTCAGGTACTCCTGACTCCAGGGCCGGTGCTCCATCCACTGGGCCACCTAGCCGTCCCATACATTCTTAAAAGGATAAATGACAAGTCAGTCCATGTTTCCCCCTAATTCCTAATTGTCCCTGTGTCAAGGGTACTAGTTATCCAAATATTCCATTTAATAAAAGAGTCATATCTACCCAGAATTGTTGTTCCGGTGTTTCACTTCTTCATGATCTTATTTGGGGGGTTTTCTTGGCAAAGATACTGGACCACTTTGCCATTTTCTTCTGCAGATTATTTTATCGATGAGGAAAGTGAGGTAAACAGGCTTTAAGTGACTAATCAAGGGTCACATAGCTAGCAAGTACCTAAGGCCATATTTAAACCTAAAAAAAAAAAATGAGTCTTTCTGGCTCCAGGCATAGCAGTATATCTACTATATTACATATTTGCCAATTTTCAAAGAATTAGAATAGAATAAACAATAATTTAATATTGCGACCAGGGTAAACATAGTTAATCTTCATGTAATGATTCTGAAGGTACTTTAGGTTCTTGCAGCATCTCAAACTCCCTTTAAGACTATTAGTTCTAAGTCTGCTATAGAGGGGAGGGGCATACCCTACCATTAGTAAAGAGTTCTGGTTATTAAAATGGCAGATCATTGTCATTTACTTTATTTCTAAAACATTTTCAAAGGGATGTAGACTTTTCCATATTTGCCATCCAGATTCAATACTCTTCTTTGAAAACAAGGATATATTATGGAAGAACCTTATGTTCCCTCCTGATTTCAAATTGAAGGGTTAGTTCTCCCATAGTTACCAAGTAGTTTGTTATAATTCTGCCAATTATAAAATCTATCAAAAGAAAAACCCTTATCAAATCCTGTGATGTTCCAGCCTTTGCTTTGCAACTAGCTTATTCTATCATTTTGGATAAATCATTTAATCTTTCTTAGATGATCAGGTTCTTTACAAAATTAAGGGTGTGAATAAAATGACCCCTGGGGATCCTTCTGGTGTTAACATTCTAGTCAATTTCATTCAAATAAATATCTTTGGGGAACCAAGAGGGCAACAGGAGAAGAACTCTCTTAGGTGCTCTCTCTAAAATATTTCAAAAACCTTAAAATTATGACTCTAACTAAATGTTTGAGAGATAGAACCCTCAGAAAGATCCAGTGAGGCAATTCTCCAACCCAAGGTAACCTGGAAAATAGAGGAAAAACTGTTCCATGGAGTTAGAGGGATGGCTGTACCAGAGAGAAGGAACTTCAATCTCCCGGAACAGCCCCAGGGTTCCTGGGACAGTCAGATAGCTCCTAACAGCAGAAGCAGTGTCCTGACTTGAGCCCCAGGGAGCACCAAGTACAACTTGGAAGATCAACAGGGAGACCTCTGCCAGAGCAAGCATGAAGCCCAGGCCCTCAGCGCATGATAACACTCAGCATAGCACAGATCCAGGATATGGAAGCAGGCCCATGAAGTGGCCCAGTAGGAGCCTCCAGGCAGCTGCTCCCTGAGTGCTCAGCTCATGGAAGGTAAGGGAGTGGAGGGAGACTGCTGAGTTCTGTCTTCTGTCCCTGGAACAGGATTCTGGGGCTCTGACCACATTCAGACCCTGGTCACAGTCTAGGCCCCCCAACTCCATGACAAAGAGGTAAGCTTGTGATCATTCACAGATCAGGAGAGCAATCAGAGCCTCACATACTGAGGGTCTTGTGGGGGTGTCCCAATAGTACTCAAAAGCTCAGGAAGCACCCCAAAACCAGGCACAGGCTGGGGAAATGAGTAAAAAGAAAAAAGGAACCTGAACATAGACAATTACTTTGATACCATGGAGGACCAAAATACTCAATCTAAAGATGAGAAAGTCCAAGTTTCTGCATCTAAAGACTCCAAGAAATATAGAAGTTGGGCTCAAGCTATGACAGAGCTCAAAAAAAGATTTTGAAAATCAAGTAAGGGAGCTAGAAGAAAAATTTCAGAAAAGAAATGAGAGAGATGCGGAAAAAACATGAAAACAAAGACAGCAGCTTAGTCAAGGAGATCCAAAAAATTGCTGAAGAAAATAACATGTTAAAAACCAGCTTAAGTCAAATGGATAAAACAGTTCAAAAGTTACTGAGGAGAAGAATGCTTTAAAAAGCAGATCTGGCCAGATGGAAAAAGGAGATAAGAAAGCTCTCTGAGGAAAACAAATCCTCCAGTTGTAGAATGGAGCTAAAGGAAGCTGATGACTGCAAGAAATCAAGACTAAAAGAATTAAAATAAGAAGAAAATGTGATATATCTCATTGAAAAAACAACTGAACTGGAAAACAGATTCAGGAAAGAGAATTTTAAAATTATTGGAATACCTGAAAGTCATGATCAGTAAAAGAGCCTTGACCTCAATTTTAAAGAATTCCTATAGGAAAATTGCCCTGGTATACTACAAACAGAGGCCAAAATAGAAATTGAGAGAATCCACCAATCTTGCCTGGAAAGAGATCCAAAAAAAAAAAAAAAACCCCAACCCCCCAGGAATATTATAGCCAAGTTCCAGAACTCCCAAGTCAAAGAGAAAATATTACAAGCAGTCAGGATCACACAGGACTTAGCAGCAACTACATTAAAGGCTTGTAGGACTTGGAATATAATATTCTGGAAGACAAAAAGAGCTTGGAATGAAAACGAGAATCAACTACCTAGTAACACTTCCAGGGGAAAAGATGGACTTTCAAAGAAACGGGAATTTCAAATGTTCCTGTTGAAATGACCAGAGCTGAACAGAAGTTTGACCTTCAAGTACAGGACTCAGGTGAAGTATAGAGAGTAGAGGAGAAGGGTAAATTATGAGGGACTTAATAATGATGAACTGCATGTATTCCTGCATGGAAAGATGATACTGATAATACTCATATAAACCTTTTAATTTAATAGAGCAGGTAGAAGGAGCTTTTATAGATGAAGCACAGGAGAGAGCTGAATTTGAAGATATAATATATTGTAAAAATGGAGTCAATGGGTAAAAGGGAAATGTACTGGGAGTAAGAGAAAGGAGAGGTGGAATAGGCTAAGACATTATATAAAAGATATTTCATGTAGCTTTTTCTATGGCACAGAAGGGGGAAGGTGAGGGGGGAATGAGGGAGCTATCATTCTCATCAGAAATGGCTCAGAGAGGAAACAGCATACACAATGGGGTATAGACATGTAGAGGAAAAAGGAGAAAAGGGGGACAAGGGAAGGGGGGGATATGGATGATAGAGGAAAGGGTAGATCATAGGAGAGGATAGTCAGATATGACACATTTTCTTTTTTACTTTGAGCAAGGTGCTGGGATTGGGTGACCTGTCTGGGATCATGGGGCTGGGTGTTTGCTGGGTCTCTGGGGTAGGATGTAGGCTTAGGGCCTCCTGACTCCAGGGCCTGCGTTCTGCCTGCTGTGCCACTTGGCTTCCCTACAGCACATTTTTGAAGAGGGACAGAGCGAAAGGAGAGAAAAAATATAATAGATGTTAGTGGGGAGGAATGGATGGAGGGAATTAGAATCAGCAACAGCAACTGTGGAAAACTATGGAAGTAACTTCTCTGATGGACTTATGATAAAGAAAGTGATCCACTGGAGACAGAGCTGATGGTATCAGAACACAGACTGAAACACATTTTTTTCTCTTTTACTTTATTTCTCATGAGGTTTTATATTTTTGTAGTGGAGGGGGTATTTTGTTTACTCTTAAACAAGAATATTTTAGTAATGTGTAAATAAAATAAATAAAATCTTTCTAAAAATAAAGAAACAAATAAATGTCTTTGAAACTCTGCCTCATGTTTTATGACCCTTCCCCCTCTCCTCCAACATTATCTAACTGAGAGTGAGAATTAGGCACCCTGATACATATGGCATTCTACCCTCTTTGTATTCACATGAATATAGAGATTTTTTTGCCCACTATGGAAAAGAATTAAGGTAGAGAGAGATATTTCTTCCCTCTTTGGCACCTAAAAAGCAAAGGGTCCTGTGGAAGTAGGAAGGATGTATTGAATGATTATGTCTTATCCCAGAGTATTTCAAAATACTGCAGCCTTAGGTCTAATAAGGCTGCAATTTAGGAAATATGTGTCAAATAATATTTGCTCCCAGGGAGATGGAAAAACAATAAGATGACGTGATTTGTCAAAAAGAATGAAGACTCCACTCCAAATGCCACTTGACTCTTCTTAATTTTATCTGCTTTTCCTATGTAACTTCAGTTCTTCCTGCTCTTAGCCTTAAAACAGAACTTTACAAAAAAAAAAAAACACTGTATAAGCCCAGTGACTAGATGGATTAGAATCAAACTTAAAGAATAAGCTTTCTTTGGATTCCAAAGACAAAAAGAAAAGGAGGGTAGAGTTGAAATGAGTGATCTGGTAACCTATTGGTGAAAACTAAATCAATACTTCAAATCAATTAATTAACTCTTATTTCGTACAAAAAATACACCATTTGGTTTTCATAAAAATCTGACCACAGTCTCTTGGAAAAATGCATGAGCCAACAAGGAAGGAGTGAGGAAATGATTAAAAAAAACTTTTTTCTCAGTGCCACTAATTCATTGAAACCTCTTCAAAGTATTGAATGGCAGAGAATATGTTGCTTATTCTCCCTGATTTTCTCTTTGATTTTTTCCTTACTTTATTTCATTTATTCTCCAGAACTTGTTTAGCCCCAAGTCAAAGTTAAGATGTACCCTTACTGATTTACAAGTACGTTGTATCCAAGGCATCTCCCCTAAGTCATTCTTTATCAGACATGTTTGGGAAAAGAAAAAATAAATGAAACTCAATCCCATGAAGTCTAATTTATTCTGGAGATAGAATCACAATTTCAAACTTCTCTCAAGTCAAGTGAGTAATAACAGAATTCATATAGCTAAAGTAATCTGTCCAGTATTAGATATCACAGAATACTGAGATGAATTGTGGTTTGATATTGTCTACTATTCTTTGCTCTTGTGATTAAAAAAAAAGGAAGTAGAAAGAACAGGTGGAAAGTGCAAACTGAATAAACATATAGACTCAATTCCTTTGTAATAGCAACAACTCTACAGAGGAATGTTGTTAGATTCAGTTTAACCTTTTCATCCTTCAAGAAACCTGCCATGGGGGCAGCTAGGTGGCAAAGTGGATAGAGAACCGGCCCTGGAGTCAGGAGTACCTGAGTTCAAATCCGGTCTCAGACACTTAATAATTACCTAGCTGTGTGGCCTTGGGCAAGCCACTTAACCCTATTACCTTGCAAAAATGAAGGAAGGAAGGAAGGAAGGAAGGAAGGAAGGAAGGAAGGAAGGAAGGAAGGAAGGAAGGAAGGAAGGAAGGAAGGAAGGAAGGAAGGAAAAAGAAAGCAAGAAAGCTGCCATTACCTGATGGTCCACATGGAAATCTTTCCTCTCTGAATTCATAGAATTACAGTCTTCAGAATCCATCTGGTCCAACCTAAAGAATCCCCTCTAGAACATTCTGGAAACTTTCCTGGAAGTTGTCAAATAAAAGGGAATCTACTAATATCCCAAAGCGGTCCTTTTCATTTAGGAATAAAATTAATGATAATAGGATTGTTCTTGATAATAAGATAGTTGATAAGATTAATAATATCTTGATGCTGGAAGTGTTAATATTTTCCCAAAATCTTTTTTTCTTCAGGCTTATCATTTCTATTTCCAAAAATTGATCCTTATAAGGCATTGATGCTTTTTCCTTCCCCAGTCAGCTTCCTCTTCATATCTTCTAAATGAGATACTTTTACTTCCATTCTGTTAGGGGTGGCAAACAATGTGTTTGAAATGCTGTGCATATTACCAGATTACCTTAGTGTTCTTCTTAACTGCTTTTTTCTTACTTTATTTCAATTTTCCTGAGAACTTGTTTAGCCCCAAGTCAGAGTTAAGATGTCTTATATAATTATTGAGTCACAAGTATGTTGTATCCAAGGCAGCATTTTCCCTAAATCATTCTGGATCAGACATGTTTGGGAAGGGAAAAAATAAATCAATCTCCTTTCCCTTCTCCCCATTAATAAGTTAGGTTAATGTAGGCAGAGACTACAACATATTTGATTTTTGTATGTTTCCTACCTTGTAACAGTGTGTGACACTGTTAAAATTAGAGTGACATATATATATATATAATATATATATATATATATATATATATATATATATATATATATGTATATATGTAACCTAGTCTGGCCATTTGTTTGACTTACAAGACAATGGAGGTCCATAGATGTGAATTGACTTTCTAGGGTTTTTTTTCCATTTTACTATTGTCTTAATTTCCAATTACATGTTAAACCACTGTTTAACATTTCTTTTGTGAAAATTTTGATTTCCAAATTCCCTCTCTTTTTTCCACTCCTCTCTAATTGAGAAGACAAGCAATTTGATATAGGTTATATATGTGAAGTAACGCATGTTGTAGAAAAAAACACAAGCAAAAAATAAGTTAAAAAAAGGTATGCTTCAATCTGTATTCAAACTCCAGAAGATCATTGTCTTTTCATTATCAGTCCTTTGGATCATTGTATCACTAGAAGAGATAAGTATTTCACAGTTGATCATTGTATAATATGTTCTCCTGATTCTGTTCACTTCATTTTGCATTAGTCCATGTAAGTCTTTCCAAATTTTTCTGAAAAGACCCTACTCATTATTTCTCATAGCACAATAATAATACATTATCTTGCAACAATTTTTTGACTATTCCCTAATTGGTACCCTAAATTTCCAATTCTTTGTCATCACAAAAAGAATTCTGTAACTATTTTTGTGCATATAGGCCCTTTTCCTTTTTAAAAAAAAATATTTTTGGGATACAGACCTAATAGTGGTATTTCAGGATCAAAAGGTATGTATGATTTTATAACCCTTTGTGCATAGTTCCAATTTTCTCTCCAGAATCATTGGATTAATTTACAACTTTACCAATAATACTTTAGTGTCCTAGGCTTCCCACATCCCTTCCAATATTTGGCAATTTCATTTTCTATCATATTAGCGAACCTGAGAATTATGGAATGGTTACTCAGAATTTTTTTCCAATTTCCATTTCTCTAATCAATAGAGATTTAGAGGATTTTTATATGACTTTATATAGTTTTGATTTCTTCAATTAAAAAGTATCTGTTCACATGCTTTGACCATTTATCAACTGGGGAATGGCTTGTATTCTTATAACTGTGACTCAATTTCCTATATATTTAAGAAATGATGGGGCAACTAGGTGCATTAGAACACTGGCCCTGGAGTCAGGAGGACCTGAGTTCAAATCCAGCCTCAGACACTTAATAATTACCTAGCTGTGTGACCTTGGGCAAGTCACTTAACCCCATTACCTTGCAAAAAAAAAGAAAAGAAATGAAACTTTTATCAGAGAAATTTGTTGTAAATTTTTTCCATCCTATTTTTCTCTTGTTTATTCTTCTCTCTCTCTCTCTCTCTCTCTCTCTCTCTCTCTCTCTCTCTCTCTCTCTCTCTCTCTCTCTCTCTCTTTTTCCCCTGTCTCTCCTCAAAAAAGTATTTTACTTCTGACCACCACCTTCCCCAAACTATCCTTCCTTCTAATAGTCCTTTCTTCTTCTCTGGTCCTCTTCCTTCCCTACTTCCCTGTAGGGTAAGATAGGTTGGTATACCCAATTAAGTGTGTATATTATTCCCTCTTTGAGGCATAAATTGAACTTTCTAAAGCTTCACAATTAGATTGGGAAAGATAGACTTGAAAGCCAGCTCTCTAGACTTCTAGTGCATTGCTCTATCCCCTCTACTATGCTCCTTGCCCTGATCCACCAGATCTCTCACAATTTATTTGAAAGAATGAAGGACTTAGAGTCAAAGGCTCAGGGTTCAAATTCCAACCCTATGATTTATTATTTATGTCTGTTTGTTTGTTTGTTTGTTTTAGGTTTTTGCAAGGCAAATGGGGTTAAGTGGCTTGCCCAAGGCCACACAGCTAGGTAATTATTAAGTGTCTGAGGAGGGATTTGAACCCAGGTAATCCTGACTCCAGGGCCAATGCTCTATCCACTGCACCACCTAGCTGCCCCTGATTTATTATTTATGTCACCAAATTACTGCACCTCTCAGGGGCCTCAGTTTTGGTTTGTTTGGTTTTATTTTAAATTAAAATGAGAGGACCTCTGATAATAAAATGGCCTCTTAAAACCCTTCTAGATTTGATTACCTAATCACATTAAATTTGGATTAGAGAGAAAAAAATATTGCACAATGGCTAACAGAGAGTATATAAAATTTATTAAACTGCATAAGTCAGTTGGTTTTGTCTGTGGGGATGCAATCCAGCTATGGCTTATAGTTTTTAGGAACTATCTTAGACTTTAACAATCAACAAAATTAGGATTTAAAATCAGGTCATCCCAATTCAGTCAATAAACATTTATTAAGTTCTTCCTGTTTCACACTCTGTGCTAGGTTCTAAGAATCCAGATTCTAGTCCACTAAGATACACTTTCTCCAGAAACCTATTTTAAAAAAAAAAAAATAAGGAAAGAATATTTATTGTAAAGGTATTGTACTTTTTGTCCATTTCCAACTCTATAATAACCATACAAGTTTTTTAGAAATTAGATCACTGCAAAGGAAATGTGCTAGATTGAGAATCAGAGGCCTGGTATTGAATCCCTCTCTTACTCGTTTTGGCCCTCAGTTTCTTCATCTGTAAAATTAAGAGGTTGAACAGAAGTGTCAAACTGACTATGGGCCTCATATGCCACCTGCAAAATCCTGAGTCTGCCCAAACCAGATTAGAACGTAAATGGGAAATAGTTAACAAATTAAATAAAAATATGATATAACCTAGATAATATTCATTTGTGGTTTTTCTAAGTCAACATGCAGCCTTAAAGATCTGTTTCTATTTGAATTTAATACCATTGGACTGAATGACCTCTAAAGTTTTTTTTTACCTCAAAATCTATGGACTACTCAGCAAGGCACATTATTTTTAATTGATTCATTATTCATTGAGTAATAAAAGAAGCTTCAAAATGTTTGTGAAAATACCAGAAATGCAGCCAGGTGATTCTCACTGCCCATCCTCCACCTTGCCCTATACGTACCACATTCATTGATGCTTCTTTCTAAAATAAAAGACCATTTTTTTCACCATACTGTTTGCCTGTCAAATATGCTTTGAACACATGCTTTTTCTTACAAGATAATTTTTACAGCCATTGAACTCTTCGAATTTCCCCTACAGTGGTTCTTAATTTTTTCTAATTATTCACTGCTGCTTTACACTGTTCATTATGGTTTATAATAAGAAGGGTAAGATACGGTTCATTACTGTTGTTAACAACAACTGTGTTTTTAAAGCGTTAACTACCTTTGGCTTCCCGTCATGATGACTACCAGACTAGCAGATCATTAAATCCTGGAAATGACCAATTTTTCAGGGATTAGGCTTAACCATTTGGTTTCAGGGCTTTTATGGAAGGAACTTGGGTTTTCTGATCATTTGAGCTGAAGAATATGGTCATTTTTTTAATGGCAAATAGTGATAGTTTTTATTTCTATCTCAGACTACTGCTGGGAATTCCTATTGAGAACCTCTACTTCACTTGAACAGTTACAGTCTCAGAAACTCACTTTTATATCCTTGCTCAAAAAAGCAATGTGTGCTTTCACTGGTCATGGTTAAACAGATACTTTTACTGATGAGATCACCCAAATTGAAGAAATTGCTAAGTGTCCCTTTGAGCAGGTGCTTCAAAGAAACCTTGAGCTCTAATGACATTGCCATGATAACCAAAATTTATATGTTTTGTGAATAGACGTGTGTATATATATATATATAGAGAGAGAGAGAGAGAGAGAGAGAGAGAGAATAGATAGATATGCATTGTTTCCCAGTTTGTATTTTTGTCTTGTGTATGTGGATTACCACATGACCAAAGAATTCATCTCCAAGAGGCCAGCCCTGAAGGTTTTTATCAAAAAACAAAACAAAACAAAACAAAATTTTATGGACTCCTCCTCTTTTTTGAAGGAGATTCTTGACCAAAATGGAATAGGAAGCTGTGCCTCAAGGAAATCCCCTCTACCCATATAGATCACCTACAATTCTGTTTCTAATATTAAGGGGTGTTTTGATCCCTGGGGGGCTCCAAGGTCACGCAACATGTATATGTTAGCAGTGAGACTTGAACCTAGGTCATTCCCACTGAAAACTAACAACTTTTTATCTGCTAAATCATACTATCTATCTCCCTCTGGAGTTCTATTTTTGTTTCCCATCAATACAAGATAGCTGTAAAACAGATATAATAAAATAGTTATCTAACACTACTAGAGTTAGAGCTGAGTTCTATCAAGGCTCAGTGATGGTGAAAATGAAACTCTTGAAATCCATAGACATTTTTATCGTACTTTGAATAAAGTAATGTTGGTTAGTGGAAAGAGCACTGTATTTAAGAGTCAAAGGATATGCTGGGTGACTTTAGACAAGCCACTTAATTTTTTTATCTCAGTTTTTCTCATCTGTAAACAGAAGAGGTTAAGACTGAATGATCTCTAAAGGTCCTGCCCCACATCTGAAGTCACTGGTCCAAATCATGTTGCCCCTCTATTCTATTAAAGCCTGTACATGCAATCAATTCAAAACAGAAGTATCAATTGAATGGCAGTGGACACAGAACTATAAAAAGTGGGCATGTGTCTTCTGGCTCATAGCGGAATCCCTTAATTGGTGCTGGTAGCCTATCCAGAGAATTTTCATTTACTCAGTCGCCTATACAAAGGAGCCAACCAACTGGACCAAGTCAGAATAACCAATCAGCCAAAAACAAGTACTCTCAAATCCTGTATTTAGCCTCAGCCTAAGCAAGCACATGACAAAATTGCCTCACTCTTCAAGAGGAGAGTTACATATCCAATTAACTTAATCACTTGGAAGTGGGGAGGGGAGGTAGACTGCTAAACTGACTCCTTCAGAGCTTTGCCTAATTTAATTAGTGGACCACATGACACCATTCCCAAAAATCACAGGAAACAGCATCAGCCACCTGGCTTCTGCTGCTTTCAAATATTTCTAGGTTGACCTTATAGGGTACATCATTTTTCAATCCAATCAGACACAGACATTTTTGCCTTTGAGTAAGAAAAAAAAAATTAGGTCTCATTCGTCTTTGTAGGGTCTCTTTTCATTCCTCTCATTTCCTTACAAAAACTACCAACAAAGAAAGTGAATATTGTCAACTCAAGTCAATTCAAATCAACATTTGCTACTCTATCCAAAGTACTTTGCTAGGTGCTCGGGATACTGAGACAAAAACAAACAAATAAACAAACAAAAAAAACCCATCCAGAAGCAATCTCTATACTCAGAGAGTTTAGGATCTACTAAGAGGATGCAATATATATTAAATAGAAATTAGATGCAAAGATGCAAAAGTAATTTCACAATAAATGTGCATCAACAACTTGGGAGGGAAGCAGGAATCTTATCATGTAGAGGATAGTGCATGAGCAGTGCTTTTGAAAGAAGCAGTAGATCTCAACTGTAAGACAGCTGATGCAATGCTGTAGAAGTGGGAGATTGGAAGTGGAATCCTTTTCATAATGTCTCCCAAAATGCTTCTATGCATGCATAGAATTCAACTTTTTGTTTTTTTCCCAGTTCTACTGCTTCATTTAACTTAGTCCCACATTTATTTCCAAACCTAATAGTTATGGTTGTTTAAGGCAACACTGGAGCTTCCTCTCCTCAATTCCCCATCAAGAATTACCTAACTGTGTGACCTTGGACAAGTCACTTAACCCCATTGCCCTGCAAAAAAAAAATTAAAATTAAAAAAAAGGAATTCAGGCACTGTTTGTCAGTTCTCTTATTTTTTCCCCTAGGAAAGTACCCATGCTTACTAAGAATGAACAGTGGAGTCTTAAACATCATGTCCTTGATTTATGAGGTTTGCCTCTGAGTGTGATTGTTAACTGCCAGAGTAGTTAAGTCGTCAAATGGAACTTGAATATCTGGTCTTTGAACATATGAAGCAATTTGATGGAGCTCCTTGACCTGCCTCTCCTATAGGAATTGCTGCAGGAAAGACGGAAAATGAAATTTCCTGGAGAAAGGGAATAGTGGTCCTGATACCCCCCCATCCCAAACTCCAACTCCTCTAGGGAAGGAAAATGCTAATTGTTCTCACATTATCCTGAACTGAAAAGTAGCTTTCAAGTTGTTCTGAAGCAGGTGAGTAGATCCTGATTTCTTTTCTTATATTCTACTGGACCCACATCAGTGTCTTCCTGTGCTGTTCAGCTTGCCTTCCCGGCTAGCTCACAGATTAGCTTTCAGCTCCTGCTTGCTCCAATTGCCTCATATTTTACTCACAGGGCAGAACTGTTGAAAGATTTGTGGAGCAATATCTCAGTGTTATTTTAAGTTAGTTAGAACAAAAGCCTTCTATTGCTCCTTGATTTTTCTGAAGAATGAGGTAAGATGGGCTCAAAAACAGATGCAAGGAACCCCTTCCTCCCTCCCAATTTAAAAAAAAAAGCCAAACCTAAACCAGTTTGAAAAATGCAAGCATTTGTGACATTCAAAATTTATTGCTTTGATTAAGCAGGCATAGTCTTGTTGACTCTACCTCTATCATGAAAGGGCCAAGAAAGCATTTTGTAAACCTTACAGCAAAAGCTATTGATTTTTATAATTGGTGTCAGAAAACCATATTTCACTGAACATATTTCATGGGATTTTTTCAGCTTCTATTTTACAAATGGGTATGGTTCCTCCCTCTGTCTATTAGAGGACTCTCCTTTCTACAATAAAGCCATCGCAGAATATGAGCAAAAAAAGGATCAAAATGACTTTACTGCATTTTCAAAACTCACCTTACTTATTTTTTACAAGTCTATCATTATATTGGACCAAAATGAACAAAATAAAAGTCAAGAAACCTATCAGTGGAGAAGTTGGGGTGGATTTCAGACATCTGGTCAGCTTTCCTAGGGATTTATGATAAATGAAGTTTTAATAATAGAAAACATCTGACTTTGAAGGTCTTGTTTTCATACTTATTGTGTGTCCTGAATGTGCTGCCACACCAGATGCACTATAACGATATAAGTAAGGACTTTATTTTTTGATAATCCCCATATTGAAACTTCAAACCTGAGCCCATAATTCATTTTACCAGCCCTATTTAATGAAATGCCAGATAACTGGTATTTCAAAGCCTAGACACCCCAGGGATGCCACAATTAGTAGCAGTATAGGACAACCCATTCTAGTTTGCTTTTCTAAAAATGGTGGCATTTGACCATCAGCATGTGATCTAACAGAGGTGCATTGGAAAAATGAAATAGAATCCAACTATATGATTTCCCTCATGTTCTGGACTGGGGTAGGGGGGTGGTGGTGAATGTGTTGGGCATCTGAAAATGAAACAAAAACATAACATTCATAATAAATTTTAATAACAGTCCATTTCAAAGCATGGAATCCTTTCCTATTTTCTAAAAATATACAGGGCTATGGTATGCATGGTTGTAAATATCTACATATATATATGAGCCAGCATGAACAGAGAATTAGACTTGAAGTTAGTACATCTAAGGTTCAAATCCCTATATGATCCTGAGCAAATCATGACCTCACACTTTCAGTCAACTCCCTGCAGCAAGTCTTCTAAGTCCTTGATAAGTTGGGATCTGTTTTGGTAGAGGAATAGAAGCCCTCATACTGATATCCAGAATCTTCATCAGTTCATAAACACATACAAACTTATATGTGTATATGCATGCATGTATGCATGCAAATACACATATATATGTATATATGTATGTATGTATATATAGATGGTTAATGGATGATAGATTGGTAAATAGACAGACAGGTAGATAGATTCCAGGTCAAGTCACCCTGATGGCACATATCAGCTGAATGACTACAGGCAAGTCATTAACTTTGTAGTGCTCTGGAAGCCATCTAAAATTATAACCCTCAGAACAAGTGCCTAATACCATATCATTTGCTAAATTCATACATTATCTGTCATCAGCCTAATATTACAGTAGAAAACCTACTGGTCAGAGGACCCAGGTTCAAATCCTAGATCTGCCTCTTAAAATTATATCATTATACCTGAGTCTCTTGGCCTCCTTTTTCTCATTTGTGAAATGAGAGAACTGAAATGAGGACCCTTGAAATTCTAAATCTGTGATCTAGTAATTAAAATATTTGTGACCATTCATCAAACTAGCTCCAGATATCCAGAACTTTGTCCTGACATCAACATTCATCAGGTTTTCTCATTTAAGGCTATTAGCTTTTCCATCATTCAAAATCCATTTGCCATTTCTCACTGCCCAATCCCACATTCCTACCCCTCTCAGTACCATCCCATCAATGTCACATCCTTCACTATCCTTTCCAAAGTGCCTGCTTGAAGGATAACGAAGTTGCTATGTCCCAAGACAACTCTGAAGGATAAAGAATACTACCCATCCCAAAGATAGTGCTGATGGGGCCAAAATATAGACTGAGTCAAGTTTTATTTTTACTGTTTGTTTCTTGAGATTTCTTTTTTCTTGGAGGGGGTGTTATGTTTAATTTTACATCATGATATTGTGGTAATGTTATCTCTTGACTATATATTTCTTATCTATATCAAATAATTTGCTTTCTCACTCGGGGGGAATGGGGTTGGGAAGAAGGGAGATAATTTGTTACTCAAGTTTTCAAAAGTGAATGTTGAAACTTGGTTTTGCATGTAACTCCTTGGGGTGGGGAGGGAGGGAGAAATCTAATAAATAACCAAATGAAAGAACTACTCAATCCATATCTCCCATTCATTTAAACTTCTGACTGCTATTATTCACTGAACTGAAGAACATTCCCCTTCTTTCCTCAATCCTCAAGTTTAGTGGACCAGGCTTACATTGTTTCTTTCCTCCCCTAATCTTGCCCTTATACTAGGGAACTTCAGTATGCATATTGCCTTTTGCTCAAACACCCTAACCTCTCAGCTCATTAATTTACTCTTTTTCTGTGACTTACTTCACCTTCCACATCAGTCATACACAGAAATAGTTGTGCCCTTGCTTGTGCCATCATTCATAAATGTACCACTTGCATGTTCATGAACTCTTCCCTCTGAATTCCCTCAGGAATTCTTCCCTCTGATCACAATCTATTGTCGTGCCACCTCCCTTTCTGCCTAGCAATTCCAAATATTCTTCAGCCTCAAAATGACCTCCAATTCCTCAGACCCTCTATCCTTTCCTATGTCATTAACTATAATCTCCTCCCTTCTCTGTCTTCATCCATTGGTGAATCAATCCAACTCTATATGCCCTTTTCTCTTGGGTCACTTGGTCTTTTTAACCTGTCACTGACTTTGTCCTTCAAAATTTCAGTCTTAGATTATTCCCACCCCCGCCACTGTCTTCTTTCCTATTTATATGCTACTAAATGAAAATCATGAAATCTTGAAATCATGAAATCTTATTGACTGGGTTCACTATAAATTTCTTTTACCTATTCTCAACTGGGATCTCACTACGGCAAAGCAGTCCTTTATGTTTATCTAATTGAGACTGTCCCACTCACCACAATATCTTCTGCAAATCTTGTCATTCCTCATCAAACTTCCCATAATTATCCTAGTCCACCCCATCTTCTTAGCTGAGAACTTTGTTTCATATTTCAGGTGGAGGAAGTGATGCCTTTATCTAACAGGTCCATCTTATCTCATTTTCCTTATCTCATATTACCCAGATGCCTTCTACCACTATCTGCATGAAGAGATGGTCCTTATCCTTTTTTAGGCTAACCTTTCTACATGTAAAAATGATTATTTACACCATCTTCTGTCTTCTGTAGAAGACTGTCACCTCTACTATCTCTACTCTCTCATTTATCCTCAATATATCTCTATCTACTGGCTGCTTCCCTCATTACTTTTCCATCCTAAAAAAAAACCCTCATTTGATCCATCTATCCTTGTTAGCTAGCACCCTATCTCTCCTCTTTTTCATGTTTAAACTCCTTGAGAAGGCCATCTACAATAGGTACTTCCATATTTTCTCTTCTCACTCTCTTACTAATCCTCTACAATCTGCTCTATGATGTTATCATAATAATTTCTTCAAAGTTATCAATGATCAATTAATTCTCAGATCCAATGGCCTTTAAAAAAAAATCCATCTCTAAAATCTTTGACTCTGTTGATCAAAATCATCTTCCTGTTGCTCTCTTCTCTTTAGTTTTCTATGACACTATTCTGTATGGTCATTGTTATAACTGACTACTCTGAGTATCCTTTTTCTGATCTTCAATCAGGCCATTCCACTGACCATGGTTGTCCTCTAAACTTCTGCCCTGGTGCTCTTATCTTCTCCCTAAATACTGAAACAAATATTGAATCTAATTCACTAAAGGGGACTTCATCAACTCCCATGGAGTCAATTATCATCTTTTTGCTAATGATTCTCAAATCTCTTCAGTGCAGATCTGCCTCACATCAAACCTGCCTTTCATATATCTCAAACCAGATAACTAGTATATATCCTTTTTTTTAGGTTTTTGTAAGGCAAATAGGTTAAGTGGCTTGCCCAAGGCCACACAGCTAGGTAATTATTAAGTGTCTGAGATCAGATTTGAACCCAGGTATTCCTGACTCCAGGTCTGGTGCTTTATCCACTATGCCACCTAGCCGTCCTTACTAGTAGATATCTTAAACTCAACAGGACCAAAACTTGAACCCATTATCTTTTCTATTGAACTTTTCTCTCTTCTTAACTTCACTATGACTATCAAGGCTACCACTATCTTTCAAATAACCAGATCTCTCTTCCCTTCCCCAATAACCAATCTGTTGCCAAAGCTCATCATTTTAGCTCTGGAAGATCCCTCATATGTTCCTCCTTCTCTCCTCTGACACTACTACCACCCTAGTGCAGACCCTCAGGAATAACCTGCTGAGAGGTCTTCTTATCTCAAGTCTGTCCATAATCTAGTACATACTCCACTTCTGCCAAAGTAATCTTACTCAAAAGCTCATCTTTGATCATACCAATCCCCTAATCAGTAAATTCCATTGACTCCTTATCACCTCCAAGATCAAATATAAAATCCTCTGCTTGGAATTCAAAGTTCTTTATAAACTGCATATTCCCTCATCTTCCTCATCCTCTTACACTTCACACCCTTCCCCAACATATTCTTTGATCCAACAACACTGGGCTCCTTATGTTCTTTTATAAGATATTCAGTCTCATGACTACAAACGTTTTCACTGTCTGTCCCCCATGCCTGGAATTCCCTCTTTCCTTATCCTGCTTCCTGACTTCTTTTAAGTCTCAGTTAAAATTTCATCTTATGCAGGAAATCTTTCTCATTATCTCTTAATTCTTATGCCTTCCTTCTGCTGGTTATCTCCAGTTTATATTCCAATCCTATATAGAACATGTTCGCACATAGTTTTCATCTGATCTATGGCAAGCAAGGACTGTCTTGTTTCTGGAGCATGGTAGGAATTTAATATTTTTTTCTGTAGACTATTGGGCAATCAAACTATTTCACTCTGTTTGTGTGATTGGCCCTTCACAAACTGAATGAAAGTCTCAGAAATTCCTAACCAATTCATTTCCCTGTCCTTCTCAAAAGGGGGAAAAGAAAGAGTAATCTATTTGAAGGAACTAAAATCCTAAATATACCAATTACTTATTATCTTATGTGACTTTAGTCAAATCACTTTGCCTCTCCAATCCCTCATTATTTATAAAATAATGAGATTATATTAAATCATCCCTAAAGTCTATTTCAGTTCTAAATGTCTTGTCCAATTTGATTGTTTGAATGTATTCTCATGAAGTAAAGGAGGCAATCAGAACAATTTTTTAGAAAAGTTGCACAAATTATCTGGGTATACTAGGACAAATCAGGTGAAACTATCTGGAGAATTCCAGTCTCACTTTACTTGATCCTTGAATTTGCAGTTTCAAGGAAAGTTTCCTTGACCATCCTATCTTTTCCTTATCTTGAATTTGTTTTCTCAAGTACTCTAACAAAAGTAGCAAGTGTGAACATCTGTCTCAACTTGGAGCCACAGACTTTATTTTATTCAAAGAAAATCTTTTCATTACAACACCCTGAGTTTGAGCTCTCCTTTATTTGTCTTCTGTCATCCCATCACATTGCACCGGAAAGATACAGGTCATTTTCTGAGTTTCAGGCCACTGAGAGACCAGTTAGATTATGATTTATGTTATTGTGAGTGATGCTTCCCAGGACTCTTAAATGCAGTTGACCTAGAGAACAGGATAGCCGGAATGGCTCCCACTGCACACATCTAAAGCCCATTTCAGCCTCAGTACTTGAGAAATTATGTTCTAATTCAGACATGGAAGCACCATTTGCCCACCCATTTAAGATAAGGAAGAATTTATATAGGAAGAGTAACAAGAAGGCCACCTTTATAAATCTTATTACTGAGGAAGTAACATTTAGCGTGTTATTTAGGTTGCTTACTTGCTGAGTTCTTCAGTTCCAAGTCATGACAATGATGGCTGATCTTTTTTGTTATTTTTAATAGTATGGAAATAACAATAGATCAACTGGTCTCAACCTGTGGGCGGCAGGGGTTCTGCAGAGTTATTGCAAGGGGTCAGTGAATCCATATGTACACCAGTCATCTTATTAAATGACTCAGTATAATAAGTACATGTATTTTCTGCAGATTGAATGATGTCTGGCACATTTTTCTAAAGTATATACTGTAGAAGTCATTATTTTCAATAAAATTAATATTTTTTATTTCATAATATCCCTAAATTCATTTTGTCAAATGTTATTTTTCCAATCAACAGAATCTAACAATAAAATGATGCTATAATGGTGAAGGGAGGATTCAATCTTTTTCATAAAATTATTAGGGATCCATATATATATATATATATATATATATATATATATACACACATATATGTATTTATATATAGTCATTTTGAAAGAGGAACAATTCTTCAAATATTAGGCTTCTTTATTCGGGCAAGCTGTAAACATTAAGTGCTTGTCTACTATGAATGATTTACTCTTCTAGGCACCCTTGTTTAAAAAAAATTGAATTCAGGAGCAACTAGGTGGCAGAGTGGATAGAGCACCAATCCTAGAGTTAGGAGGACCTGAGTTCAAATCCGACCTCAGACATTTAATAATTGCCTAGCTCTGTGTGACTTCACTTAATTGTATTGCTTTAAATTAAAAAAAAAATTAAATGAATTCAATAGTTCCCTCAAGGAGCTTACTTTTGAAAAATATGAATAATGAATATGAAAAAAATAAATAATCAATGTGATCTATTACATTGGATTAGGAAAAGCATTAAACTCATAATTGAAAAATCTGACTATAAGTCTTGATTCTGTCACTCCCAGTTCCAGGACTTATCTTTCAATGTATGATCTATATTTTCTTCATCTATAAAATGGGACAAGTAAAGTTCTGTATGGCAACATAGGTGATTGGGTAGCTCAAATGAGATGATAAATATAAGACATCTAAAATAAATTTTAAAGGTATGAGGATATGGCCCACATGCCTGACATATCCTCTTTTCCTATATCATTTCATTACTGCAATTAGACTGGGTCATAAATCAATGTAATAAATCTTTGCTAATAATGATGCTGAAAATTTTCAAAATTTTTTCTGTAGCACAGACAAAACAAAATACTCAACCAGAAAGAGGCTCTCACTTCCTGATGTCTTAAAAAGGATCTTTCTTTCTTTCTTTCTTTCTTTCTTTCTTTCTTTCTTTCTTTCTTTCTCTTCTTCTTCTTCTTCTTCTTCTTCTTCTTCTTCTTCTTCTTCTTCTTCTTCTGGTTTTTGCAAGGCAATGACTTGCCTAAAGTCACACAGCTAGGCAATTATTCAATGTCTGAGGTCGGATTTGAACTCAGGTCCTCCTGACTCCAGGAGGTACCCTAGCCACTGTGCCATCTAGCTGCCCTAGCATGTTAATTCTTCAAAGTATATAAAATTCTAGGAGAGGAACCAAGATGGCAGAGTAAAGTCACCTGAATGCTCCCCCAAACCATTCCAAGTAACTCTAAATAATGACTCTACACATATTCTAGAGTGGCAAAACCCACAAAAAGACAAGATTGAAATAATTTTGCAGTCCAGGACAACTTGGAAGATGGGAGAAGAGACTGCTACCCCAGGGTAAAAGAAGACTGCAGAGCAGCATGAGCCAAACCCACCCCAGGAGCAGAGTGAGGGGCACCTAAGTCTGTGGCAGCAGTGGCGGTTTCCAGACCTCTCAATCCAGAGACTGCCAAGTATAATTTGGAAGGTCAGGAAGAAAAGTAGGCCACAAAGAAGTGAGATTGAAATACAGTCCATGCAGGGCTCAGCAGCACAGACCCAACCCCAGTAGACCAGGAGAACACCTTGGGAGCCACTGAATCTGCAGTGGCAGTTGCTTCCAGAACTCTCAGTCCACAGATGGTAAGGGGGCAAGAAGGAGACTACAGGGGTTTCTATGCTATCCCTGTATTGCCCATACTCAGATCTGAATTGCAGTCTGGGACCCCAGTCCCAGCAAGAGAAGCAGAAGCACAGTAGAACTTACTGCCCTAGGGGAGAAGGAAACCTCCTCACAGTTCCCAACCAGAAAGGAGTGCCTGTGATCACCCACAGATCAGAGCACAGACCCAGGAGAGTGATATAAACCTCTCCTGAATCATAAGACCTTGATAGATTTGAAAACTTGCTGGGCTCTGGAAATATCCCTGAAAATAGTTACAAAAACTTCCCCAAAGCTTTGGACAGTATGCTCTCCACCCTGGAATTAGAAAACCACCATAAAAGTGTTAAAATTAAGTCATAGACTGGGGAAATGAGCAAACAGAAGAGAAAAAAAATCTAACCATAGACAGTTACTATGGAGATAAGGAAGATCAAAATATACACCCAGAAGAAGATAGCAAAGTGAAAGCTTCTACATCAAAAGCCACAGGGAAAATATGAATTGGCCTCAGATCATGGAAGAGCTCAAAAAGTATTTTGAAAATCAAGTAAGGAATCAAAAGGAAAAATTGAGAAGACACATGTGAATGATGTGGGAAAATCTTGAAAAATGAATTCGCAGTTTAGTAAAGGAGACAAAAACAAATACTAAAGAAAATAACATCTTTAAAAAACAGACTGGACTAAAAGGAAAAAGTTGTCCTAAAATCCAATGAAGAGAAGTATATTTTAAAAATCAGAATTCAGAATTGGCACTCCTTAAAATAAAGAACATAGCAAAAGGAAACTAATGACTTTGTGAAAAATCAAGAAACAATATAACAAAACCAAAAGAATGAAAAACTAGAAGAAAATGTGAAATCTCCCACTGGAAAAACAACTGTCCTAGAAAATAGATCCAAGAGAGAGGTAATTTAAAAATTATTGTACTACCTGTAAACCATAATCCAAAAAGATCCTAGACTTTATCATTTAAGAAATTATTGAGGCAGCTAGGTGGTATAGTGGATAAAGCACCAGCCCTGGAGTCAGGAGTACCCGGGTTCAAATCCAGTCTCAGATATTTAATAATTACCTAGCTGTGTGGCCTTGGGCAAGCCACTTAACCCCATTTGCAAAAAAAAAAAAATTATCAAGGAAAACTGCCTTGATATTCTAGAAGCAGAGGTTAAAATAGAAATGTAAAGAATTTTTGGTCACCTCCTGAAAGAGATCCCAAAATGAAAACTGTCAGAAATATTGAAGCCAAAGTTCAGAGCTCCCAAGTCAAAAAGAAATATTGCAAGCAGTCAGAAAGAAACAATTCAATCATTGTGGAGTCACAGTCAAGATAGCACAAGATTTAGTAGCTTCTACCTTAAGGATCATGGAGCTTAGAATATGATATTCTGGAAGGCAAAAAGAGCTTGGATTACAACCAAGAATCAATTACCTAGCAAAATTGAATATACTCTTAAGGGGAAAAAAATGTATATTCAATGACAAAGGGGATTTTAAAATTTTCCTGATGAAAAGACCACAGTTGAAAAGAAATTTTGATCTTCAAATATGAGATAAAAGTGAAGCATAAAAAAAAACTGAAAAGACAAATTAAAAGGTTCTTAATTATGATGAACTGCTTGTATTCCTACATGGGAAGGTGATACTGAAAACTCATATGAACTTTCTTTTTTATCTATTTTGGGTTATTTATTTTATATTACAATAATCTTGTTGTGAAAGTAAGCATAACCCCCCTTTTTATAGAAGATAACAATTCTCACATAAGTTAGAATTCTAGAATCTTGGAGTATCCCAACACATTTTCTTAAAATCTATTTTTTCCAATAAACTGACAAATATATATTGATACATATCCAGGTAAGTTACCCTTTGAAGTCTCAGGTGGAACATAGATGAGACATAGAAAAGAGTTGAGCCTTGGGGGAAAAAAGCTATTTCCACTTGACTACCACTTCTCTATTGGCTTGTGGTACTTGGCCACTGTCATTCAGTTTTCTGCCTCCTCATCCTGCAGAGCTATTGATATTTTAGGATCTTTGATTTGTCACATTTAAAAATAATGATTTCATAACAACTTCAAGGTTAAATATGCAAAGGATGTGCTGAGTATCAGCATAGCATGGGTAAAGTCAGGAAGACCTGGTTTCAAGTTCTAACTCTGAACTATACTATTAAAGCCACAGGCTATTCTGCAAAGAATGAACTATGCAACAGTTATTGATTTGTAACAATGGAAGGGGTTTACCCATCCAAAGCTCCCTACCTCAATAAAAACTAGATTCAGGGGCGGCTAGGTGGCATAGTGGATAAATCACTGGCCCTGGAGTCAGGAGTACCTGGGTTCAAATCCAGTCTCAGACACTTGATAATTACGTAGCTGTGTGGCCTTGGGCAAGCCACTTAACCCCATTTGCCTTGCAAAAACCTAAAAAAAATAAAAAAGTAAAAAAATAAAAACTAGATTCAAACTCAGCCTCAAATAGTATGCAAGACCATATGACTTGCTAGTCACAAAGTGAAAAGAAGACACAACCCTGCCTTCAAGGAGCTTATAGTGAAGTAAGTGAGAAAAGCCATAACTCAATGAATTGGAAAGTATTTAGTAGTTCCCATGGGACAGTCAAGTGTTTCAGTGGAAAGAATGCCAGATCAGGAGTCAGGAAGAATCATCTTCCTTAAGTGTAAATCCAGCCTCAGACACTTACTAGCTGTGTGACCCTTGGCAAGTCACTTCATCCAATTTGCCTCAGTTTCCTCATCTGTCCCATTTCTGACCTCAATTGATTTATCCCTTCTTAGGCAACTTGGTAGACCCCTGCTTCCAGGGGCTCACTCCAAAGGCTTACTGCTGATACTTGATGAAACCAGCCCATTACAGCTCAGAACTCTTAAACTCATGAGATATGAGTCCCAGATTCTCCAGTATCAGGGATTACAATCAGCAGGCAACATACCCAGTAGAATAAAATTTCTAAATGCATAGAATAGAATTCAGTAGATTACAAAAGAAAATGATTATTTTAAAATAGCTATAATGGGGCGGCTAGGTGGCGCAGTGGACAAAGCACAGGCCCTGGAGTCAGGAGTACCTGGGTTCAAATCTTGTCTCAGACACTTAATAATTACCTAGCTGTGTGGCCTTGGGCAAGCCACTTAACTCCATTTGCCTTGCAAAAAACCTAAAACAAAAAACAAACAAAAAAAAACAAACAAATAAAATAGCTATAAAATATTTAGAAGACTCCAGGTTAGAATCTCTGGCATACATAAAGTAAATTCTAGTTTATGCTGACAAAAAATGCAAAGGATAGATGGAGAGAAATTTTATGTAGGAAACAAATGACTTGGGGCAGCTAGGCGGCACAGTAGATAGAGGACTTGCCTTGGAGTCAGGAGGACCTGAGTTCAAATCCAGTCTCAGAACTATAATTGCCTAGGGCAAGTCACTTAACCCCATTGTCTTCGATGAATAATTTTTTTAAAAAATAAAAGGAAATGAATGATTTTTGAACTGAGTTCAAATGGGAATGAAGGCTTCTAAGACACAAAGATGAGACAGCAGAGCATTCTAGGTATGGGGCGCAGCTCTTCAAGGGCACAAAAATGGATGTGGAGTTTCATGTATGAGGAACAGTAAGAAACAAATGAAGGGTGCTTCCAATGTGTGGAGTCCAAGGATGTTATGGACTTCCAGAGCAAAAGGGGAATTGTAATGAGCCAGGAATGAAAAGATGGAATGAACTTGTAAAAAAGCTTTATATGCCAATGAGGAATTTATGTTTAATCTTCTACATAAGAGACACACTGGAGTTTACAAAGTAAGTGACTGGCATAGGGCAATAAGTATGTCAAGAGAGAGAGTCAAATAGATTGACATGAAACAGTTGAGCACCAAGAAGTCACTCATAACCAGGATAACACAGGTATAACTCTTTGGAGGAGCGTTGCATCCTCAGTCCCTTTCATCTTTTCAATTTTGCCAGGGATACTGGATCTCTGACTTGATTCTCTTTCCTTTTTGAAAGTTTAATTGATTTTGTTTTTTGCCCCACAGTTTCCCAATAGAGCCTGATGTGTCCTCCCTATCCCACATTGGGTAGTACATAGAACTCTCCCTTATATAGGGATGTCCATCTATTGGGGAATGGCTGACCAAATTATGGTATATGAATACTATGGAATATTATTGTTCTATAAGAAACCATCATTGATCTGATGGTGAGCAAAGGGAGTAGAACCAAGAGAACAATGTACGCATCAACAACATTATGAGATGAGCAACCTTGATGGAAGCAGCTGCTCTCAGCAGTCCAGAGAGCTAGGACAACTGTATTAGACTAGTTATGGATAATATTAATCCTCTTCAAAGGAAGAAAAGCAAAATAAAACAAAACACATACAAAAAAATGAACCCTTCAGAATGTGATGAACACTTTATAAAAATTATCTCTTATATATCTCTTTCCCTTAATCTTAATTCCGTATACTAAAATTAACTAATCTGTAAACATGTTTATCAAAAGTATGTATATACAATACTAATCTAGCCACTGAGGGGAAGGGGCTGGGAAGGGAGGGTGGAAGGAAATTTTGTAACTTAAAAATATACATAAAGTATATGGATGAAAATAAATAAATAAATTTCTTTTAAAAAGAGATTGGCTTCTGCACATCTCTTCAAGTTGTCCTTCATCTGATCTGTAAAATGGGTATAATAATCTCATCCTTGTGATGGATAAAATAAATTAACATGTAAAACAAACAAAAAAAAAAAAGAACTCTCCCTTGTAACATAGAAAACTAGCTCAGAAAACCAAGGGATCTTGTCTGACCACACACATATAGCCATAGTCTCTCACCTCACCTCCACAATGAAGGTGTTTCTCATCCTCAGTCCCTGGGGCCTAAGATCGATCATTGCTTTTCATATGATAACAGCTGCCTTTCATCATTTTTAGTCACAATGTAGATTATTCTCCTGAGCTGCTAGGTGTCTCAGTGGATAGAAAACTGAGCCTAGAATAGTGAAGATGAGTCTTTCTGAGTTCAAATCTGGAATCAGATACAAGTTGTATGACTCTGGACAAGTCCTTAAACCTATTTGCCTTAGTTTCCTCATCTGTAATATGAGCTAGAAGGAGGAGAGGAAATGATAAACTCCTCTAGTATCTAGATTGATCTAGAATGGCATCATGAAGTTGTACACAATTGAACAACAAAAAATCATTCTCCTGGTCTAGAGAACCTATACCAATTCATGCAAATCATCTGCATTTCTCTGAATTCTTTATATATATATATGTCATTTCTTATGACAGTAATATTTCATTATATTCATATTCTAATACTGGTTTAACTCAACAATAAGAATGTGCTCTGGTTCCAATTTTGCTATAATTGGAGGGGGGAATATGGAGGTGTTTTCCTTCCTATTTTTGGCCATATTAGGGTATTTTATGACTTGACATTGAAGGGTTCCAGATGAATAAATTTCTTGTTATGATTTTATGATTTTATCTTATAGACACATACTTGTGTAATTCCTTTTTCAATAAGAATCTTACTAGTAGTCACCAGGACCACTTTTCAGTGGCAAAGATGCAGGGATACTTTTAAAGGTGATGTTGATTTTTCTAAATTTTCTTGAAAATAAAAATAAAGGAGTATGAGTATGAGACTAAATTTTTCCAGCTAGCACATTTGGGAGATCAGTCTTTTTTGTCTGGATATGGTGGCTTTGAATTGTGTAATGAGGGAGAAAGGGGGGAAACTGTATGCTGACTTTGATGTCTTAGAAGGACTAGCACAAATGCTATTTAAATGTGTTTATGTTGGAATTAGGAGGAAGAGAGGGAAATGTGTCAGAGAAACCAAGTCATCATTGACCGTACCTTTTCTTAGAAAGAACAGGGACATATATTTATGTTGGAGTCATGACTCCATCTGAGCCTCCAAGAAGGGAAAATCAAAAAAATGCTAGGAATGGGTTCACCAGTCTAAGTAGGATTATGTGATCCTGAAAAAGTCTTGTGGACACAGTCCTCCTTGTCTTGGAGTGACCAAATCTGAACCAAATTCTTTTACCCTCTCTCCCATTAGAGTTAGACACTAAGCAAAGAGTACACAGGTAGTCATAAACCTCTGGTTCTAATCAGTGAGAACACTAAAAGATTAATAAAAAGCAGACTGTATCAGAAAAAAGAAGAAACATTATCCATCATTCTCTTCATTCTCTCATTGAGTGAAGAAAATTTTTCAATTTTGCTCCATTTGGGCTATGTTTGATAGAGGCTTTCCCTTATGGAATACTCTCCATGATGCAGAGCTCACTACTTCCCATGGCAACTCATCTCATTGTTTGGAAATTCTAATTACTGGAAAATTCATTTCGAATTACTCGAAGATCTGCCTTCCTATAACTTCTGCCCTTTGCTTCTACTCCCGGCCAATAGAACAGCATCACTAAATCTAGTCACTTTTCTATACAACAATACTTCAATATTAAAAACATTGATTGTATTCCTGAAGTCAGGAAATATTTCACTTTTTTCTTTGTATTTCCTGTATCTCACACAGGCTCTTCATTCTGAGCATTTGTTTGACTTTTATTTCTTTTACCTGGAGACTATATTTCTGTTAATGTTGCTTAAAATTACATTTTTTCATAACCATGTCATCTTGAGAGATACTGAGTTAGCAATCAAATAAAAGCCTTCGGTCTTTTTTTTTTTTACATTGGCAAATGTTGTTAGATCTTCGTATATTGTATTCTTCAGGTGATTTTTTAAAAAACCCATAAACTCAGAACTTTACATTTCTTTTCACTAAATTTATTTTGCAAAGAAAACAGGCCAAGTTAACAAGCAGAATGTAAACTCTGGGAAGGTAAAAGCTATTTTTTTTTTTCATTTTACTTCTGTGTTCTCAATATCTAAGATAATGTCTAACATTCAGTAAGTGAACAATAAATGTTTGCTCAATTGTATTGTAAAGGTTACTAAGCCTATTAAATTCATGAAATGTGATAGATGTTGCATGGTTAGATACCAGCAAGGCATTTGTCAGATTGCTGCATGAAACTTTTGAGAACAAGACAGATTTGTGGACTATACGATAATACAGCGAGTTTGATTTGGAAATGGCCAGATGACCAGATCTAAATAGCGTTGATAATGACTTCTGTCAACATGAAGAGAGAACTTGAGTTTTGTTTCTGTTCTCAGTACAATTCTGTTAAGCAATTCCATCAATATATGGATAAAGATACAGATGGCATGCTTATCAGATCAGAGGACAACAACAACAAAAAAAAGGATAGCTGAGACATTAAAAAATGAAATCTGTATCCAAAAAGATGCAGATAGGTTAAAGAAATGGAAAAAATCTAGCCAGATAAGATTCAGTAGGTATAAATGAAAAATTCTATACAGGGTCAAAAAAAATCATCTACAGATGATTTAGTAGTTTAAGTGAAAAAGGCATGAGAATTCCAATGACTTACAAGCTTAATATTCTACTGCATAATGTGCTAGCCTGACAAAAGCTAAAGCAAACCTAATTTGAATTAATAAAAGTACAATATCCATGATGAGGAAAGTAAACTTCAATTCAATTTCTACTATATAAATAGTATTTATTTAACACACATTATGTCCCAAACACTAAGCTTTACATTACTGATACAAAAAAAAAAACGGCAAAAGGTAGTCCCTGCCCTCAAGGAGCTTACATCCTTCAAAGGGGAGATAACATGTAAACAATTATATATGCAAGATATATATAAACAATAAAATGATGCTGTATTGTATTCAGACTAGATCTAGATTATTCTGTTAGATCCCTCTCTGGAATATTAAGTTTAGAGTCATGCACCTGGTTAGGAAGAGCATTGACAGGCTGCAGTTAAGAAAAAGGAGTCTGATTAGGATATTATAGGGACTGAAAATTAAGCCAAAGAAAGACAGAACTTATGAATTTTTAACTTGGAAAAGAAGAGGTATAGACTGAATATAGATGTTGTCAAAATCTTAAGGAATTGCCATATAGAAGAGTAATTAGATTCTCAGGGGGTAGAACAAGAACCCGTAGCTGAAAACCAAAGGTGGATTGATTTCAGTATATTGAGGACATTACTCATAATGAAAAATGTCCAGAATTGGATTGGGCTACTTTAGGAAGCATTGCATGCATTCTCCATAATTAGAGATCTTCAGCATAAAAATGGTGAGTGACCCTTCTTTGGGGGGTGTGGTGAAAAGGATTCTTGCTTGGAATTTGGAGTTCTTCTTCTATCTGACAGTCTGATGAAATATAGACCCCATCTTTGAATATGTTTTTAAATGCATTAAATAAATTACTAAAGATTACTAAGGAAATCAATTATATTGAAGTATAGCATCAAACTTATTTTCAAAAACAGGTTCTTGGACCCCAGATTAGGAAGTCCTGTATTACATGAATTATGTGACTCTATGGTTCTAAATTTGATCACTCTTTTCATGTTGGACAGTTCTTTGTGAATTCTGATTCTGTCATGTATCACATTATCCTTTCAAGTTTTGTGTCATAAACAGATTTGATGATCATATTTATGTCTTTGTCTAAATCAATGATAAAAAATATATTTAAACAGATCATGATTCTAAGTCACTCAGCTCCAACCCTAATCAAGTCAATTCAGTTGTCCCCAAGGTAGCATTACTAATTAATTAAATATGGTAAATTTCTTTGGAATCAAGACACCTGGATTTTAGTGTCCTAGCTCTGTCACAAACTAGGGCAAGGCATTTTCTTCCCTGGACTTCAATTTCCTCATCTTTAAAATGAAAGGATTGGAAAGGATAATCTCCAAGATCCCTTCCAACCCCAAAATTTTATGAGTTAACAAAAATAAGTCACTATCATACAATATATGACTGTGGGGGGCAGTGGGCAGGGATGTGGGAGTGGGAATATTGCTCAAGTGTTTTATAAAACAGGAAAGGAAAAATAGCTACTTTTCTGGAACAGTGGATGATATCCTAGATTATAAATTGGCAAGGGTAATGTGTGGATGATTACATTTCTGGTTCATAGTGAAAGTTAAAGTTGAAAACCCTGCAGAGATGGGGGGAAAAGCTGTTTTCTATTCACATTTGGCTGCAGAAGCAAAAAAAAAAAAAAAGATGGGCCACCCACTATCTGACACTTAGTCTACACAGCATGCAATGGAAGGAAGGCTGTAATGTGAGTCAAGAGATGTGTGTGTGTGTGTGTGTGTGTGTGTGTGTGTGTGTTTAAGTTCTTCCTTCTTTGCCACTAACTTATTGTGTGGCCTTGAGTGAGTTACCCTCCTCTTGACTTCAGTTTCTGAAAGAGTTGGACTAGATTATCTCAATGGCTTAATGTTCTAAGTTTCTAAATCTACACTTTTCACTGAGTGGACCTGGTCCAAAAGGGCAGTAGAGTATATTAACTCTGCTGAAGTCTTATTAACAGATAATCAGGTGAAAATGTGGATAAGAACAATAAAAAAAGACTTCCTAGTAACTAATTCAGTTGAACATTTCAGATAAGTATTTGAATTCCCAAGTGAGTTCCAGGAATAGTGAAATCATGAAACCACTAGAATGAAAACATGATTGAGGCTGACAATTGTTATAGCATATTTTTGGTTACAGTGTCAAAGTTTTGCTAAACACAGAAAGAGCATTTACTTTTGAGTCAGAAGATCCAAGTTCAAATCACAGCTCTGTTACTTACCACCTGTGTGATCTCCCTCAACCTCAATGTCTTCATCTATAAAATGATGGACCAGATGGCCTCTGATATTCCTTTGAGCTCTAGATCTATGGTCCTATCATCCTATGAAAAGTTGATAATTAGTTCAACATGCCCATAAACTTCTTCTACTGGTCCAGGTCACAACCTAGCTATGCTTTCTCACTTTGTGAAAGTCTAATCTATTTTTCCTTCTATAAGGAAAATTATGCAAAATGTTAGAATTTTATTTAGGCTCCTTTTTTTTCCCTTTGTTTTGTGGTTACTAATACAGTTGTTGGCACCATTCACTTGCCATCCATGCCTCTCCCTGCATGATCCACACACTTCTTTTACTAATCACACATATCCTTAACGTGGGAAGTTGTCTTACAAAAATTTTTAGAGTCAGAATGTCAGCAGACAAAAGTCACAGAAGAGGCAAAAGTTGACTAGAGCTCAGAATACATGAAGGGGATAGTGAGCCAGGGATTTCTATGGCAAAGGGATCTCCCTCTATCAAAGCAGGTGGACACCTTCACTGCCACCTCTGGTCTTAGAGAGTTTCCCAGAGACACCAAGAAACAGGCTCACATAGCTGATATGTGTCAGAGGCTAGATATTAATCTGGCTCCAAGGCCACTTCCTTATTGTGCCACCTTGCCTTTCATATATGTGAAGGAAAGCAATGCGAATATTCTGGAAAAAGGAGCTTGCAGTTGGATTGTAGTTATTGTACATGGGCTAAGAAATATTGTTGAATTATAATTGAAAGGACTGGTCCACTGATATAATGAGTATGTTTGGGGGAGGTGTGGGTAGAAGAGAGGTAGAATACAAAATGACTTTAAAGTCTTACACCTAGGTGACTAGGAGGAGGGAGGTACCATCAACAGCAATAGGTAAATGGGGAGGAAAAACAATTTTAAGGGCAAGATAATGGATGTTTAAGCATGCTGAATTTTAGGAGCATAAAGGAACGCCCAAAAACTAGCAGTAAATTAGGAAAAAAGGAACTAGAGATAAAGGTAGATATTGCGTGGATTAAAATTCATCTTCATAGGAGCAGTCTATAGGAATAGATGTTGTCACTAAGGGAGAGAATAGAGAAAATAGATCATGAATTCTTAACCTTTTTAGTTTCAATGGACTCTTCTGGCTGCTTGGTGAAGCCTATGCTTCCCCTTCTCAGAACCATGTTTTAATTGTATAAAGTAAAATATATGAGAATGAAAAAGAATTAAATTATACTAAAATACAGGTAGTTAATAAAGACCCTTAAGTTCACAGACCCCGCATTAAGAAAAACAGATGACAGATTGAATCTTGGAAGGCACCTACACATAGGGAATGGGAAGAGCAAAATAAAGCATTGAGTGATGGTTTTGTATTGGTCAGAAAGGTAAGAGAAGAGACTGAAGAGCAATATCATGAAATTCATAGAAGAGGCAGTTGCAAAAAGGAAAAAGGCAGGGAACATTATGAAATGATGCAGAAAGGTTATGAAAGATTATCCCTGAGAAAGATCTACTATATCTGGCAATTTAAAAGTCACTGGAAATCTCAAAGAGAATATTTTCACTGTATTGACTATGAAAAACAGATATTCAGGTTTAAGACATATGTGGGTGTTGACGAAGTGGAGGCAATGGACATAGTTTATTATATTCAGAAACAAAGTGGTAAAGGAAAATGGAAGTATCAGATTATATTTTTGAGGAGGTGAGAATGCCAAGAGAATGATTGCCTGGCTTGGGACATGATTTTTATTTATTTAAGAATACATAGTGCCTGGTTATATTTGGAACCAGACAGAAAGGAATTAGGAAGTGGGGGAGAGAAATTAGGAAAAAGAGGAGAGAAAGGAGAGAGAGAGGAGAGAGAGAAAGGAGAGAGAGAAAAAGAGAAAGACTGAGACAGAGACAAACAGAAACAAAGGGAGATAGACTGACAGAGGGACTAGTAAATCGAAGTCCTTGAAGAGTAGATAATCAGAATAAATGGTGAATGAAGACACAGAAAAGTTTGAAATATGCAGGAAAAGTGGAAAACTCACAACTGATAGTTTTCTAGGTAAAATTGGGGTGAGGTCACTTTCTAAAATTGGAAGACTGGGTAGAGAGATGAAAATGCTGCTTATCATTTGGAATGGAAATTGTGGGGAATGACCACTGAGGCAATAAGAGATGACTTAAGAGAATTGAGGTGCCATAAAAGGAAGTAATTGAGGTTATATAGTTGTAATTTGAAGTAGCATGAATACTACATCATATTTAAAGCAATCAGAGGTAAGGTAATAATATCAGTACTTAATAATTACTTACCAAAGGGGGTACTTTGCAATGTTAATTGCATTATTGCAAGAAATGGACCAAAAAATTACAATAGTTAGAGATCACTTAATTTTTTAAAAATGCAAAGGGTGGCGGGGGGCAGCTAGGTGGTGCAGTGGATAGAGCACAGGCCTTGGAGTCAGGAGTACCTGGGTTCAAATCCGGTCTCAGACACTTAATAATTACCTAGCTGCGTGACCTTGGGCAAGCCACTTGACCCCATTGCCTTGCAAAAAACCCTAAAAATATGCAAAAGAGGGGCAGCTAGGTGACACAGTGGATAGAACACCAGCCCTGGAGATACAAGAACCTAAGTCCAAATTTGATCTCAGACACTTGATATTTACTATGTGACCTTGGGCAAGTCACTTAACCCTATTGCCCCACAAAAAGTTTTTTAAAATACACAAGAAAGAAGTTGAAATTCTGAAACGGATTTTGGAAAAATTAAACTTGATAGTTCTCTGAGGATTACTGAATGGTAATTAAAATGTGTATTTACACGTCTCAACAATGTATAGAACCTTTACAAAAATTGACCACCTGCTAGGGTATAACAGCCTCAAGAAAAAAGCAAAAAAAAAAAGGAAATATATCAAACATATTCTTTTTTTTCAGATATGACCATTGTATTGGTTTATCTGTATTGATTTAATTTTACTTCTTTGTTGAAAGGAAAGTTTAGGGATGAGAAGGGGAAGGAAAGATACTTTGGAAAGTAATCACAAAATGAAAATGAAAATACAACTGTTTTGTTTGTCTGTTTTTCCCTGTTTTAAAAATATTTTAGGGTGGCTAGGTGGCACAGTGGATAAAGCACTGGTCCTGGAGTCAGGAGTACCTGGGTTCAAATCCGGTCTCAGACACTTAATAATTACCTAGCTGTGTGGCCTTGGGCAATCCACTTAACCCCATTTGCCTTGCAAAATAAAAAACCTAATTAAAAAAATATTTTAATTATCCCTGAGGTGTTAAGCAATCAAATAAAGATTATACATGCACAATTAAGTGAAACATTTCCATATTAGTTATTTTGTACCAGAAGACTCAAAAGAAAAAAATGAAAGAAAGTGAAAAACAGTATGCCTTTTCTAGTAAGAACAGGAGTGAAACAAGGATGCCCATTATCTTATTACTATTCAATATAGTATTAGAAATATTAACTTTAACAATAAGAGAAGAAAAAGGAATTGAAGGAATCAGAATTGGCAATGAGGAAACAAAACTTTCACTCTGTGCAGATGATATGATGGTATCCTTAGAGAACCTAAGAAAATCACCTAAAAAACAACTTTAAATAATTAACTAATTCAGCAAAGTAACAGGATATAAAAAAAAACGACATAAAACATCAGCAGGAGATAGAAAGAGAAGTAACTACAGACAACATTAAATACCTGGGAATCTACCTCTCAAGACAAATCCAGAAACTGTTTGAACATAATGATAAAACACTTTTCACCCAAATAAAGTCAGATCTAAACAACTGGAAAAATGTCGATTGCTCATGGTCAGTTCAAGATAATATAATAAATATGACCATTATACTCGAATTAAATTATTTATTCAATATCATGCCAACCAAACTATCAAATAACTATTTTCCCAAGCTAGGTTTAAAATAGTAATAAATTCATCTAGCACAACAAAAGGCCAAGAATATCAAGGGAACTGATGAAAAAAGAATAAAAAGGAAGGTGGCCTAGCTCTACCAGATCTAAAACTATACTATAAAGTGGCAATCAACAAATCTGTCTGGCTCTGGCTAAGAAATAGAGTAATGAATCAATGGATTAGGATAAGTTCAAAACAAACAGTTGTAAATGACTACAGTAATTTACTGCTTGACAAACCCCAAAACATCAGCTTCTGGGATAAGATCTCATTATTTGACAAAATTTGTTGCAAAAACTAGAAAATGGTACAGCAAAAACCAGGCATAGACCCATATCTCACACTCTAGATCAAAATAAGGTCAAAATGGGTACAGGATTTTGACATAAAGTGTGACACCATAGAACAATTAACAAACCAAGAAACTCTGTGTTTCAGATCTATGGAAAGGGAAGAAATTTATGACTGAACAAGAAACAGAGTACATCATTAATTGCAAAATGGATGATTTTGACTATGTTAAATTAAAAAGTTTTGTACTAAAAAAAAACAATGCTGCCAAAATAGGAAGGAAAACAGAAAGTTGGGAAACAAATTTCATAGTTAGAGGTTCTGATAAAGGTCTTATTTCTAAAATATATAGAGTATCTGTATCAAATTTATGACTAAGTCATTCCCCAATTGATGAATGGTCAAAGGATATGAATAGTATTCAAATGAAGAAGTTAAAGCTATATATATATATGCATATTAAAAACACTCCAAATCATTACTAATTAGAGAAATACAAATTAAAACAGCTATGAACTATCACCCTATGCCTACATATCAGATTGGCTAAGATGACAAAAAAGGTAGGAGGAGTGGGACATTAATGCATTGTTGGTTGACTTGTGAATTGATCCAACCATTCATGGGCCACATGGAACTATGCCCAAATAGCAATAAAACTGATCATACCTTTTGACCCAGCAATACCAATGCTAGGCCTATGTCCAGAAGAGATCATAAAAAATGGGAAAGGTTCCACATATTCCAAAATATTCATAGCAGCTCGTTTTGATGTAGCAAAGAATTAGAAATTGAGGGGCTGTCCAACAATTGGGTAATGGAAAAGCAAATTATGGAATATGGATGTTATGGAATACTATTGATCTATAAGGATCCATGAGTGGTTGAACTCAAGAGAAAAATGGAATGCATTACAGGAACTGATGCTGAACAAAGGGAACAGAACCAAGAGAAAATTGTACACATTAACTGCAACATTATAAATTGATCACCCTTAATGGATGCAGCTCCTTTTCGACAGTTCAGAGAGCTAGGACAGTCCTAAGAGACTGGTTATGGACAATGCTATTCTCATCCAGAAGAAGAAGAAGAAAAATGAAACAAAACAAATCAAAAAACCTGACAGAATCTGAATGAACACTACACTAACTTTAAAATTTTTTTCTCTTACATATTTCTTTCCTATCTCATAGTTTTTTTCCTTTTCCCTTAATCCTAATTCCTCATACTGAAAATGACTACTCTGTAAACATGTTAAACACAAATGTGTATGTACAATATTCATCAAACTGTTCACCACTGAGGGGAGGGAGTGGGAAGGGTGGAAAAAAATTATGTTACTTAAAAATGTTCATATGCATGTGGATGAATATTGAAAAACTTTTATAACATGTAATTGGAAAATAAAAAATAACAATTAAATTAAATACTGACCTTGTTCATACTTAAAAGAAAAATCCCATGCTTCAGTCTGTATTCAATCAATATTAGTTCTTTCTCTGAAAGCAAATAAATTTTTCGACATTAGTCCTTTAGGGTTTTCTTGGATCATTGTATTGCTGAAAATAACTAAGTCATTCATTGAACAATATTTCCATTACTGTGTACAAGATTCTCCAGGTTCTGTTGACTTCACTATTCTTCAGTTCATATAAGACTTCCCAGATTTTTCTGAAATCATGTTTCTCCTTTCTTATAACATAATAACATTTCACTACAATCATATACCACAGTTTATTATTATTAATGGGCATCTCTTTGATTTCTAATTCTTAGTCACCACAAAAAGGAGCTACTGTAAACATTTTTATACATATAGATCATTTCACCTTGTTGGAGGGCGGGGAGCAGGGTCTTGGGATATAGACTTAGTCATAGAATTGCTGAATCAGAGGGTATGAATAGTTTGATAGCCCTTTGGTGATAGTTCCAAATTGCTCTCCAGAGTGATTGGATCAGTTCACAACTCCACCAACAACGTATTAGCGTCCCAGTTTTCTCCGATTCACTCTAATAGAAAACATTTCCCTTTTTTTGTCATATTAGCCACTCTGACAGTTATAAGATGATACCTAGATCAACACTATCTTTTGTAATCAATAAAAACCACTGGAAGAAAAGACTCAAATTGAAATTAGTAATCCAGTAGTAGCAAAGAACTGGAATTGGGGAATAGCTAAGCAAGTTATGGTACATGAATACCATGGAATACTATTGTTCTATAAGAAACCATAAATGGTTGGACTCTAGACAAGCAGGAAATAACTTACAAGATCTGATGCTGAGCAAAGGAAGCAGAACCAAGAGAACTATGTACATATTAATAACAACATTATGAGATGAACAACCTTGATGGAAGCAGCTTCTCAGCAGTTCAGAGACCTAGGACAACTGTATTAGACCAGCTATGGATAATGTTATCCCCATCCAAAGGAAGAAAAACAAAACAAAACAAAACACACACACACACACACACACACACACACACACACACACACACACACACACGAGACAACCTTTCAGAATCTGATGAACACTTCCTAGAAATTATCTCATATATCTCTTTCCCTTAATCCTAATCCCCAATACTGAAAATAACTAATCTATAAGCATATTTATCAAACATATATATATATATATATATATATATATATATATATATATATATATATATATACAATGCTAACCTGACTATTCACTGTTGTAGGGAGGGAGATGGGAAGGGAAGGTGGAAGGAAATTTTATAACTTAAAAATATATATGTGCATGTGGATGAAAATAAATAAATAATTTTTTTAAATTAAAAAAATCAAGAAAATGGGGAAAAAAAGAAATTAACAATCCAAAAATTATATAGTGGTAAAAAGACAAATGATCTAAATAAAAGATCTCATCAAAGAAAATTGCCCTCTAGAAGACAACATACTAACTCTTTTGAAATTCAGTCAATGCTGTACTTGAAGGGGGTGGGGCAAGGAACTTATATCTCTGAGAACTTTTATTAACAAAATAGAAAATGAACAGATCAATAAATTGGGCTTAAAATTTTAAAATTCAATAGAAAGAAATATATCAAAAATGTATGTTTACACAAATATAGAAAATCAAAGAAGAGATTAAATAACTAAATATAACTAAAAATTTTGAGAAATAAAACTGTTTAATAAACTTATAAAATATGTAACTCTTTAGTACTTAGATTTTTAAAAAAGAAAATTGTTGGGGGAAGTTAGGTGGCAAAAGTACCAGCCCTGGAATCAGGAAAACCTGAGTTCAAATTTGGCCTCAGCTACTTAATACTCACATAGCTGTGTGTCCTTGGGGAAGTCACTTAACCCATTGCCTTGCAAAAAAAAACTGTTTACTTCAAAAAATAAAAAAGGAAACTTTATAATTTTTGAAGAGAAAATGCATAATTCTGAAGAGAAAATAAAGAAAATTACTAGAAATCATTTTGCTTAATTATATATCAACAAAAATGATACCTGAAATTAAATATTAAAATATAAAATACCCATATAAATAGAACAAGGAATGTAAAATTTAAATAAATTTTTTAAGAAAAATAAATTGAATAAACAATGAAAGAACTTCCCAAGGGAGAAAATACAAGACTAAGTGATTTATCTACCAAACATTCATAGAACATCTAATTCCTGTTACAAGAATCTTCATAGCTCTTGTATGAGACAAATACTGTCTCACACACAAATTGTTGAAAGATAAAGCAGAGAAAGAATATTATATGCTGCCTTCTCAAATGAATATTGATACAAAAATATTAAAATAAAATATAATTTAAAAAGCTACAGCCTATCAAAGAGATTATACATATCTACAGGTATTTTTTACTAGCAGAAATGCTTTATGGGTTCAAGATTGGTAAAACTATGAACTATTTAAAAATATAAAATTTTTAAATCACATGATTCTAGTAAATGATGACTAAAAAGCATATGACAAAATACTGAAAATATTAAAATACAAATTATCAATTTAATAGATTTTTATTTAAAATAATTTTTTTTTATTTTAAATCAGAAGCTACCAGTATCTGTAATAGGAGAAACACTATGAACCTTTTAAAATTCGATAAAGTAAAGCCAAGATATCCATTGTTATCACAATTAGTTGATATAATTCTATAAATGCTAAAAATAAATTGATGAAATAAGCAAAGATGAAGAAAAATATTTCTTTTTATGTTATGATGGAAAACTCAGAGAATTCTGGTCAACCAAAATCTTATTGAAACAAGGATTAATAAATTTAATAAAGTTATTAATAACTTTAGTAAAGTATCAGAGTATAAAACAAAGCCATAAAAATATGAGTCATTCTTTAATATTATCTACAGAATCCAGTAGTAGACATAGAAATTTGTTTAAAAATAACAATTATATGGATATACTTATATATTATGCAGATATTATATGTATTTATATATTTATGTATGTATTGCAGAGTTAGCTAGTCTGTTCAATGCTTAGAGCAGTGCACCTAGTCAAGAAGGGCCAAGTTCTAATCTAGTTTCAAACACTTTCTAGCTCTGTGACTCAGAACAAGTCAATGCACCTGACAGCTCTTTTTCCTCAGTTATGAAATGAGGATAATAAGTATATCTACTTCCCAAGGTGGTTGTCAGCACCAAATAAGATATTTGTATAATACTTAACACATGGTAACTAATTAGTTGACTATAAATACAAAACACTCTTTACAGACATAAAGACAGACTAATAATTTCTCATAGTTGGACTAGACTAATATAATAAAAATGACAAAACAGTAAAATGCAATAAAGCAAAAGAAGTTTATAGATACTGTGCCATATCAAGTTATCAAAAAAGGGCTTTATAAAATTAGAAATCATAAAAGCAAATTCATCTGGAAGAACGAAATATCAAGGATCTTATAGGGAAATAATGGGAATGAAGGAGACCTAGTTTTACCAAATATCAAACTATGTTACACAGAAATAATCAACAAAAACCATTTGATACTTATTTTTAAAATAGGAAAAATGGAATAGATTAGAAACATAAGAACTAAGCAACATTTGAACAAAGCATAGTGCTCAAAGAACCACAAAATAGCAATGGCTAGAATAAAGACTCAGTATTCAACTAAAACTTGTAGAAAAACTAGAAAACAGTCTAGTAGAAATTGGATTTGGACAAACATCTCACACCATATATCATATTACTTCCCAAATGGATACAAATCTAAACCTAAAAAAAAAATGACAAAATCTTCAATTGGAGAAGGCAAGTAAAGAGTTTTTTCAGTTACATGAAGGGGAAGAGTTCTTGACTAAACAGGGGATAGAGAGGATCACAAAAAATTAAATGGACAATTAAATTACCTAAAATAAAAAAAAACAACTTTTATACACATAAAAAGGTATCAGGAGAAAGGAATTTGCACCCAGAAAGGGGGGGAGCTATGAATGACAGGGATTAGGGGAACAGGAGTGCTGAATTTGTTAGCCATAGGGGAGGAGGAGTACCAAGTAAGTAGAAGCTTGAAGAATAAATCACCCTCAAGGTTCTAATTAAAATGTTGGCGTGATGGAACTTTGACAGCTCACATCTCCCAGGTGATTTCCTCAGGCTTGATTGTAGCTGAAAAGGAATAGAAGGAGGATTTCATGTTGGGGGAACAGCTGTAATGGAAAGAAGCCTTCACAGACCCTTCCCTTGCTCAAAAGTCTTCAACAGCTTTTCTCCAGCTGATGCCAGATGGCATGATTGTGCCCATCTTATTCTTATTTGCTAAGGAAGGAAAGTGAACTAATATATTTTAGAAGGATCTTGAATAACAAGGATCAAAAGCACCATCAACAGTTATCAAGTGGGGCTTCATGGACCTTCCTCTTCCCTCACCTCAACAATTCAATGAGCAGTCAAACACAGAGACCAGCATCACCACCCCTTCCATCAAAGATTCCCTTTCCCCAAATCTAATCCTATTTACCAGTTTTAACATCAGTTACTAAATAACCCGCTTTCAGCAGCATATTGCTCATCCTCTTATCTCTCTCCACTTCTGCCTGAAGGATTCTAATACTCTACCCCATTCTACCCTATATAATTCTAATTTTAATTTCTATGCTGGTCACTCTCTGACCCATGGAGTTTCAAACTTATTGTGTCTAAACATTTGATCTTATTTCCCAAATGGACTTCTACTCCAAACTTTCTGATTTCTATTGAGGACATCACTATTTTCCAGTCTCCCTCCACTCTTCCTTCAGGGTTGCAACTTCAGTCTTATCTTTAACTCTTCATTCTCCCTCACCTCAAATAGTCAATAACTTGCCAAAGCTCACCACTTCTATCTCTACAACATCTCTCACTTTTCTACCCATACAATCACTTTCAATTGGTCTTCCTGTTTGACATCTCTCCTGATGCCAATTCATTAGTCACAGAACTGCCAAGTGATTTTCTGTAACTCAAGGTCTTACTATATACATACCTCTCTTACACAATAAACTCCATTGGTTGCATTTTTTTCCCTCTAAAGTCAAATAAAAACCTCTGTTTTACAAAGAAAATTCTCTAGAACCTGACCCCCTTCTTTTCAATTTCATTATAACACACACACAAACACACACACACACACACCCCAGCCCTCCCTTTGTAGAATTGTAAATTCCATGTTTGGGTTTTTTTTTTTTTGTGCCTCCTATCACTGTTGCCTAGCAAAGTGCTAACAGGAGACAATTGATAGACTAATCTTTATGTAAATCAATTGACAAAATCACCTTCTTCAAAGAAAATCAGCTTAGATAAGGATGGAAGGAATGAGAGATTTGAAAGGATTTTACAAAACTTAAAACAGTAAATAGATGTGAATTGCTGATATTTGGGGGATTTGTGGGATGAAAGGAGAGGTAAATTAGATTATAGGGTATTGTCCTGAGAAGATGTCCTGGGTAGGGTCTGACTAGGAATTACAAGAGGACACTAGATGAAAGCAATGTTGATTAGAGGAGAGAGCACAGAAAGAGCTGATCATAGGATTTGAACCTACTAGAATTTTAGCAATGAAATAGTCTGACTTAATTTTACAACTGAGGAAATGAAGTCACTTAAGTAACTTATCCAAGATCAAACCATCAAACCGGCATATCATAGTACAACTGTGACCTCAATCCCAAGTCTTATGACTAGAGATTCAGCAAATTTAGATTTACACCATATTGGACAACAACATGAATACTTTTGGTGATCTTTAAGAAAAATTAGGCATATTTCACAATGAGGGTCTGAATGACCCCTTTTAAAAGTATGTGCTTGGGTTGCACAAAAGTCATTTATATGACCCACAAGATCAGTTCCCTATATAATAACAACAACAACAAAGGCATACATTTTCGAGACAATTCACTGTGGCAAGGAAGACAATTTAATCAAAATTCTGGACTTTCTTCTTCCATACAAAATTAGCAATTATGGGATACAAACAATTGAACCTAAAACCTAACAAGAATAATTAATTTCAAAAAGAAATAATCAGAAATTACTTGTTTCTTCTCCTTACCTCTTGCCTTCCCCCACAGTGATCCCACCCCAATGATTTTATTGTGCACCCTGTGTGTTTAAGGTGATTTGAGGGCACTCTGGGCTCCATTTATGGACTTTGTTTTGGGAGTGACATGTTTTACTTATGAATAATCCTATACCTTTTGGGGTGATGTTCTTTGGTAGAGGAAGTTTGAGGATGGAGGAAATATCAAACAAAATGAAATAGTTCAGTATTGTCATTGCTCATACTTTGATGTGGTGCTATTCGTTATCTCTTTGTTTCAGGTATTCCTCCAGTAATGTAAATAATAATCCATTCATTCCTGCTCATCCTCAACAGTTCTGGTCTATATACTCCCAAAGATCAGTGTACATGTTAACAATATTCTAAGTGCTCATATTTTGCAATCTGAACTCTTTCTACCCTTGTGAAAAGTATGCATACATTTCAGATTGATATTTTCCCCATCCTGGATAGGAGAAAACTCAGAAACTAGTGAACTTTTTTTTTTAGGTTTTTGCAAGGCAATGGAGTTAAGTGGCTTGCCCAAGGCCACATAGCTAGGTAATTATTAAGTGTCTGAGGCCAGATTTGAACTCAGGTACTCCTGAACTCTTGATAGAGCTATGAACTGATCCAATCATTCTGGAGAACAATCTGTAACTATGCCCAAAAAGTTATCAAATTATGCATGCTCTTTGATCTAGACCTATTACTAGGTCTGTATTCCAAAGAGATCATAAAGAGATGCAAAAGATCCACATTTAAAGAAATATTTATAGCAGCTCTTTCTATGGTGGAAAAGAATTGTAAGATGAGGAGATGCTCATCAATTGGGGAATGGCTGAACAAATTGCGGTATATGAATGTGATGAAACACTTTTGTGCTATAAGAGCTGATGAGCAGACAAGTTTTAGAAAAACTTGGAAAAACTTACATAAACTGATGCTGAGTGAAGTGAGCTAAACCAGGAGAATATTGTATATAGTGACATCATGTTACTTTGATAGACTTAGCTCTTCTCAGCAATAGAGTGATCCAAGACAATTCCACAAGACTTGTATTAAAAAATGCCAATCCACATTCAGAGGAAAAAGTATAGAGTCTGAATGAAAATTGAAGCATACTATTTTTCACTATATAAAAGTTTGCTTTTTTCCCTTTCTCATAGTTTTCCCTTTTTGTGCTAATTCTTTCACAATGTGACAAATATGGAAATGCGTTTAACATGATTGAACATGTACAACCTATATCAGATTGCTTGTTATCTTGGGAAGGGAGCAGGAAAGGAAGGGAGACAGAAAAATTTGAACTCAAAAATCTTACAAAAATGAATGGTGAAAACTATATTTATTTGAAGGAAAATAAAATACTATTATTATTGTTAAAAAGTTTTCTCCATCCTGCAAGAATCTCATTCCTTTTTAAACTTCCATAACGCTTATACTCTATATTGTCCATAAATAGCATTTATAATTATTTTCACACACACATATACATATATATTTGATTCCAACTTACATTTACATAACACTTTGTGGATTCTAAAGTTCTTTATATCTACTATCTCATCTGATCTTTAAAACAACTCTGTAGGTAAGTAGTAGAGTTACTTTCATTCCCATTTTTTTTATTTATCATCTGGGCTTATAACACATTCATGTTAATGAGAATTATGACCTGGACTGACCTTATGCATCGATAGAATAACGTCACATATATTTGAAAGGTATGAGAAACATCAGGAAGACTTTCCTGACCCTAAATAGCATTAATAGATAGGCAGAAGAGTGAATACTTAGGTTGAAGAAGACCTGAGTTCAAATCTAACTCACACTAGGTATAATTCTGTACAAGTCTCTTAACCACTGTCTGGCTCAGTTTCCTTATTTGTAAAATGAGAATAAAAACAACAGCTCCTGCCTCCCGGGTTTGCCAGGAAAAGAAAATTAGATTGCATTTTCAAAGTACTTATCTAACTTTTAAATTCTATATACATGCTGGCTATTATTATTATTATAGTATTACCAATATGTTCAGCAGATTACTTTTCTCTTTTCTTCTAAGATTAAAGACAATAACCATAGTATTTTAGAATCCTAAGTGACTATATAATACAACCTCAATTATGTGTGTAAAGTCTAAGAAGATAGGAAAAGGTTAAGTGAATTGGGAGACATCACATAACCATCAGGAATTAGAGCTGAAAGAGATTTTAGAAATAATATAGTCCAACAGATCACTTGACTTCAAATTGAGGGAAAATGCACAAAATGATTAAAGGGAACAGTCTGGACAATGATATCTCCTAATTTACTTAAGACAGCTTAGACTTGGGGAAGGTAAAATAGAATGTCCCTAATCATAGATATCTGTGACCCAAGAAATTAAGGAGAGGCTAAGATTCCTTGCAGTTCTCAACAATAGAAAACCAAAAAGCTTGTAATTCAGCAAAAGAAGAAAACTGGACAGAGGTTTTTTGTGACTTTGGATGCCTTTCTGAACTATTTGTCAAAGTACTTAAGACTTTTCTAAGGGTGATGAATGCTTAAGAAGCAATTCCAAAGAAAGAAAAAGAAAAAGTTAACCTTAGGTGAGCACATTTTATTAAACTCTGACAAATAAAAGGAAGATCGGCAGGGACCTGCAGGGTCTTGCCAACTATTTATTGTGCTGGGAGGGGAAGGGGCTGTAGTTATTAGACATCTGCACATGTTTGAGCAATCTCCCCCTGGGTGCAGTCTCCATGGGGAGGTGACAGCAACTGGTTAAGGTGGCTCATGGTGTTTGAAGTCTTACTTTTAAAATACTCCCCTCCCACCCTAAGAAATCAAATGAAAAAAAAACAAAAACAAAAAAAACCCCCAGCAAACTGCTGGACAGAAAGGCTTTATTTTGCTCTTGCTCCAGGCCATTCTGTGTCCCATCTCCTCTGTAACCCATGCACCTGGTGCTGACATCGTAGTAGTCTGAAGCATGGCTGCATTCCAACAGAGTTGAGGGCTAGAATGGAGAAGGAGAAATTTTTATTCTTGGAGCCAGCTGGGAAAAGTCTCTTATCTCAGCCCTGGATCTCTCCTGCATCTTCTGTTTTCAGTCCTCTGTCAGAGAAAGAGCTCGATGGGAAATAGAATACAGAATATGAATCGGAGATTGAAAATGTGATTTTTTTGATCAGATTTGGTACCATGCATTTCAAAGATCACAAAACCTCTTATTTGTTCTTCCCAAAGCAGCAATTTCCCATAAGAATATGTTCCTCTGATTTTTTCAAAAGCCAAGACTCGCTGGTAACCACAGAGTTCATAAAATACAGGCTTTCTGCAAGAAGTAATTATTTGAAACCCAGAGACTGAGAAAATATGTTTGTCAATTTGTGTCAGTTTTAGCACATAACACATCAGAATTTTTTCACATATAGAAGACTGGGTTTCATTTTTCCTATCAATTTTGAGAATGTTGTTTTCTTCCTTCCTAGACAACATGCAAGCTGTCTGAGACACTTGACTTTAAATTTCTGGTTTTTTAATTGAAAAAACAAACAAGGAACAAGTTTCGAATTCAGGTTTCCCCTTGAAATATAAAGCTATTCTTGTAACCATAATTAGAATGTGTGCTAATGTGTTCTTCCATCCATGTACTGGATGATTGCAATGGTCTGGAGAAGATATCCAGAAATGTTAGGTTTTTGCCCTAGTTCAATTTCTGGGCTGGCACAGAAATATTCAACTCATAGAACAGAAATCAGCCACCCTGCTCTCTCACGTCTAACCAGAACACAAGATTTGATTATCCAAGTGAGCAACAGGATTTTCAAGTCAAAGAACTGATCTTCATTTGTCAGAAGGACAAGGCTTAGTGAAAACTAAACCTTCAATTCTGTGGTGAACTCAACCAAGGGATGTAATTATACAGGTTGCAACATCCATCTATGAAAGTGGGGGTGGGGGGAGACATCAGAATAGGCCCTCACTGATAGAACTGATGATTCTTGAAGAAATACCATTGAGGGTTTCATGTCCAGTGTTAATGATATCAATGATGAAAAGCTTGGAAATGAAATACTGAGCATCTGACAGGGACAGTAATTGCATGTTCATTATATGTACATTAGGTGATGGTTTCATAGTCACTTGCTGTAAGCATGATTTTGTTCCCATATCTATAATTAGTATGAAGACATCACAACTTTCAAACATACAGTAAATTGCAGAAACAGTTAAACCCCTTAGTGGATTTCTGGGCTCACCTTATGAGGTCGCAAAGGATCAGCATCATTTTATTCATCCAAGTGCAAGGTCACAATTGTGCCAGCAGGGAAGAAGGGTATCTCATTAGAAGCCCTGAGGATATATATTAAAATAGCCTTTTCTGATGGAGAAACTCATTCTTAAAAGCCACTTGGGCATGAGGATAGTAAAAAAAGGAAACAGAAATGGAGCAGATTTACTTTTTCTGATTATGACTGTGACTTTACTGCAATTTATAGCAGATTTAAATGCAATTCAATGAGAAAGTATAGCTTCTACAGTTCATCCCCTCTACACACACACACACCCAAACCAATATATCCTTGTCAACCTCTTATTCTACACTATTAAACTTCCCTTAATTTCTCTCATTTTGAATTTGAAAGCAGAAACTTGGGTTGAATCAAATCTATCATTTCCTGAGAGACCATTGATTTGTCACATCTTCTCTAGATCTCAGTTTCCTTACCTAGGAGATGAAGAAATTGAACAAAAGAACCTTAAAATCTATGATCCTTTGATTCTATCAAAATATTTTGATGCTACACTTCACATTACTTACATAATGATTTAAGTAACCTAATTTTTCCGATATTGTACATATAAGAATTTACCAATTTACAAAGACATGAAAGGTTCTGAGATTTTGAGATCATAGGGTAGAAATGCCTTTCCTCATTGCAGACTACAACATACCTATGAATTAGAAGAAAAGTCTGTTGGTGGCTGGGTGGCGCAGTGAATAGAGCACCGGCCTTGGAGTCAGAAGTACCTGGGTTCAAATCCGACCTCAGACACTAATTACCTATAGCCATGTGGCCTTGGGCAAGCCACTTAGCCCCATTGCCTTGAAAAATCTAAAAAAAAAAGTCTGAGGAGGTTGATTAAGGGGCATGGATATAAAGTCTGTGGTCAAATAACCAGTAAATATTAGAGGCTAAATTTAAACCTTGCTCTTCCTAAGTCCAAACCTATTGTCTAGCTACTACTATACATTACACATAAGCCATGAAATTGGTTAGTTTTTATAAAACCCTATCTGCTAAAAATCTCAAAGCAGATACAGTCACAAAAAATATACTTTTCATAAGAGGGAATTTAACCTATATAACTCAAATTAGCTTAGTGACAGAGTCAGGAGGTCTAAAATAAAGGCCTCCTTCTCTTTGCTTCTTTGTTTCATCTATTTCTTTTTATATTAAAATCTTTAATAAAATATCATTTTTATATTATCCAAAGAAAACTACAAAGATATATTCTACAATCCACCTACTCAGGAATCACATGAAACTGGTAGCATAACAATGATACAGATTGCATAGAATATAAACTCCTAGAAAGCAGAGACTTGTTTCTTTTTTTTCTCTTCATATCTCCAGGACTTACCATAATGCCTTGCATGCAACAGATGTTTAATGTATGAAGGAATGGACCCATGAATAAGAGAATGAATGCATAGAGAACTCTACCAAGTTGCAGAACCCCAAAGTTACTCAAATTAAAGGGGGAAAGAAGAACATTAATTTCTGAGTCAGCAAAACTAAATATGGAATCAAAGACCCTAGTTCAAATCTTACTACATCATGGATTGGGGCAAGTCACATAACTTCTCAGTGACCTCATCTGTAAGATGTAGATATTGGACCAGATACTTTCTAAAGTCATCTCTGTCTACTTCAAGATCCCAGAGATTAAAAAATAAAAATTGCTTAGATGACTATTCCACCCCCATGTGAGAGATTCTTCTTTCATAATGACTAGAAACACTTCAAGACTTTCTTTGTGTTATCAATGTGTCAGACACATTTCAAACTGCCTTTTTAAGTGAGGAAAAGTACCTTTTCCATTCTCAGCTGAAAAATGATGCATTCGAGCTTTCCAAGCCATACATTTCCATTAGGCAAGGACCGAGCATGGAAAATTCTAGCCCCAAACAGCTTTTTATTTTAAAGCAAAGATTGGAGTGAGAGAATCAGGAAGCTATGATAAAAGTTTGCATGTAACCTCAGCTATGAGGTTTGCTGCAAGAAACCACAAAAAATGGGTGAAATGGAGCACCAAAAAGACGAAAAAAGGACTTGGATAAAGTGAGCACAGCCCTTTCTAAAAACCAACAAAATGCAAGATGAATTTGTGGAGGATCAGTGACTGGCCAAGCTCCTTTGTGATATTTAAATCACAACTTAAAATTATACTCTTTCAAAATAATGGCAGTAAGGGAGATCAATTTGGACATGAAGCAAGGAAAAAGAAGAAATATTTTTCAGAAGAGATTTGAAATATTACCCAACTCAAGAACTGGTGCCACAGGAATGTTTTTCTGGAACACAGGGGCTACTGAGGGGGTGGGTAGCTGTATCAAGAGGGGGAAGAAAGATTGTGTTTAGGAGGAAAGCCAAAGAACCCTGTAATTTAGTATACAAGCAAGAATATTCAGTTAGAAGTGCAGAAAAGTTGACACTGGCTGTGAGACAATAGGCAGACCACTTAAATTTTCAAGGCCCCAACTTTTGCTTGAAGCCTTTGCTTGTAGAAGTCCAGTGAAGTTTACCTGCTACCTCCTCAAGCATCTCATTACTCTTTTTTACTTCTAATTGTTTAGATCATTTTCTCCCCTTATATCAAGCTTAAATTTGATGCTTCCACTTACAGGGTACTCCCAGATTACAAAATGTGGTTAAACAGAACACGTCTAATCCTTTCAAATCACAGACTTCAAATATTTGAAGACAGCTATTACTTTCCCTACAAATTTTGCTCTAGTCTTAGATAAATATTCCAATGGCCTTCCATGCATTCCCACATGGCAAAAACCGTCACCTTCATTGCCATCCTGGTTGGCCTCCAGCTTATTTTTGTTCAGTAGGATTCCTTCCTTGATTTGTCCACCTTTGGTTTTTTAACGTATTTTCCTTATTTCAATTTACTTTGTATTTATTTACCTGTGTACATGTGGCAGCACCTAATTAAATGTTAGTTCCTTGAGAGCCAATATCACTCATTTTTGTCATTGCATCCCCAGTGTCTCGCACAATGTATCATATAGTAGATATTCCATAAGTGTTTATTGAATTGAAATAAATCAAGCTGACCTGAAAGTCAAATCGGAAATCACAGTGACTCTTCTCTAATCCATTCATTACTTGTGATTTATCAGTGATTTTTCTAAGGCACGGGTCTAACTATGTTACCCTTTGCTCAACAAATTCCAGTAACTCTCTATTGCCTTCGAGATCAAATATGAAATCCTATTTAGCACTTAAATCTCTTCACAATCTGGTCCATTCCTCCCTTTCCAGTCTTCTTATACTTTTCTTCCTTAAACAAATGCTAACATCTAGCAACACAGAATTTCAAGGAGGAATTTTCATTGGCTGTCCACCTATCTCCAAAATGTTCTCCTCTTCATCTCCACATTTTGGCTTCCATCAAGACTCAGCCAAAACTCCACCCTCTATAAGTAGCCTTTTGCAATTATTTCTTTGCCTACCCCCACCCCTTCACCTTGAAATTACTTTCTCTCTGAAATTGCCTTCCACAGTTTCCACAATAACCATAAAACTAGATAGGTATATATTTTTCCCATGCTGTCTCCTTCATTAGGACATGAGTCCCTTGAGGACTGGGACCCTGTTTCTGCCTTTCCTATTTCCCCTTCATAAATCCTTATTACCTAATTAATTCTTCCATTAACAATCAAAAGATCGGGGGGCAGCTAGGTGGCATAGTGGATAAAGCACCAGCCTTGGAGTTAGGAGTAACTGGGTTCAAATCCGGTCTCAGACACTTAATAATTACCTAGCTGTGTGGCCTTGGGCAAGCCACTTAACCCCACTTGCCTCGCAAAAACCTAAAAAAAAAAAAAATCAAAAGATCATGTTGTATGGGAAGAAAGCACTGAACTTGGGAGTCAGAAATTCTGGATTCAAAACAATCAATCAGCAATCATTTGTTAAATGCTTACTCCATGCCAAGCCCTGAGGTATTATGCAAGTTCAGACTCCAAGACTAGCTATGTGACCAATGTTTTTCTCCAGGTAGCTTTTACCAAGTTCTGGTGGCAAGTGGGGATATACCACCATCTTTCAACTTTTCAACTATGCAGGTTTACAACTTTAGCATTGTTTCAGATTTCTCACTCTTCCTCACCCAACTAATCCCCTCAGTTGCCATATCTTGTTATTTCCACTACCACAATATCTCTCATATTTGTCCCCTTCTCTCCACTCATACAGCCATCATTTTAGACTAGGCCCTTACCATCTCTCATCTACATTAATGCAACAGTCTCTTTCATGGTCTCTCTGCCTCAAGCCTCTTCCCATTCAAATCTATCTTTTACATGTAGTAACTTCTAAAGTTCAGGTCTGACCATGTCACTGCCTTACTGAGAAACTATAATGGCTCCCTACTGCTTTCAGGATCATTATAAGTCCCTTTTATTTTATTTTATTTGATATTTAAGACCCTTACAACATGTTCTCCTGCTATCTTTCCAACCTCATTATACATCACTCCCATTCTCACACAATGTTCACACAATGTGGACTGGCTTAACTGGCTTTGGGGCTGTTTGTTCCCACATGTAACACTCCATTCCTTGTCTTTTTGCCTTTGTCCTTGCTGGTCACTATGCTTGAAATGCATTTCCTCCTCATCTGCACCTCTTAGGAGTTATTTTTTTCCCTTCAAAATTTAGTATGGTTGCTATCTTCTAAATGAATCCTTTCCTGATCTCACCAAACTCTGTTGCTTCTCCCTTTCCCCCAATGCATTGTTTTAATTTTGTCCATTACTTTATAAATACATAGGCTATATATATTTATTTCATTGATAGAAGATAAGCTCTTTGAGGATAGGGACAGATTTATTTTTGTCTTTATATTCTCCATGACCAGTACAACCCTCAGTAAATATTTGTTGAATGACTGCTTAAGATATGAACTCACTAACGGCTGTTGTCCAAGGACCTGTCTTTCTAGATTTAGGGAGGCTTGGCACCAGAAGCTGGGCTACCAAGTGATTCTTCAGATTTTTGGGTTTTGATTACACCAACTCATGAAGCCATCTGCCAAGATCTGTAGTCTGTTGATATCTGTCAATAAAGAGAGTTGCCCAAGGGTTGTAAATGTTTAGGAGCCATTCATCAGAGTTGAGCCTGAAAGTTTCTGAGACCACTTTTGTCATAAAAAAGAAAATATGGAAGCAAAGTCTGTGCTGAATACAACTGTTAAGTTATTCTTTCTATTATGAGGTTCATAGTGGAATATTGGGACAGTATGGGAATTGGAGGAGGTGGCTTAGTGTTCCTTCCTGTCTTCTTCAATGTTTGCTCTCTGTGTTTCTGGCTGTTAAACCTGCTGTGAAAATAAACAAGGCATATCTGTTCTCCCTTAGTTGTCTTTATATGTGTCTGAGACCAACTGGATAAAGATCATGTCCAAGTAGGGATCTGACATATACAACCACTGACCTCCAAGAACTTGGTGTAATTTTCCTGCCTATTTTCTTAAAATAGAAGGTGGAAATGATGGCATTACTGGGACCATATGAATTGGTCTCTAAGACTCAGCTCTGGTTTTTTTCATTGATGAGGCACAGGTAACCCTTATCACTGGGGAATTTAAGAAATTCTTGAAAAATTTGGAAAGTAATACTAAGGTAGGGAACATATCTTTCGCTGGGAAACAGCTCATAATTCAGAATGGTAATTGTTTACAAGAAAACAAGAAGGACTGGATTAAAGAAAGATAGCAAGTGATGAGCTGCATTTATTAATAGATCTCAGTATCATGGCTGAGTGATGTCTTCAGAAGAAATTAAAGAATGATCTTCAGAAATTTATAAGAGAAAGAATAGGATGATAGATTTAGCAGAGTCAGAGATATCTGAAGGTCCAGCTAAGCTACAGTCCAGGGTAAAAGGAGAGAGGTCACAATCTTTCTGGTGAGTTCAGGAGGCAGGGAAGAAAAGAATGAAATAATCTGGATCCAACAGTTGGGAGCTGGCCAGAGACCTCAGTCACCTAGGTTGTAGGAGTATTGGGCCTGGCACATTCCTTGTCTCAGGTGTGGTGAAACTAACCTCCTGCCTTAGCACTGCTGGCAAAGTCTATGCAGGAGGAACCAGTTTGGGGAGAAGAAATGAGCCCAGATGGGAACAAGGCAGGAAATTCCCTATTGGAGAGTTTCAGCAGAAATCACAAGGAAAAGATGGGGTGTGGGAGGACAGGAAAAATAAATTCCGTTGCTATGTATATTCTCTCTAGTAGAGATAATGTAGGACTTTGGGAAGGATCCTGACTGAGTCTAAGTTATCACCTTCCTATAAAGTGGTAAGATAATATGGAATAAACTTAATGAAAAATGATTCCTGAATATGACATGAGCTTAGAAGATAGACCTTTATAGAAAGATCTAGTAAAGTATGAAACCATTCCTTTCATTTGGCAAGCAGAGGGAAGCAGAGAACAAAAAGATAAAAGGAATAGCTTTTTGTCTTTGGGTGGCCAAGGTTGATAACATAATCCTAATATTGAATAGAATGTGGACCTAAGAATTTCCCCCAAAAAAGAACCATCTAAAAGTATACATGGATAAAGTTCCCAGATCTACTAGTTGTTATTACTTCTTTTGAAAATATATTCATTTATTATATTATTTTCCCCCAGTTACATGTAAAATTTTAACATTCATTTTTAAAACTCTGAGTTCAAAATTCTCTCCTTTCTCCTTCTTCACATCCCCCATTGAGAAAGCAAGCAATTTGATATGTTGTACATGTATAGTGAAGCAAAACATTTCTATAATAGTCATATTGTAAAAGAAAACATAGATAAAAATAAAAACCTCAATAAAAATAAAGTAAAAAAAAGTATGCTTTAATCTGTATTTAGCTACCATCAGTTCTTTCTCTGGGGATGGATAGCATCTTTCAACACAAGAATATCAGAGCTGTCTTGGATCATTGCATTGCTTAGAAAAACTAAGTCATTCACAAATGATTAGCCTACATTATTGCTATTAGTTTGTACAGTGCATTTCACTTTGCATCAGCTCATGTAAGTCTTTTCAGGTTCTTCTGAGAGCATCCTGTTCATCTTTTCTTATAGCAGAATAACAATACATCATAATCACACATCACAGTTTGTTCAGTCATTTCCCCACCTGATGAGAATCCCCCTCAATTTCCAATGTTTTTACCACCAGAAAAGAGTTTTTATAAATGTTTTTGTAGATAAGGGTCCTTTTCCTTTTATTTTTATTTCTTTGGGAGTATATACCTAGTAGTAGCATTGCTAGGTCAAAGGGTATGCAAGACTTTATAGTCTTTTGGGCATAGTTCCAAATCATTCAGCAGAATAATTGAATCATTTCACAACTTCACTACCAGTACATTATTGTCTCATGTTCTATATTCTATCCAAGATTTATCATTTTCCTTTTCTATTCTATTAGCTATTCTAATAAGTATAAGGTAGTAGTATCTCAATGGTTTTAATTCTCCAATCAATAGTGAGTTAGAACATTTTTATACAACTAGAGATAACATTGATAATTTCATCTGAAAACTGTTCATATCCTTTGATCATTAATCAAAAGGATAATGGCTCTTAGTTTTATAAATTTGACCCAGTACTCAAACTATATGTTTGAGAAATGAGGTCTTTATCAGAGAAACTTACTTCAAAATTTTTTCATAGTTGCTAATGCCAACTCCACTTCCTTCTATCCTATAACCTCCCCTTCCCTGTTTATTCTATTCTTTCCTTTCACACTGTCCTTCCTCAGAACTGTTTGCTTCTGACAATCCCCTTCCCTAATATTCTCTCCTTTCCCTCACCCCCAAATCCTCTTCTCCTCCTTCTTTCCTGTAGAAGATAGATGACTATAGCCAACTGAGTGTGTATGTTATTACCTAAGTCAATTCTGATGAGAGTAAAAGTTCACTCACTCTTTTTCATCTCCCTCCTCTTCCCCCACTTTAAAAGTATTTTGTTTCCTATTATTTGAGACAATTTACCCCATTCCTTTTCTCTTTTTCTTTATCCCAGTACAATCTTCTCTCACCCCTTAATTCTGTTTCTAGATATCATCACTTCATATTCAACTCATACCTGTGCCCTTTGACAATATATGTTCCTTGCAACTATCCTAATAATAAGAAAGTCTGTTTGTATTACCTGTAGCATTTAGCCACATAGAAATATAAACAATTTGACATCATTAAGTACCTTATGATTTCCCTTTATTGTTTACATTTTTATGCTTCTCTTGAGTTTTGTATTAAAAAATCAAATTTTCTGTTCAGCTCTGAGATTTTAATCAAGAAAGTCTGAAAGTTTTCTGTTTCATTGAATGTTCCATCTTTTCCCCTGAAAGGGGATGTTCAGTTCTACTGAACTTCTGCTTAGTTGTAATCTGAGCTCTGTTGCTTTCCTGGATATCATTTTCCAAGCCCTATGATCCTTTAATATAGAAGCTGCTAAATCTTGTTTTAGCTTGACTGTGGCTCCCCCATACTTGAACTGTTTCTTTCTGGTGGCTGCTTGCAATATTTCTCCTTGACTTGGGAGTTCTGTAATTTGACTATAATATTCCTGGGTATTTTCATTTTGGAATCTCTTTTAAAAGGAGGTGATCAGTGGATTCTTTCAATTACTATTTACCCTGTTTCTAGAATATCAGGAATACTTTTTTTTGATAATTTCTTGTAAGATGATGTCTAAGATCATGGCTTAGATAGTCCAATAATTTTTGAATTATCTCTTCTAGAAGTATTTTCCAGGTCATTCGTTTTTCCAATGAGATTTTTCACATTGTCTTTCTTTTTTATTCTTTTACTTTGTTATTTTTTCTTGATTTCTCATAAAATCATTAGCTGCCATTTGCTCAATTCTAATTTTTAAGTAATTATTTCCTTCAGTGAGTTTTTGTCCTTCCTCTTTCATTTGACCAATTTTATTTTTAAGATGATTTTTTTTTTCTTCAGTGAACTTTTGTGTTTCTTTTTCCATTTGGCCAATTCTGTTTTTTTAAGGCATTCTTTTTTCACATTAGCTTCTTGATCTTGTTACTATTCACCCTAGTCTGCTTCTTAAGGTGTGGTTTTCTTCAATATTTTTTGTGTCCCCTTTACCAAGTCGCTAGTCAAAATGTACTCTTATAAAATCACTTCATTTCCCCCCTCTTTTCCCCTCTACCTCTCTTAATGATTTTCAAAATCCTTTTGAACTCTTCAATGCCTTGTGATCAATTCATATTTTTCTTGGAGTTTTTTGATAAGGGCTTTGACTTTGTTATGTTTCTGAATGTGTGTTTTGAAATTCCTTATCATCACATTAACTTCCTATGGTCATAATTTTTGTGTGTGTTGTTAGCTTATTTTCCCAACCCAGGACTTGATTTTAACTTTTTGTTAAAGTAGGGTTTTGCTTCCAAGAGTTGCTGTCCAAAGTTTCTGGGGTTTTATGCAGCTGTTTTTAGAGATGGTTTTGGGAACCTTCGAAGGTGGTATGCTCTTGAGAGAGTGCTTACTCTCCTAGCCTGTGGTCTGGTCTGTGAGTAACACATTCACAGTGAGGAAGGTCTCTGCTCCTCCGCAGCCACAAGTTTTGGAGTGTTAGTGTTCTTCCTTACCCTGGGACTGCCAGCCAGAACTGTGACCAGGATCTAAGGATGGGCAAAGCAAGAGTCCTGCCTCAGTGCCAGCAAAGAGACCCCTATAGTCTTCGTTAGACCTAGTGTTCAATTCTCTTACCAACTTGGACAGAGCTGCTACAGTTACAACAGCTGCTACAGGTGATGCAGTGAACCCCCCCCCCCAATGACCTGTGCCTGATTTGCTGGGGCTGAGTGTCCCTTACAGGACTGTGCTCCACTCTCACCCTAGAACAAGAAACCTTTTGTGCCAACCTTACAAGTTGTCTAGGGTTGGAAAATTGTTTCACTCCATCATTTTATGGGTTCTGTTGCTCTAGAATTTATTTAGTGTCATTATTTTAAAGTATTTGAAGGGATTGGGGAGAGAGTTGAATTGAGTCCCTATCTTTACTCTGCCATTTTTGGCTCTACCTTTTTCTAGGAGCTAAAACTAAGAGTTGAGGGGCCCAGATATCTCTTAATAGGGGTATGCTAGAGCAAGATTTCATTAGTTTGCATGTGATGATTGTTAAATTTTCACAATGAAAATTCAGCATTTACATCTCAGAAATCAACAAAGCCACAAAGCAGGGCTTTATTTATTTTTGTTTGTTATCTAGATTTAAAAAATGACAAAACAAATACACTTAAAAGTATGTAGTGAATATATTTTCCTCAAAAAGGTTTATTGTTAAAGGTTTATCTAGGGGAAGCTAGGTAGTGCAGTGGATACAGCACTGGTCTTGGAGTCAAGAGGACCTGAGTTCAAAGGTGAGCTCAGACACTTAATAATTGTCTAGTTGTGTGACCTTGAGTAAGTCACTTTACCCCTTTGCCTTAAATAAATAAATTTTTTAAAAAGTTTACCAGAACATCATCACCACTAGACTACTGGGATTTGTAAGATGTGTTTAATACAGTAGAATCAGTTGCTATATCATTAGTTTTGTGATTACCAATTGGTTGTGATAATCTTTCCACCCAAATGGACAAACTAATAAATCAAGAGAGATAAACCTCACAGTCATATACTTTGGAAAACAAATCCTTAGTGTCTTAATCATGAGCTGAACATTCCTTTTGTTCTATGACAGGAGGAGGGAAAATTTTATGGTCCTGCATTTACAACCAGAGACTCAACAAACTATCTAAAACTAACTATCCATTACCTCTTTTACATATGTACTCAGAAAGTTAGAAAGGCCTTATAATTATACTAAATTGAGCTAATAAGGAGCTCATAACTTTGTGAGAATTAGAGGCAGAAATAAGTCGAAGATGGGATTCTACATTTGTCTTATGTATAGCTGAATATCCTAGCAGCATTTTAACATATTTTCAGGAACCATCTGAGTCACTGGTTAATTTTAATGATTTTTATATTTTTTTCCAAAGCATGTTTCCCTTATACACAAGGAGGTCACTAACCCATACCTGAGAGGTTAGTCCTGTCATGACACTTTGTCTCTTATTATATATTAGAGAAATACATTTTCATTAACTCAGAAAAAAACATTCTCAAGCTTTATGTATGATCAAATGCACTATAAATGAATCCAAATGATGAGAAAGTCAACTAAGATTGAGTGAAAACCCCTAAAAGTCTGGTGTATAATCCACAAGTTGAATACTTTGGTGGTGTTTATCCTGAAGAGATGGAAAGATTTTGGAGTAAACTTCCAGATAAGATTCTAGATGGTTTCAAGCAGCAAATTTCTGCCCCTCCCTTCCCTCAGTCCTGGTTCTGGTTGACCCTGGTTTCTCATTCCCTGGAAGTTAAAGTCAGTCTTCCCCTGGCATGATTTCTGGAGTATTTGCCATCCTGATTGCTTCCTTCTACATTTCTCTGTTTTAGCTTCCTAACTAAACATCCTTAACTAAACATAATTCTAGATCAACCATTACAAAATTCTACTTTCCCTTTAATAATCAACCAATCAATAAATAAATATTTATTAAATACCCACTATGAGTCAGACAAAAAGAGGCAAAAGAGTCCCTGCCTCAAGGAACTTCTCCACGTGTCCATTCTAGCCTCCAATAGTGGCCCAGGGATTCATTCTTTTGTCTCTTTCTACCTTAGATAACCAATAAGCACAGCATTATAATGTATCATACTATAAGACCTCTTCTTGGCATTGTTGGATCTAATGAAGTATTATTACCTTCCTTTGAGGGGAGGATTTTAACCTGAATAAAAGAAGACTTGAGATCTGTGACACAACCTTCAGCAGGAGATGTATTCCTTTTCTTGTCACATGGTATTTGTTCATCATGACTCTGGATACTGACCTCTTTATAAAGGCAACCAGTATGATGAGGCATGAATGTGTTGTCCCAAATATACATTTGCATCCATGATCAGGTTCACTATAGTTCCCTAGCCCAGAAAAAGAATATAATGAAAAGATCTGATCAATGATAGTTCAGTAAAAGATCAGTACTCTATCCTTCAGAATGGGTGCCCAGCAATGGCATTATCACATTGATGAAAGTCAAAATCCTTTTGAAAATTAAAATAGGATTCTTATTATGGTCACCATAAAAATAGTCATAGTTAATCAGTTATGGAATATCTGCATATAAAATTATTAGTTGTTTTCATTGAAAAGATATAATGCTGTGAAGACTATCACTACCACACTTAATTTCATACTGCTTTACTAGACCACTCATTGAAGGGGGAAAAAGGAGAAGAAACACATTTCTCAAAATGTGGAAGAAATGCCAAATTGAGATAACAATATGGATTAATTCTAACCAACAAACAAGAAGCAGAGCCATAGGAAAGAGTAACCCTGACATCTAGGTGTTCATTATTGGTAATGAAGGGAATATGGGTATAGTCAGACATAGTTCTAGACTTTAGGAATACAGATTTCAATACATTCAAAGAAGACCATATCTCCTGCCACTTTTTAACCCCTTACCCTAATTCATAGAGCCAAGAAAAAGGGCTTTCCACTACTACTTACAGATCATTCCATTTCTTTTCATTGGTGTTTGGTCAAGTACAGATTAATTCTCAGTTGACTGGGCAAGGATTTGAATATTAGCCAAACATCCTGGTAAACACTGTCTCAGTGAACTAGTCATTTGAACTATACAAGAGTATGGTATGCATCTCCAGAAAAAGTTTAAGCAAAGAGAATCTTGAGTCAGCTGGGAATTTCTAATTTAGGGCAGAGATACCAATCTTTGGCCAGTGAGGAAAGGGATATTTTTTTTTCTGGGGGTAAATGGACTGTGTTAATTTACTTTGAATTTTATTAGTAATTTCATGAATTAATTCAAAGAGCAAAGAAACTCTAAGTTGATGTACTTCAGGACATAAATAAGTCAAATGATTACTGATTCATTATCAAACTCTGATTCTACCTATTTTCCTGATAAAAGGGAAGAGCCCCTGAAGCAACAGATTTCCACTCCTGACCCAAAACATGGAATAAGAAAGCTCTGGTCTTGAACTGGCTTCTAGCACCTAAGAAAGGTATAGTATGAGTGAATTCTTTGCTTGCTACTTTTCAGGGTGAGAGGAGGAATGAGTTTGACCATGTACCAACCTTCTTTGCTCTCCAAAGCATCACCTAGAGATGCTTCAAAAATCTTTCCTTTTTCCTCTTTTAGTATTTTTAGTATTCCAATTTGTCACTCTAGCAAGTTTTTTGGAATCTTTTGATCCCCAACTCAAGGCATCAGGAAAATGAAAAATAAATGATAGTGAAAGCAGTGAACCTATATTAGAATCCTGACTCTGCCACTTAACACCTACCTCTGTGACCTTGAGCAAATACTTAATCTCTCTGGATTCCAGTTTCCTCAACTGTAAAATGAGACTTGTTGACTAGGTTCCTTCCAACTTTGTCTATGATCTGATGATCCCAGGACTTTCCACCATTCCTTTATCTGACCTATGAATTCTCATTACCAATTAATATTCTATATCCAAATCCTTTATTCCTATTTCAGGGCCTCTGAATATCCAGAGAGAAAGTTACAAAATCTTGGACTATCTTTCTCTGTGATGCTGCCTTTGGGTCACTTCTCTCTCTAAACTCTCCCTTCAGAATATCATTTACTTTTTTAGTTTCAACTGCTACCTGTATATAGATGAACCCCTAAATGTCTATTTCCAACCCCAAACTTCCTAAAATTTCAGATCTACATTGCCAAATGACCATACAACATCACTCAAACATATTACTGAAACTTAAAATAACACCTGTCCAAAATCAAGTCTACTCTCTTCTTTTTTTTTTTTAGATTTTTGCAAGGCAAATGGGGTTAAGTGGCTTGCCCAAGGCCACATGGCTAGGTAATTATTAAGTGTCTGAGACCAGACTTGAACCCAGGTACTCCTGACTCCAAGGCCGGTGTTTTGTCCACTACACCACCTAGCTGCTCCATGTCTACTCTCTTCTCAAATCTACTCTGCCTTTTAGCTTTATGGTACCTGTAAACAGGACATACACTTTCCCAGGCTCCTTTGTGTAAAACATTGATGCTATTCTCGACATTCTAAGGGAGAAAATCTTCCTTTTCTCTCATCTTCCATTGCCTGCCAGTTATCAAGTCTTCTATGTTCTGCTTTTCATATCCAGTCCCCATTATCCCAGGTCCATATTACTTAGAGTCTTACAATAGCTTCTTAAGAAATGTTATCTCGGGGCAGCTAGGTGGTACAGTGGACGGAGCACCGGCCTTGGAGTCAGGAGTACCTGAGTTCAAATCCAGCTTCAGACACTTAATAATTACCTGGCTGTGTACCCTTGGGCAAGCCACTTAACCCCATTGCCTTGCAAAAACTAAAAAAAAATGTTATCTCCAGTGACTTTCACATCAACCTATCCTTCATATGCTCTCAGAGTAGGCTTCCTTATTCATAGTTCTGGCTACTTTTTTTTTTTTTACCATTTATAGAACATCATAGGGTAAATTGTCCTAGCTTCTGAGGAAAATTTTAAAAAATCCTTTGTTAGAATTCAAAGCAAAGAATTCAGCCCTCACCACAATATGGCACTTTCTTGCCCTTTCAGCATGTTGATGCCAGTAATTTTATGTTCTAAAGTATCAGGGAAAGAACAGTGGGTATGGATTCAAGATAGTTGGAAGTCATGGAAAAGCAGCCTGGTATAGTAAATCAAGTATTGCACTCAAATCTCATTTCAGACATTTACAAATATGACTCTGGGTAAGTTGCTTCAATTTTCTATGTCTCAGTTTTTTCATCTGTAATTGAAGGATTTAGACTTAATAGTTCTAAGACTCCTTCTAGCTTTAAATTTATGAATTTACAAACTGAATTCAAATATAGACTCAGCAATTGCCAGCTCTAAATATCCTGCTAGTGTTCCATTTGAGGTCTCTTAAATTTGCTCTGTGCTTTCCCACCTTTGTCCTGTTATTGTCACCTATGCCTAAAATGTCTTTCCTTCCCTCTTGTCCTGCTGTTGTCACCTATGCTTAAAATGTCTTTCCTTTCCTCTTCTGTGGAACCTCTAGCTATACTTTAAACCCATATGCAAATAACACTTCCTCCATGAAGTATCTCCTGATTTCCCCTAACTTACCCATCTGCTCCAATCAATAATACACATTTCCTCTTTGATTCCCACATAGAAAATTATTTTAAAACCTTTCTAATGTATTTGTCATGTATTAGAGTTATTCCCTTTACTGTACTCTAAGCCTCAAGATACAAGAGCACAGTTTGAATATTAACTGCATCTTCTATCTTCCTTAGTACATCTCACTGTGCTCCACATATTAGGACTCTTTTGTGAAATGTCTGTTAAATTAAAATGAATATAATTAGACAGAGGAAAATAGTTCTTATTGAAGGCCTATTTTGTTTTCATTGTTCATTGTTCATTGTTCAATATCAGAGGACTAAAATGATAACACAAAGTTGGGATCAAGATACAGTATGTTTTATTATGACTGATCAAATCAATACTTTCTCAGAAAGCTCTACCACAGATTGGGCACATATAGGTCAGATGAACATTTGGGAAGGAGATGTCTCTGCAGTTCAGTATTTCATGTTTTTATTGCTATTGTTGCTTGTTTGTTTTGTCTTGTTTTTAACCACTGCAATTCTGCTTTGTTCATAGAACAATAGCTTTCTTCCTTGGGAGGTCCTGTGTGTCAGTGTCTCCCATATCTTCCAAGCATTACTAACATTCTTCAAAGGGAGCTTGAAAATGTCCTTGTATCACTTTTTTTTACCTATATGTGAGTACCTTCCCTGCCTAAGATCTTTGTAAGTATGACTTTTAAGCAACTGTACATTTGACATTCGGGAAAAGATGGCCAGACTATCAGAGTTGCAATTCAGCAATTCAGCTAGAGAAAGCACCTCAGTATCTAGTACCTTATCTTACCAGGTGATCTTCAGAATCTTCCTAAAATAATTCAAATGGAAGCAATTCAGTTTCCTGGCACAACACTAGTATACTGTCAGGCATACAATAATGAGATCAGCACAATGACTCTTTTGACCTTTGGTTTAGTAAGCAATCTAATATTTCTTCTCTCCCACAATTTTTTTTGGAGCTTCCCAATCTTTGATCTCTACCCAGAAAAGTGTTTTTCAAATTGGAAAACAGAAAACAAATGTAGGTAAAAGGAAAATGGAAACTATGGTGCATGAGTAAAGATCAGCTAGTTATTTTAAAAAAGTTTCCAACTGAATTATATACTGACTATAATTTACATACTGAAATATCCCAAATACTAAAAGAATCTGCAAATAAGGTTATGGAACTACCATAAATATTCCTGGAAAACAGAAGGAAGACTAGAAGAATGAATATAGGCAAAATTTGTCCCAATTTTCAAAAGTGAAATAAAAGTTGGATTCAGAAATTAGAGAATATAAACCTTGGCATCAGCCTGGAGCAAAATTCTGATGTGAATTATGAAAGAGATGACTTGTGAATACTTGGAAAGAGAAGTGGTGTTCACAGAGTCAGCATTTTGTCAAACTAACTACACATGCTTTCTGATAAGGGTAGGAGACTAGTAGATTAGGGAAATGCCATAAATATGGTTGAAAAGAATTTCAGCAGGGCATTTGTCTCTCGTGATATTCCTATGGGAATTATTATTATGTTACAGGATATTATAATGTAGACTTGTAGTTGATTGGACAAAAAAATACAAATAAAGTTGAGACTTATATCAATTTAAAGGATGCCACAGAGCTCTGTTTTATTAATTATTTTGCTTATGACAAAGATAAAGATATAGCTTTTAGAAAATGTGGGATTAAATTTTCATTTGAAATAAACTTGATAATTAATACATTGGAAAACCAGAATAAGGATCCAAAAATTTCTTCTCAAGCTAGAAATATAGTACTACTTTATAAATAAAATTTGGTAAAGATAAATACAAACCTTTTATTTAGGGGTATCAACTTTAAAGGTGTGGTATAGAGTAGACAAGGCTAGCCACAATTTACATAAAAAACATTTATAAACCCATAAGCTCAGTAAGACTGAGTAACAGAGTGTGGCTGCTAAAATGCTAGCACAACCATAGATTTTATTCATGAATGTATGCCCCAAACAAGAGAAGCTAGGGACTTGTTAGTCTCTTCATGGTTAAAACCTTTGGAATATCAGTCAATCATTGTAGGTGATGAACTTTTTCCTGGGGTGGTATGATATAAATGAAGTTGAAAGCAAGCAGAGCAATTGGTGGAAAATTATAATTTAGCTAGAAACTTCTGACTCCTCAATAAGGGAAGTCTTTAGGAGGAGTTTGTTGTTCCATTCTCTAATCAGAGAGGAGAGGACTGAGGAGGTATTGACTATTAGAACTGAGTTATTCTCCATGATAATGAGATCAACTGGAACTGTCAAAAATTTGAAAGTAGAATGAACTTTTTTTAAATTTCACTCCACTTTTTTTAATGAACAAGCATTTATTTTTATTTTCTTTAAACCTCCCCAATTAAAAGAAGAAAAGAAACCCCTGTACTAAAAATACATGGTCCACCAATACAATTCCCATATTGGATATGTCTGAAAATGTAGCTTTCATTCTACATCATGAATCCATCACCATCCTGGTAAAAGATGGGCAGATTGGTATTATTTATCTTTGGTCCTCTGAATTTGTGGTAGGGCATTGTGTTGATCACAGCTCTGAAGTCTTTCAAATTTGCTTTTCTTTATAATGTTGAGTCAGTATCTAAATTATTCTCATGATTCTGCTAATTTCACTCTGAATCAGTTCATACAGGTCCTCCCAAGTCAGCTCACTAGGGATTTCCATAGTTGATGGTGTCCTGTCATAGTCCAGGTTGAATGATGAGGGTGCTGAATTGGATGGAAGGAGGTCATTCAAGAAGGGCATGTTTATCTTAATTCTCCTTATAGAACTCCTCCATAAAATTTTCTGCCACAGTAGTGTATCTTGATATTTGGAGCATTTTGTTTAGTTCCAGTGACCAGACAAATCAAATTTGGAGGGATTGGTTACTAGGTTGCTTTCAGGATGATAAATACAAATAACATTCTCAAAGATCAGCTGAGGAATTTCTTAAGACTTGAATTATTATGGAATCAGAGAAATTCCATTTTATCCAATCACTGACCAAAAAAGAATTCCTATTACTATATACCAACAAATGACTATTCAGCATTTCCTTGAAGACTTCCATTTATAGGGAATGCATTCCCTCCTAAAGCAGCCCTTTCTACAATGGGAAAGAGCTTCAATTGTTAAGAGGTTTTCCTTACATTGAGCTGACAGTTTCTTTGCAACTTTCTTTCTCTATTCTTAGTTCTGTCCTCTGGGGCTAAAAAGAGACACCCATTCCTCTTCCTATGTGAAGTTTTTCAAATACTTAAAGATAGATCTAGCATTTCTCTCTTGATTATTTTCTTCATCAGAAGAAAAATTCCCCATTCCTACAACTGATACACATATGAATTTAAGGTATATGACATGCCATCTCCCTTCATGTAATCCCTTATCTTTATCAATACCCAGAAACTTCTCCTCTGATCTTTGTAATTATGTTATGTGCAATGTTGTCATAGCTATTTCTGCCTTTTTCTCCTATTGGAATGTAAACTCCACAAAGTTAAGGATCACAATTTATCTACATTTGGCATCTTTTATTTTAGAGCCTAGGATACAGTAACACTTCATAAATATTTGTAGAATTTAATTGAATGACAACTTGTTGATGGTTTTAGAGAGGTTTTCTGCATTGGGGATGAGCAATAACTGAAGGTAATATCAGCATTAACTTACAATAATAAAATTCTATATGACTCTAAAAAGCTGGGGTTTAGTTTCATAAATACATTTACAATAACTTAAGAGACTGAGGTAGAGCTCTGCATCAATGGTGCTTCATTAAAGGTCCATGTCCCCTCCAATGAAGTGAAGCGTAGATCTTCCTCATGATCTGAGAGGCTATCTCCTTCCAGGGCCCTGCTTTCATAGACCCCAAAAACTCAATCATGAAGCAATTTCATTGGTTGAGTCAAAGGGTATAATAATCAAAGCAGTATTTATGTAGAGTCACAGGTTGAACAAGGCAAAATATCTTCATTGACTAGGCAGTCATAAGATGGACTTCTTAGATTAGTTAGAAGGAGATGGTCCAATCTAGATGGTCATAAGATGGCCACAAGATGGCTACTTGAATGGTCCTGAAGAACAAAAATAAATGAACAGTTTCCATGTAGATGAGTAAACTCTGCTGCACTGGGGTTTATCACCAAAGAAGGGCCTCTAAGTTTCCTGTATAGCTGCACAAGTCATCTTGACATTTGCACTTCTGAACTCTTAAATCTAATATACAGAACTTAGAATTATATCAGATTGATTGAGTTAGAATTTGAGTAGGGGTCCTCACCCATTATATCAATTTTCTCATAATATTGATAAGAATATAATTAATAGTAATATTAATAATAATAACCAACAATTATATAGCACTTGAATGTTAAAAATGTTTCAAATATAATATCATTTTATTCTTACGATAGCCCTAGATGGTAGGTATTATTATCCTTATTTTACAGATGGAGTTAACTAAGGAAGACAAAAGTTATGTGAATTACCCAAGGTCATACAACTACTAAATATTCAAAACTATATTTGAATTCAGATCTTCCTGACTCTAGGCCCAGTGTTTTATCTACTATACCACATAGTTTCATCTAAATTTCAAAAATTAACATATTTTCATTCTAGATTCTAGAGTCTAGAATTTTATCATAAATACTTTAAGGCAATAATTATCCCTGATCCTATTTCCCTACTTGATTTGTCCTTAAGAGCATTACATACAAAACTGGAGAAAGAGTAATTAACTTGCCAGTCATGTTATAAATGTTGGCATCATCAAAATCAGACTTGCTAATAAAATATAAAATTAGAAGTTAAGATATTAGACATTAACAAAGATAGGACCTACAAAGATTCAATTCTATTCTTCAATCTCTATTTTACATAAACATTTATAAGTACAAAAATCTCTTTGTTTCTTTAAATATTGTATTAATAATTGGATAGTTAGGACTACCCTTTGTGTTTTTTAAACTTTATTTAAAAATCAATCTTCTAATGCATACCCATATTTTCTTTAATTGCTTTTATTTAACCCTCTCATTTCAAAAGGTTGTGCTCATTTAGTTCACTTAAAATTTCATGATTTTGTTATATTTTTCAATTCCAACTTCATGAAATTGGAAAAAATTAAAATGATAACCTGGTTTACATTTTAATGTCACCTCTTAAAGAATCAGATCATTTAAAAGAAAACAGTCAAAAATCATGTTGGGGGTGGCTAGGTTGCACAGTGGATAGAGCACTGGCCTTGGAGTCAGGAGTACCTGAGTTCAAATCTGGCCTCAGACACTTAATAATTACTTAGCTGTGTGGCCTTGGGCAAGCCACCTAACCGCATTGCCTTGCAAAAACTAAAAAAAAAATCATTTTGACTGGTGATCTATTGACTGAATTGATTATTTTTAACTCATCAATTGACCTGAAAAGTTTATTTTAATTGGGGGGGGAGGGTACCTTGTAACTATAGCTTAAGACTGCCCCCCCATATGGAAGCTACCTAGGAGAGTAATTCATGGATCTTGAAGTGATAGAGCATCCATTGCAAATTTAGAATTCCATCACCCTTTTTTTTTTGAGTCTAGAGGAGGGACAGAGTCAGACTTATACTTAAGGAAAATCCTTTTGGCAGTAGACTGGATTGGGAAGAGACTTAGGGCAGAGTAGACTGATTGGAATTGCAATAGTCCAAGCAAAAAGCAATAAGGCCCTGAACTAGAGTAATGATTCCCGAGTAAAGAGAAGGGAACATATTGGGGGGAAGGGGTGACATTATAGAGAAAGAAATTGTAATATTTGACAACTTTTGGATATACAGGGTGAAGGAGAAGAAGAATTGAAGGTTATATGCAAGTTATCAAACTGAAAGACTAGAATGATTGTCTCCTACACAGGACTCATCACTAGCTACTATTACATAAAATTTTACCATATCTGCCAGACACACCTGGGCTTTTCAGCTGATGATTTCCAATTTGCTCAGAATAAGACCATAAAAAAATAACAAAAAACCCAATGACCACCACTCTCCATCATCCCAGAATCAATGCTTTTAAACCCTGGCATTCAACCACAAAATAAATATAACCCACTGTGCCCTCATTGTTTTTGTTCTTTTATTTGCTTGTGTTGTACATCTTCAATATGACAAGGACTCAGGAGAATTCTCTGGAGTTTCATGTGCACTGCAGTTGAAACTACATTTTTTTTTCTAGAAACACATTTGTCTTTTTGTTTCATGGTCTCACTTGGCACCAAGTACCCAGTTCATGTGCCCATCAGATTAGATCGAATTACATGCTTTTACTACTCCTACAAGCTAATGCAACAGACCTACAATTAACTGTGGGCTGGTTTAAGCCCTAAATGGAACTAATGTCTGCCCTGACCAAATGCCTCAGGACCTATTTTTTTTTTCTGTAAATTGCTATTTTTTTAGGCTGTCTTCCAAAAGTTGAGCCCCTGAAACAAGTCAGAACTGTGAGTTTCCTAGACTCTATTCACAATTATTGTTGATCCTTAGCCATTTGTACTATCTCTGACAGCTAGCAAAAAGCACAATATTGCCCTTGTAAGGGAAGAACAGATCAAGACCAATGATGTAATGTCATTCAGGCTTATATAATATCATAACTGAGAAAAAACTCACCCCCCATTATTCCTCCCCTTTCTGAGTTCATATTTATTTCTCAAGACATGCAATGAAATAACGTTGCCTAAGACTCAAGTTGAGAACTTGACTAACAGATGAGTTTAAAAAAAAACCCCAAAAACTCTACTTGGCATCTGAGTTGAAAATGTTAGGAGTGTTGGAAGCTCATGAGTTCCGAAATGATGACAGTATTCAGTTTTGGTCTTACTAGTTACATTTCGAAAAATTTAAAAGGGGAAACAAATAAAGGAATGTTAAGTAATATGTCTCCTGTCTATAAGCACCCTAAGGAAGTATCCTAATGTTAAGATTACATTTCCTTTCATTTCCTTCAGTATAGCCTTGTTGCATGTCATCCATTGTGAAGGACAATCAGATAGCATCATATCTGGAATCTGCTGCACCATAATTGAAAGGAGAGCAAAAGTCAATTAAGTTAAGGGGTTTTTGTGGGGGGGGGGATGTTACAAGGTTTTTTTTTGCAGTGGTGGGAATTGGGGATGAGAAAAAGAATGGGATTTTGGGAAGGCTAATGATGCTTATCATTCTTCAATAGAGCAAAAAAATCTTATTTCCCAAAATAGGTATCAAAAAGTCACTGATAGGGGTGGCTAGGTGGTGCAGTGGATAGAGCACCAGCCCTGGAGTCAGGAGTACCTGAGTTCAAATCCAGCCTCAGACACTTAATAATTACCTAGCTGTGTGGCCTTGAGCAAGCCACTTAACCCCATTTGCCTTGCAAAAACCTAAAAACAAAAAAGTACCTGATAAAATTAATTAAAACAAGAATGTCTTTCTATTTTTCATTTCTGTGACCTTAACTGTTCAGGAATAATTTTGATGGGACATAACATATCTAATACTTTATCTGAAATATAATGATAATTTTATCAATTTCTGTTTCATTTTGATTTTCCTATTCTGCTCAAATTAATGACTGCATAGCAAGCTCAAACAACTCCATTGTAAGCTCAATAATTTAAGTAAACTACATTGCTTTACCAGAGAAGATTTTTGATTTTGCTTTCCTTCCGTATTAGCAAACTCCTTAAAATGAATTTAGTATATTTACTAACTAACTTTAGTTTCTTTTTTCTCTGAGGTTTTTGTCCAACTCCATGTGATTAATTCATCCAGTCAGCCACTTCAAGCCTATTGCTTCCAAATCAGTGGAAATAGGCATTAGAAAATAAGTAGCTCAAATGATCATACAAATATAGATTTATAATGGTACAATCACAGAACCACTGAATTTCAAATTTGGAAGTGACTTCAGTGAATGTTCCAACTCATACGAGAAAAAGAAGACTCATTGCTCACAGCCATTTGACCTTTGCTAGTAAACCCATAAGGGTACACTTACCATTTCCTGAGGAATGCTTTTCTCTCTGGGGTAACTCTATTTGTTAGGAAATCTATCCCACTCCCATTCCCATATCAAGGCTAAATTTATCTCTGCAACTTCTCTCTGGACTTAAGTAGAAAAAGGGTAATCTCTTCTATTTACTAGCCTTTCACATATTTGGAAATAGTTATCATGTTCTCCCTCTACTTGCCAACCACTTCTCCCAGTCTTCTCATCTTCAGGTAAACATCTCCATTCTCTACTCTGTTCTCATATGTTATGCACTCATGAACTTGAGGTTACTGTTTTGGTTATCTTCACTGGAGTTTTCATGTTTACCCTCAATTTTCCCTCAAAATAACCTTAATTCATAAAGGACTATGGACTTAACTGTCACCAGTCATGGTGCTGAAGCAGGTGGTTTCTGATTTTGTATGATGTTGACTGGCCACATAGTAACACTGGCTAATAGAGCAATGTTTACATTGATTCTCCAAACTTTATTGACTTCCTCTGGAAATAATGAATCAAATGCTCACTGACAATTTTCCACTTCGTTTTAGAAGGGAGAGTTTGTCATAGGAAAGTATCTAGTAAGATAGTGTTTCTAAGGTTATACCTTAGTCCATATTAATGTGCACAGTATACACAGAATATTGGGATCCTAAAAAGCTTCAACTTCAATAAGTGGGTCCTGTCAGCCACTATACTCTCAGAAAAACTTCCATTATGTCAGTGTTGTCCAGTTCTGATCAGAAACTATAAGAACAGTTTTGAATGTTTTATTAGAGGATATTCTCAAGGTCTCTCTGAAGAACTTTAGAACCCATTGCAAAATATGGGAAACGTTGGCACAGGACCATCCCAAGCTCAGCATGGTTACATCAAAGAAGGTTCTGTGCTCTTTGAGCAAGGCAGAATCACAATGGCTCGAAAGAATAAACAAACAAAAGAACAAACAAATTTGTTCAAATAAGCTACAAATGTACAAAAATCTTCTAGAGTAGAGCAATGTAGTTTATGCAAATTATTGAGCTTACAATGGAGTGTTTCTTTCTATGCAGTCAGTAATTTGATCAGAACAGGAAAATCAAAATGAAAACTGAGACATCTGCACTCCAAATGATCGTATGGGCTTTTTTTGTGCCCAACCTTTGGTAGAATCTACTTAGTTCATATTGGTTTCATCAGTCACAGTCAGACACACTGTACCTTGATATCATTTTGGTCTTCTTCAAGCATAAAGGACAATAACCAAGAAGAATACAGAATTTATGAGATCGAGGTTGAAATCCTAGTTCTGTAGCATATCATCCATGTTACTGTGGACAAGTAGTTCATCTTCCTTAGTCTAGGTTTCCTCATCTATGAAATGAGAAGATTGGACCAAAAAGATCTAAAGGACCTTGTGACTCTAAGTCTTATACTACTCTATGTGTTAAAGTTAAATTTCACTTTTCCTAATTTCTTTATAATTAGATTTCCCTTTCCTCTGAGCACTTAGAGAATTACATTTATTCCAGAAACTACTCAAACTCTACTGTTTATGCCATTTTCCTTTTACAGGTTATCAGGTTTAAAGTTTTCTCAAAGCACTCTTCTTTTGTGTACTGGACCATTATCCCTCACTCCTCTTCCAGGTCTATACTTTGTTTACACATTTTATTCATAATCAGAGTTAATCTAAGCTACACACGTGTATACATGTTTGGTAGATATCTGTCAGCATGTAATTATCTTCCATGCCGATGACTTTGAATTATTGGATTCCTTCCAGCTACATTCAACCTTCAAACTACATTTCCCCACCTTTTCTGACTTAGGCAGCCTCTGGGGCACCTGGCCTATCCCATCCTTTTAGTCTTGCCTTTTCTTGTTCCTATAAAGATTTGTAGCCAAAGGCTATATGATTCTGAGACAAAATATGTAATATATTTTACTACCCAACTGAGTCTGGGAGCAGAAACCCTTCTCCCTGCATTTCAATCCAACTCTTGTCTTATTCATTTGTATTTTATTGGTTCAACTGCTTGCTCAAACATAGTAGGGCTATTTTTACCATGTTTTTCATGTGTTTGTTCTTGCTGGCCTGCCGTCTGGACTTGTAGCCTGTCAGCTAACACAGACACTGAAGAAAAACAGACATATGCTTAGGTCAAGATCTTTATGCCTGAAAATGTGAGTTTGTCCTTCAAGGGTGTTTTCCCCTATTCTTTGAGCCATGTCAAGCAACTCTCCCGATATGTGTGAGATGGCGTTATATGACAAGAAAATGGAGCAGAGACAGAAAGTTTACATGACTGGCATTCCTGAGCAGAAAAGATCATTGCAACTTGTACTAAAAGCAGAAAAAGTGAAGGGAAATAATAATAATAATAATTTCAACAGATTTTTCCAGAGTTGGCCCCGTAGACAAGTGGCCCTTTGGTTTAGGGTATAAGTGTCACATTTCTGCTAATAGCCAAGTTGTGTCAAGGTTCCAGACATTTGGGTATTATTATACAGTCCCTTTAAATTCATGTCCTCCTTGAATATCTCCAAATTTGACCTTGTCAAAAGAAAATTATTTGTATGAGGACAATTTTGGAAAAATGTGGAATTTCATAAGTAGAGTGTGAAGGCATTTGTGACTATTATGAAATGCCACATGCTAAAATTCAGGAGAAAAAAAATGCTTGCTTTACATGGATGGTTACACCAATCTCTTTCTTACCAAACTAACCCAGCTAAGAAAATTGTCATTGTTTATTTTGTTCAACAAATTCTTATTCTCTTCCTTAATATTGGTAAGACAATAAAAATTTGCTTCCATCATTATCAGATAAAGAATTTTCCTTGAGAGAAACGCCCCAATCTGAAACTCTCAATTTTTTCCCTTGTTTTTCAACAAATAAACCTCCAGATGGCTTGTTTAGAAGATTTTGTTTGCCCACTCTTGTTTTCTTCATAGGCAATCTGTTTCCCCTAACCTCCCTATTTTTGAAGCCAGAGACAACATTTTCAACCTCATTCAATGGAAAGCTTATTATAAGACTAGACCCACCAACCCTATTATCTCCTCATATCCCTAGCAAAAAAGCTAAAAAATACGTCCCAATGATGAGGCTCTTGGGGATTTTTCTTTGTTTGATTGATATTTTGGGGTTGAAGATAATTTCAATTAGGTTCATGGTTGGAAAACTTTCAATCTCAAAGAATTGATTACTAGAAAGGATCATTTAAAGATTTCATTCATGAGAAATCTGAGGTTTAGAGAAAAGCCATTTTGACCAGATCATATACTTAATAATAGTAAAAGTAACTAGCATATAGTACAAAGCATCACATATGTGTATCACACACATATAATACACATGATATGTATCATATATGAGATGTATAAATGAACATATATATGTATATATGTGTGTGCACACACACACACACACACACACACTTTCCCATTGGATCCTCCCAACCACCCTGCAGGGTAAGTGTTATTATCCCCATTTTACAGATAAAGAAACTGAGGCTGGAGTAAGAATTCAGGTCTCCTGAAAACAACTCCAGACTGGAGCTATGTTTTCACTCTTGTAGACCATGCTGCCTCTTTAAAAAAAAACCAAACTTTCCCATCCTGATACAATCAAAGGAGAATACCTAGAAATATATTTTATATGTGCATGAACACATTTGCATAATACAAATATACAATTATGAACATGCACACCCATATAAATATAGCATGTGTCAATAGAAGATTTTGAAAGAAAGAATTGTTATCTAAGCATAAAGAGTTTAGATATTTGGATTTGAGAGATGTTCCATTGGCATCCAAGATCAGAACTGATGGTAATGAAATAATCACAGATGTTGGCATGAATGAAATCAGGCAATACTAATACGTGTGGTGGATCAAATTCTATTCCTGCTTAGAAACAGAACAGAACAGCAGAGGGTCCAGCCATCTCTGACTGCCTCTGAGTAGGAAGGAGTCCTTGTCAGGTGTACTCCATCACAGTTCAAATCTCAATCCAGACCCAACTTTGTATCCCAGTGACTCAGTCCTTGCTTGCTCCCCACACTTCTCTCAGGTACTTTCCATAGGTTTCATAGACTTCAAAGTTAGTACTGACTTGGAGGTTAGTTTGTTCTGGTCTTTGCTGACTTTGGTGACTATTGTTATTCATATCATTTGGGTATAAAATAAGATAAAAAGGAAAGGGAGAAAAAAAGCACTTAGGATCAAAAAAGAAAAAAACATAACAAGGTAGATCCCACTATGCTTCACACTATTATTTAAAAAAAAATTTAAACATATATAAATAGTTTTCAGAATACAGTTGCTAATGGAAAAAAAGAAAACAAGTTTATGAGGAGGTAAGTAATGAAAAAATAAGGAAACTTGTAAAGACTTGAAAAGAAACCAGTTCTTCCATCTTACTAGTAGCAACAGAGCAAAGGAAGGCATCAGTAAAGGGAAGTAAGCCCTGGATTGGGAAGCCAGAGATGAATATTCTAGTCCTTTCTGGTTTTGCCATTAATTAGCTGTATGACATTGGTTAAGTCTTTTACTCATTCTGGGTCTCAGTTTCCTTATCTGTATGAAGAGATTATACTAGGTTACCTCTAAAGTCCATTCTCATTCTTTTATTTTATTTTGCCTACTTCTCACTTCTCCTGATTCTTCATCCACATAGTTCCATTCAGAATGTGAACCTTTGACACTTTGGCAGAAGCATGGGGAAAGGGCTTCCACACTAGTTGGATTTTGGGGGGGAGGGGGGGGGAGGGGTTGACCTAAGTAGAAGCATTTTGTCACTATTTCCCATCCCACTAACTTTTATTCATGCATTTCTCCAAGATTGGATTCTCATTTTCTTTGTGTTTCTGATTCTAAGCAATAATTCCTTTCTTTCTCCCACATATGCTTCCTTCATTTTCCATCCTTATGTCCGCATTCTGATTTGGGTTTCAGCAATTTTAAATTCTCTGGCTCCAAGTCAGTGCTTCTATCAGAACCAGTGTGGCTCCAGACTGTTCTCCCCCCATTAAATCCAGGAAATAAAACAAAGGCTGTCTTGTTCCCAGTTTGATAGCCTGTGAGTTTAAAGAAAGGGGGCTTCAAATCTTTTCACAATTTTGTTTTGGCACCAGAGCGTCTGTGTTTAATTCTGAGTCTCCCAGCCAGACTTGGGAAGCCGAAGTGATAATATCAACATGAGGGGAGATGGAGAGCACAATGAACCAGTGAGGATAATCACCATTTTTTTTCTCCAGGAAGGGAGGGGGAGTGGGAAGGTTATGCATACAATCTATAAATATATATATATATATATATATGTGTGTGTGTGTGTGTGTGTGTGTGTGTGTGTGTGTGTATGGACATATGTAGAGTAATATATACACATATATGTATAGATCATGTAGTTTCAAACATGTATATTTGTGTATGTCTGTGTGTGTGTGTTTATTTTAAAAGAGATTTGGTGAGGGGAGAGGAAGGGAAGTCACAGAAATCCTATCCTGACCTAGGACAACATAAAATGTCTGATATCAAGGCCCATTTCCAACAGCACTCATTATAAAAAGCACCCAATTAAGCAGACAGTTTATATAGAGACATTTGTTTCTCTGAGCTCTGAAGTACAGTTGCCCCGACTGTGTACTCTAAGATAGGATGGAGGGGTTGGGAGGGATGGAGTAGAGAGACTGTATTCAGTCTGCTACAAGACTGAACTATCTATAATCCCATGAGAGCTCTCCATAGATTAGCATTAGTTTTTGTTTTATTTATTTATTTTAATATAATACATATGAGTGGTACTGCCTCTGGTCTCTTCTAGCACTGCAGAAAAATTTTCATTATCATAAGATTATATGCTACAAAAGTATTGGTCTTCATCTTGTATTACTTTGCAGAAGAGCGTCTAATGCTTCAGAAACATCAAACCCATCCCTACGTTCACATTTCTGTGTTTTCACTTAGGCCATTCCCCATAATATACTCCCACCTCTATCCAATGACATTCTATCTACACTTCAAAGCCAAGATAAAAGTTGTTGTCATAGGCTGACGTTGTTGAAACATCATGGTTCCTCTTATGTTGTAAGCCACTATTTTTGTCCCCAAATACCACACACTGGAGCTTTGCCTGGCATTGCTGAAGCACCAAAGTGCTTCCCTGATATAGGAAATAATACCAGGACTTCCATAGTATTTCCTTTCAAATCAAGTCATGGGGTGAAATGGTTCTGGAAAAGGCAAGTGGGAAGGATGTCATACCCTTCACTTCCTTGTGCATATCATGCCACCTTTGATGTGTTTGGTATGATCTTCAAAATCGGACAACTCTTTATTATTAATAATAGATATATATATATATATATATAGATATATAGATATATAGATATAGATATATAGATATAGATATAGATATATATATATATCTACCATAAAATCTTCTTGGATCCCATAGCTAAATATTACCTCTCACTTCTCTGAACTTTCATAATCCTTTGTACTTTCCTTATGCACTTTCCTCATGTACACTCTATTGACGCAATTTTAGTAGTTCATACTTACTCTTTTGAAATTGTAAACTCTAGGAAGGTAGAGATTTCATCTTCAGAATTTTTTAAAATTTCCACAGAGCTTATCAGAAGTCCTTGTACATAGTATATTGAAGTTATATAGAAGATATTCACAAAATATGTATATACATACACATATACATTAAGTGCTTAATAAATACTTAATGGAGGAATTAATGAATTCTATTTCAAAATGAGTACAAAAACTTAACTATTTGAGTAGTTGTGACAGCTATGATTTTAATTGTCAGTATTCCCATCTATAAAATTAGATGGACACTCATCTAGGTCTGCCTATCCTACATGATTCTTGCCCATAAGTTCTCCCATAAATTCTCCATCGAATTTGCAGAGGATCATTCTTGATTTTTCTTGACAAGGCAAAGATATTGATCACAGGAAGGAGGGAGGAGATGAAACATCCTCTTCAAGGTGTTTGCATTCTAATAGTGGGAAGGGAGGCATCACAACTGAATATTCAATCAATTTCAAAATATATGCAAAGTAAATGCAAAGTAATTTCCAAAGTGGAGAGAAGTGCACCAATAACTGGAAGAAGGGATCAGTGAAGAATCTGTATAAGAAATAGTGAGCTTTAAAGTAAGGTATTTGAGGTAAAGAGAGTGTGTCTTTCAGACAGTTTATGTAGAGTAGAGGAAAGTAGAATCTAGAGAATTAACAAACTTGGCTAGAATGTAGATTGTTTGAAGGAGAGTAATGTGCACTAAGCCTGGAAAGATAGGCTGTTCTGGTTTGAGAATGACTTTAAATCAAATCAATTTAAACCAAATTAAAATCAAGGAGTAGAGTATCTTATTCTAGAGGCAAGAGGGAACTATTTGAGTTTTATGGGTACAGGAGTAATGTAGATAGATTTATGCTTTAGGAATGTTACTTTCACAGCTGTATAGAGAGGATGGATAAGAATGGGGAGAGAATGAAATTATAGATGCCATTTAAGAAGCTACTGCAATGCCCTTTGATCCAGTAATACCACTACTAATCTGTAACACAAAGAGTTTATTTTAAAAAAAAAAAGAGGGAAACACTCACATGAACAAAAATATTTATAGAAGCGCTTTTTTTGTGGTGGCAAAGAATTGGAAATTGAGAGGATGCCCATCAGTGGGGGAATGGCTGAAGATGCTGTGGTATATGAATGTGATGGAGTATTTTTATTCTGCAAGAAATCATGAGCAGTCAGACTTCAGAAAAGCTTGGAAAGTCTTACACGAACTGATGTTATATGAAGTGAGAACCAGGAGAACATTCTATACCTTATCAGAAATATTGTGTGATGATCAACTATGATGGACTTAGCTCTCCTAAACTCTACAATAATCAAAGACAATTCTAAAGGACTTGTAATGGAAAGTGCCAGAGAAGGAATGGTGTCTGAATACAGACCAAACCTTACTATTTTCATTTTAAAATTTTGTTTTATGTTTTATGGGGTCTTTTGCCCTTTCATAGCTTTTCATTCCCTTTTGTTCTGATTCTTCTTTCACAAAATGACTAATATGGAAATGTTTAACATGGTTATTCATGTATAACCTATATCAGATTTCTTGCTATCAAGAGAAGGAAGAAGGAAGGAAGGGAGAGAGAAAAATGTAGAACTCAAAATCTTATCCAAAAAATGAATGTTGAAAACTATCTTTGCATGTAGTTGGAATGATATATTAATTTTTTTTAAAAGAAGCTACAACAACAGAAAAGGTGAGAGGTAATGAGGGTCTAAAGAGGGGGTTGTGATTATGTCAATGGAGACAAGGGCTTCTCTTGGAGGAATGATAGAAAAACTTGATGGCTGATTGAATATGGAGAGAAGAGTTTGAAGAGTGATTGGAAAGAATGATGGTACCCTCAAAAGAAATGGAAAAGTTAGGAAGAGGAAAGGATTTGAGAGGAAATTTATTTTAGGTACATACATTCACCAGTTATCCAATGGTTACCCATGGAATCAAATCAAATCAAATTAATATTGTTCTTTAAGGTACTGGTATACTTCACCTAATATTGCTAATTAAGTTTGCCAAATAAATAACAATATTTAGTTCCCTAGGAATAGTGTCATAAATGTTACAAATAGGTAGTCAGATAAACAACATTTCAATGAGTTTTGATGACACTGAAGTGTGATTTGACAAAAGTTACATAGTTAGTCAGATACAGACTGAAACCCAGACTTTTTGACACTGTCTTGTGTTCTTTCCACTCTACTATGAATTATATAAAAATCCCAGCCTTATGAAAAAAGTGAACAGAAATAGCCTCTTTTGATGGTCATTTAAAGAATATTAATCATTCTAAATTATGTTGACATCCTTGTGAAATGTTCTATGTAATGCCTTTGGAACCTCATTTTCATTTAACATTAATTAAAGCCCGCTTACCGTAAAGTATTAATGAAATCAATCCCCATAGGGAAATGCTCTCTGACAGGCTTCAGCCTTCAGCAAGTTATAAAATCTTCAGCAAAATATGGTCTGTAATGGAATTTTAATTATGGCAAGGTAATCAGCTCTGCTACATTGAAGAGAGGGCACCAAGTAGCAAGATACTGCAATAGATAATTTCAGTAATGAAATTTGGGGGCTCCATTATGGTATCTCCAGCCACGTATTAGGATTAAAGGTATTTAGCAAGCTTTTATAATCACACTAGCTTCTTAGATCACTCAATCCGTCTTATTTAGAAATGATATTTGATTATTATATAAAGACTAGTCTAGATATTCTGTAATTGTTGGTTCAGTCATCTTTGGCTATAGCAGAGACAGTACAGACGCCACTGCAGTACCTCTGACACAGCTTCCCTGAGCCAAAGAAACTTCATTAGGACTGATTTTCATCCATCTGTCTCAAATCTGTCCAAGGATCCTGAAAAAAAAGAGATTCAAAGTATTGGCTTGTATCTTCTTCCCCCCTACTTCCCCTAACCTCTGGCAGGTTTATGGAACTAATGTTTTGTTTGGTTTCCAGTCCATATTTTAGGAATCTGAAAGAGCCATTTGTACATCTTAAAAGCTTTTTTTTTGTTGTGTTCTAGTTTTATTTATTATAACAGTCTTAAATATTAGTTTAGATTCTCTGGTTGATAGAGGGAATGGCCCACATTCCATCTGCCCCTTGTCCTTTGCTCAATTCAGGCTAAAACAGCAATATACTCTGTCTGCCTTTGTGACATGCTTACTACCTGGATAAAGATGCTATTTTGCCTCAGTTTCCTTATCTGCAAAATGATGGGTTAAGACTAGATGATTTTGAATTGTCTTTCCAGTTTTAAGATCCTTGGAGTGAGGGCAGCTAGGTGGCACAGTGGATAGAGCACTGGCCCTGGAGTCAAGAATACCTGAGTTCAAATCCAGCCTCAGACACTTAATAATTACCTAGCTGTGTGGCCTTGAGCAAGCCACTTAACCCCCATTGCCTTGCAAAAAACTAAAAAAAAAAAAAAAGATCCTTGGAGTTTAGGAGAACTTTTTTTATATTGAAACCCCCCGCCTTGAAAATGTTCGCAAGTATAGAACACTGCCTATATTATCAGATTTCTTATCAGTTTTACTTATTCTTTTTTTCCTCTTCATCTTTTTTTCCCTCCATTTAAAATAATCTCTATTATATGAGATGCTCTCTGGGAGTGAGAAAGAGGATGGATATGGGGAAAATTTATGTGCTGTAAAATCAAAAAAGATAGAATAGTTAGTACAGTAGAAAGTTTGGACTCAGGAAGACTTATCTTCCCAAGTTCAATTCTGATCTTACATACTTATTAGCTGTGTGACTTTACCCTGTTTGCCTCAATTTCCTCATCTGGAGAAGGAAATGACAAACCACTCCAACATTGCCAAGAAAACCTCAAATGGGATCATGAACAACCAGGAACAACTGAAAAGTGACTGAGCAACAATGAAAAGAATATCAATAAAATTTTATTTTAATAGCTATAATGAATAAAGAAAAAATATGAGTAACTATCTCCAAACAAACATGTGAATACAGATTAATATCCCCAGTACCTCCCTCATTCACCAGTCCTCTAATTATCTCCCTGGGAAGCTAGGTGGTACAATGGATAGAGAACTGACCTTAGAGTCAGAAGGAGAGGAGTTCAAATACAGCCTCAGACACTTGATTCTAATTGGCTGTATGACCTTGGGCAAGTCACTTTACCTTGATTTCCTCCCATCCAGGGTCATCTCCAGTAGTCTTGATTCATATCTGGTCACTGGACCCAGATGACTCTGGAGGAGCAAGTGAGGCTATGACTTAGCACACTCCCCCACTCAACTCAAATCCAAATCACATGCTTGTCATGGTATCACCTCCCTGATGTTGTGATCTTCTTAAAAAATGAAGGACAGGGGCGGCTAGGTGGCGCAGTGGATAATGCACCGGCCCTGGAGTCAGGAGTACCTGGGTTCAAATCCAGTCTCAGACACTTAATAATTACCTAGCTGTGTGGTCTTGGGCAAGCCACTTAACCACATTTTGCCTTGCAAAAACCTAAAAAAAAAAATGAAGGACAAACATTAGTAATTATCTCCCTGAGTCAGTTTCCTAAAAGAGTCCCAGGATGATTATTTAGGTTCACTCTGCCCTGGGAACATTTAACTTCTGTCACATTATTGTTTACATTACTGGACAAGCTGTCTCTTACTTCCTGACTATAAGGAGATAAAGATAGGGGGTTGGAGGAGAAGATGGAGAGAAATTTTAATTAAATTTTATTGATAAAATAGTGATAATCCAGGGGCAGCTAGGTAGTGCAGTAGATAAAGCACCGGCCCTGGAATCAGGAGGACCTGAGTTCAAATCTGCCTCAGACAATAATTACCTAGCTATGTGATCTTGGGCAAGTCACTTAACCCCATTGCCTTGCAAAAAAAACCCTAAAAAATTAATGATAATCCAAAAATAATCCACCTCTCTAATTTTTGAGGCATCAGGGATCACAAAGATCACTTATGTCAGTATCTCTACTTTGCACGTGGTCCTTTGTATGATTTTATCCTCTATGCTCACTTTCTTTATTTTTATCATTGGTCCATCCTAGCATCCCTGGTCATGTGAGGAAAGGAGGTATACATTTATTCTCATCCTTTGATTTTAGCCGCTCCCATAACTTCAATGTCAAATCTACAGTTCCTTCAACCTCTCTCCACAACTCCAGACTCATATTTCCATCTCTTTGTGGGATGTATTTCATCAAACTCATGTCCAAATCTGAATAGATTTCCCTTAAAAAAACCTCTTTTCTGTTTCTGATGATAACACAACCGTCCTCTCAGACCTCTTCAGAGTCTGCTCAGTTGTCTCCCCTATCCAAGCTAAGCTCCACATTTTTCTCTCATTGATATTTTGAAGGAATTTACTCTGATGCATAGGATCATAGGACTAAGGGCTAGGAAGGAACCTTAATTAATCTAATACCTTCATTTAAGTAGATAAGAAAACTGAGGTTCAAAGAATGGGAATGATTTACCAAAGATCACAACTGGTAAGAAGTAGATTTGAATATAGATCTTCTTACTCCAATGATCTTCTCATACATCATATTGATTCTACTTAAAAACCTTCAATAGTTTCCTAATGATCCCTCCCTCCATATACAAATGAACACACGTGTATATCATACATGCATGTGTGTATGTATATGTTTTGTGGGTGTATGAATGTATGCATGTATTTTGATACTCCTATTCAAAATCTACCATAATCTGGGCCCTAACCAACCCTTCCAAATTTATTCATTAATTCTGATAGGGACAGTTAGTTAGGTGCCACAGTGGATAGAGTGTCTGACTAAGAATCAGGAAAACTCATCTTCCTAGATTAAAATCTAACCTCAAACACTAACTCTGTGACACTAGGCAAGCCACTTAACTTTGTCTCAGTTTCCTTATGTATAAAATGAGCTGGAAAAGGAAAGAGCAGAAGCTTTGCCAAAAAAAAAAAATCCCAAATAGGGTCATGAAAAGTTAGACATAACTGAACAACCTCGACAACAACAAACAACCATTAACTCTAAGTTCTGATCAAATGATATTCTCCTTCCTGTTTCTCATTCTTATTTAGCTCACACCTATCACTGACTTTTCCCCAACTGTCCCACATGACTGAAAATGGGCTTCTTCTACCTCTATTTGTTCAAGATCTCTTTGAGTTAGAATTAAAATACTACTTCAAGGGGCAGCTAGGTAATGTAGTAGATAGAGTACTGGCCCTGGAGTCAGGAGGACCTGGCTTCAAATCTGGCCTCAGACACTTAATAATTGCCTAGTTGTGTGCCCTTAGGTAAGTCACTTAACCCCACTGCCTTGAATAAATAAAATTTAAAAAAAACAACAAACACTACCTTATTCATTAAGCTTTCCCTATCTATACCCTCTCCTTTATCTGATCCTTAGAAGAAAGCAATATCTCCTGTTTAAATTTATTGTAGTACTTTATCTGGACCTCTACAACAACAAAAATAACCCAAAATGGTCATATTAGTAGTAGACAGAGGACATATAAAAGTTTGCAAAGCATTTTAGCATAGCTTCTCGCTTCATCTTCTCCTGAACCCAGACCCCATACAACCTTCCAGCACTCTCCACTCAATGTTGCTTGTACTCTAATCATCATCTTCAACTTTATCTGAATATCCTCCATACTCCCTTTCCCTCTCCCCTATATGCTGCCTTCACCCCCCTGAAATGTAAGCTCATTGAGGGAAGGGATTGTTTTGCTTGTTTATATTAGTATCTTCATGATTATCAAAGAGCCTGGTTCATAGTAACTGAGTCATACATGTCTTAATATATTGATCTATCACATTTGAACATTATTACAACCCTCTGAGGAAGGATCACCACACCATCCCCCAATTTACAGAAGAGGAAATTAAGTTTGAGAGGTCAAGAGATTTATTTGCCCATTGTCGTATAGCCAGTAAGTGAAGCCAGGTTTTCCAAATCCATTACACTTTCCATTTATTGTGTTTGCCTTTATATCTAACTGCATTCATTGTGAATATGCAGACACACAATCAGTGACTTATCTATCTTTGGATCTACAAGACCTATCAGGGTGTTCCATTTAATAAATGATTAATGTCATGAAATGCAGTTATCTCTTAGAATGTTTATGGAATTTCCCCTCTGGGAATTATTTTCAAAGTTAGTTACAAAGCAAATAAGACTTATTCCTTACCCCAAAACATGTATTTTATGGAAAATATGTACCTGTACAACATTCCTCAGCTTGCCACCTTAGTCACCAGACTCCAAATAGCTACTTATGTGTTTCCAAAAAATAATATCCAGTCTTAGAGGAAGGAGAGTCATTACCTCTAGGATATTCAAAAGAATGTACCAGGGGGTCAGAAGGCATTGTGGGGATTGCCCAGGAGAAATCCCAATAATGTGAGGAACAATGGAATCACCATTGGAATAAATCTAAAGCCTACAGTCACATAATCGCAGAAGGGAGCTCAAAGGTCAGCTAGTTAAGCACATACCTGAATAACAATACCCTAAATAACATGCACAGCAAATAAATGCCAACCTACAGGCATGTCAGGGAGTAGGAGGGGGAACCCAACTCATTCCAACTTCAGATAGCTTCAAGTTTTTCATCTAACTGAAATCTGCTTCTCTTCAGTTTTTAACTTTTGTTCCCAGACTCTGCCTTCCAGAACCAACCCAAAAAAGACATCATCCATTTTCCATGTGGCAGACCTTTTGAGTCCTTGAAGGCATCTGGCATGATCCCTCTAAGTCAGGGGCTCTTACCCTTTGGCTGTATCGTGGACCCCTTTGATGTTTGTCCTTTGTTTTTTGAAGAAGACCATGACATCAGGGAGGTGATGCTATAATATTCCCATGAATTGGAATTTGAGTGAGGGGGTGCTTCACTTTTTCCTCTAGAGTCATTTGAATTCAGTGGCCAGATATGACTGGAGTTAGCCCTGGATATGAGGCAACCAGCATTAGGTGACTTGCGCAAGATCACTCAGCCAGTAAGAGTCTAAGGCTGTGCCATCTAGCTGCCCTTTTAGCTATCTGATGAAGCTTATGTACCCCTTCTCAGAATAATATTTTAAATGAACAATAGGATTACAAAGAAAATCAAATATAGTGAAATGAAATTATAAAAAATAAAAGAATTGTGTTCACAGACTCTGGGTAAAGGATTCTTGCCTTAAGTCTTCTCTTCCAAACTGAACATTTTATTTCCTTTAGGTGATTTTCATAGGCATGACCACTGATCAAACCTTCTCCCAACAAAATTTTATTTTCTTAATACTTAATATTTCTTAATCCTGAAGTTTTTAAAGCACAACATTCATTCAAATGAGTGAATTTTTTTTAATGTTTATATTTCATATAATATATTCTCAAAAAAGACCTTCCTACACTCTGGTATGATGCCCATATAAAGGGTAGCTAAGGTCAACAGCTCTTTCAAGTCAACAAACTTGGGTAACAAAATTGTCCTAGGTAACAAAATTCCCTATAGGCAAAGCAGCTCATACTTGGTCTACAGGCTTCATGATTCCCTCCCCCTTCACACTTGCTCTTGGGTACAACTGGACAGTGGGGTCAGCTATCTCCTAATCTGATCTTCCCTCCAAAGTCATCCAGAAGTCTGGAGAGCTCCCAAGCATGCTTCATTCTAACAGGAAGGAGCCTTTTAGTTTCCTTCACTGAATTTGCCAGTGACCTAATCTTTTAGCCAAACTCTCTCTCTCTCTCTCTCTCTCTCTCTCTCTCTGGCTTTCCTTTCCCACCCCTCTCCATGTTTGATTCATTGGTATCAGGAACTTTCATTTGAGATAAGTTCCTCTCCCAATGCAAGATGGCATCCTACAACTGAGCGTCATAAAGGATTACCTGGAGAAGTTAAGTGACTGGTCATCTTGCCAGTCTATATAGAGAAGGCTGCAACACCAGTTCTCCATCTTCTGTGTCAAGAGGGAGTGTGGTGCAATAGAGCACTTAAATGGGTTCCAATCCCACCTCAGACAAAATAAGTCATTTAAACTCTGAGAATTACAATATTCTCATACCTAAAATAAGAATAATTCGAGTATCCACCTCACAAGGTTGTTCTGAGGAGCAAACAAGATAATGGAAGTATTTTTTAACCTTTAAAGCACCTATACTAAATCACTTAAAACAAAGACATCCTCCTCTGACCTACCTCGCTTGATTTGTAGTTTTAGCTATCACCTCTGAGTGTGCTGTCCCCTCTCTACATCTAAGATCATCTCCAGTTGTCCTCATTCATATCTGACCAATGGACCCAAATGACTCTGGAGAAAAAAGTAAGACTGGTGACTTAGCATAGCGCCCCCTTGCTCAAATCCAATTCACCTGTGTATCATGGCATCATCTCCCTGATGTCGTGGTCTTCTTTGAAAATAAAGGACAAACAACAATCTAATTGGTACACAAAGCACAACCTTGTAGGCTCTTCTAGGACCTGTTCCTCTTCTCTTGAGTTCCACTCAGTATCATAAGCTATAAGAATCTTTTCATCACTCGTCCCAATTTCAGTTTCCATAATCTCATCCAAGTTCTGCTGTACTACAAACAACCACACTTTTAATCTGTTATTTTTCTCCCCAAGGGACCAACGCACTGTACCTGTCTATTCATGAGTTAACAGTTCATTTCAATTATTCCTCAAGTCAACTCTCTTGGATACTGAGACCTCATTAGTCAGAATACTAGTTCATAGATTTAGACCTTAGAATTTGGGAAGTACGCATGCCTTTTTGTAGATGAGAAACCAGAAATAGAAGTTCATTAAAGATCAAACAGGTAACAAATAGAAGGGTTAAGATTTGAACACATTTCCCCAACTCCATATCCAACACCAATCCTTTATGCTCAAACTCCTTTGGATTTGTGAAATGTTTTACATAAACATTAACTGCTGAAGGATCTGGAAGAAAGTATTGTCTAATTTCATTGGAAAAATGTAAGTGATTGATTCCATACTTGCTTCTGAATTCTATTAGTCTCTTCTAGTTTGATGGGGCTGGAGCTGGGGAGGGAGGGAAGAGCATTTTTATCATATTTCAACCATGGCTTCTGCATTTGTGTAGGAGATTATTTCTTTAAACAATTTGACCATTGAAAACTTTGGAGTTTGAAGCCTAATGTTGGAACCAAAAAAAGCTGAGGGGTAGAAACAAGGATGTCTAATCTAAAATATGTTCCTAGATGAAAACAAAATAGATTCTCATTGATTGTCAAGTAGCTAAAAATATGTTGTGATTTTAGGCAAATTATTTCACCTCAATTTCCTCATTTGTAAAATGAGAAGATTAAATTCCACAATTTCTTTCATCTCTAAAATTCAAATTATTCTACATTAAGAGTACTGAAATTTGGGAGCAAAAGAGAGGAAATTGAGTTTGTTTTCTTTTTTGAAAAAAAATATATATGTATTGATAGCTTTTGGTTTCATATCATCTTCATTTCCAAATATTTTCTCATCAATTCTCCCATCCAGATTCATACTTTATATTATAGTAAAGAAAGAGAGAGGAAGGAAGAAAGGAAAGGAAGGAAGGAAGAAGGGAGGGAAAGAAAGAAGGAAGTGAAAAAGGAAGGAGGGAAGGAAGGAAGGAAGGAAGGAGGGAAGGAAGGAAGGAAGGAAGGAAGGAAGGAAGGAAGGAAGGAAGGAAGGAAGGAAGGAAGGAAGGAAGGAAGGAAGGAAGGAAGGAAGGAAGAGAGCAAAAGAGAAAAAAGTCCAGGAAAAAGCTAATCAACACATTCATCAATATGTAGCATTCCAATTCCAATTCCTTCCTGCCCCTTCCCACCTTGTCTCTCTTTGCCTCAAAACAGAAGGGAAGTATATCCTCATATCTCTTCTCCACAGTCAAACTTGTTCATTACACAGCATTCTGGTGTAATTTGTTGTTGGTGTTCTTTTCTTTGGCATTGTTGTAGTCGTTATGTTGACCTGGTTTTTCTAGTCCTCCTTTTTCATTCTTCATTGTCATATAAGCCTTATCATTTCCTTCCTGTATTCTTCTTATTTATATTTTCTATGATATTTTAGCACTCCATCACACTCTCATAATATACTTTGTTTAGCCACTTCTCAATCAATAGAAATCTATTTTGTTTCCAATTCTTCACTTCTACAATAGTGCTAAACTAAACATATTTTCAAATATTCTCTAATTTTTGGTTGTATGAATAATTTGATACAGAATATTTAGAGAGAAATGATCACTAGCATCAAAATTTTCTTACTGATTCCCCATATCCATTCTGGATATGTGCTACAGTTTGGAAAATGTTGACATGGGGGAAGGGGTGGGAAATGAGGGACGAAGTGGTGGTGGTGGGGGAAACACATTTACTTTTTCCACTAAGGTTTTGGGCAACTTTTCATTTTAGATATATACTCAAAGAAGAGTTAAAGATTAGGCAAGGATATCTCAATATTTTTCCCTAGTGAGATCTACTTGGAGCAAGTTCTCAGCATAAATGGAACAAATATTGCTGAAATCTTCTAAGAAAAGCTCCATTCCTTATAAGAAAAGTTCTTCTACCAGGAAAATCTGTGTATAGAGAGAATCACTTGTGTCCCTGGACTGCCTCATCTCTTTTCATTTTACAGTTAAAGAAACTGAGGCCAAGAAAGAAAAATGACTGAATCAAGGTCATAAGGTGAATCAGGGGCACAGCCTTTACTAAAATGAAAATGTCTTAACTTCTTGTTCAGCATTTTTTATGCCATACCATGGAAGTGTCTAAGATGTAGGGAGAATTTTCTTTTACCCAAATCTTCAATGCCTTCAAAGATAGTTCCATTCCAACAGAGAATAGTAATAAATTGAACAGAAACCAAAAACATGAAGGAAAGTGACTAGGGATCAAATCCAAATGAGTGGCATGATCTCAATGCCTTCCAAGAGAAAATTGTCCTTTCTTCATCTGGTTTACACCTAAACTCATGATAGAAAGCAATAGGAAGGGAAGAATGATTATTAAATTCAAAGGACTCAGGGGTCCTTATTTGACACAGGAAAAATTAGAAACATTTTCTAAAAATGGAAGGGTATTCCCCTTTTGTCACAGTACATGCCAGTTCAAATTCTGGCATGAGTAAAAAGATATTTTCCTATTCTTGTCCTCATAAAACTCTCCTGTAACAACTAATGTTCAAGATTTGGCCCTGTCTCTCCTGTTCTCGATTAAAACCAAACCCAGACCAGTGGCAGAGGACAGTTTGGTGTGGCTTTGAACTCTCATTCCCCCTTGACCAAAACATTACTTTCACTGGCATCAAGCTCTGATAATATGAGTTCATTTTCTTACGCCCTAAGAGCATGCATGCACTCAGTGGGTTTTTTTTTGTGTGTGTCCTAGATTCCTTTGGCCATCTGATACTGCATATGGACCACTCAAAATAATGTTTTTAAGTGCATAAAATAAAACACAAAGGATTACAAATGAAATCAATTATATTGAAACATTTTCAAAATAATTTTACTAACCAGGTTCTTGGATCCCATTTTAAGAACTTTTATTGCCAATTTTGCCCTTATGAGATAAATATCATATTAATGAATATTTCCTAAATGCATACTAGAATGGTTTTATATATATATATATATATATATATATATATATATATATATAGCCCTTGAAGGTTTGAAAAACATTTTTCAAACTGTATCTCATTTTAGTCTTCCACAACCATGTGAAGAGGTACTATCCATCATATGCTCAAAGATAACAGGAACTCAGAAAGATTTATTGGTTCAGAAGAAAGAGTGGTACAAGAAGAAGGGGAATGAAAAGTCAAGGAAAAGAAGATGGAGAAGAGTAAGGGGAGGGAAGAGAAGGGAGAAGGGAGGGAAAGAAAGAAGGAGGAACTTCTTCAATCCTCTAAATACACAAATGAGGGAGCTGAGGTCCAGATAAGTAAAGTGACTTTTATACAAGGTCATATTATTATTGGAAAAGCCAAGACTAGAACTCATGTATCCTAATTCTCTTTATAATAGCAACTTCTAACTGTTTTTGAAAGACTGCAATGGAGCCAAATCAAACCTGGAAACCACAATTTCTGTAATTCAGAACTGAACCACAGTCAATGCCTCCCCCCCCACCCCACAAGTGATTCTCTGACTTTTTGGTTGTCTCCATAGCTGTTCTTGCCTCCTATAATTCCCTACATATGGAATGAACATGAGTTTTACCAGTCTGATTCTGTTACTAGATATCAGCTGTAACTATGCTGGGGGTATCAGGGTTTTGTCTTAAGAAGGTCCTCAAATTAATAATCTTTCAGAAACTTGGAAACAATAGAGGTTAGCAAGGATAATTAGCTTTTAAAAAAAAGTTTCCAGTTGGCATTTCCCCCATTCCAGGTGAGTTCTTCCCTAGGCTCGTCTTATACTGCTCTCCACCTCAAAGCTGAGCAATAAGTCTTGGGCTTTTCATCCTCCCAACCACATATTTCAAATAAAATGAAAGTGAATTTTGTGCCATCTGTTGGGACACAAATTTTCCTTATTATGACTTCACTGAACATGTGTTGGTCACTCCTACTATTTTGGGAGAAGGAAAGAAAAGGTGGAAAAAAGGAAGTTTCTCAGGAACTAGGGGCAAGGTTCTAATTTATGAAAATTCTTTCTCCATAATCATTAACAGGAGAAATGACTGATTCAAATCATTTAAATATCACACTGAGATAGGGAAGTAAAAAAAAATCAGTATTTTTTTTACTTTCCTCAAAGTAAAAAATGAAAAATGCTTAATAGAATATATTTGGAAATTACAACTAAGTATAGAGGATCACATGTTGCAATCAAAGCAAAGTAATCATTAGATCATAGCTTTCTGGTGAGGAGAGACCTGGGAGACCATCAAGTCAAAAACCTTCATTTGACCTAGAGAAAGTCATCCAATTAGTACATAACTGAGGTGGGATTTTTACCAATGGCTTCTTAACTACAAGATCTCTGCTCTAGTCACAACACAATCCTGCCTCTAAAATGTTTAATCTAACAGGAAAAATACGCTACATGCTAAACAAGCTTCAGAATTCACAGAGTAGATTCTTTTGCTGACAGGAAATCGTTTAACCACTAAGTTTAACATGTTCAACATGCAAATCCACATCCTAGGTTTTATATGACAAGGAATATAATGAGGGTGGGCAGAACTGAGAGAATGGGGACAAAGAGGAATTGGTGGATGCATAGTAGCATAACTTTCAGTATCCCATGTTCTAACCAGGGAGGAGCCAGGAAGGGAGGGAAGGATCAGAGACCCCCCAAAAATATCATTCAACTCTCATCCAGTTCTTGCCTTCCACCATTTCTGGGAAGGGGCCACCTTCTCTGGAAATGTTTATACCGCAGACTGCCTCCATCCTTTGCTGCTCTCCAAGGACGATTGAATCCATTTTGCTCGGCACAGCATTTTTTAGGCAGTGAGGGTTTTATGGTTTTGTGAAACAGAGGAAGGGCTGGATTGCAAAACCAAATATAACTGGAAATGTATCCATAATTTCAAAATAAAATAAATGAAAACAGTTAGTTCAGACCAAGTGTTGCCCTACAGGAGTGGAAACCCAAACATAATTGTGTTCGCCTTCAGTGGTGAAGAAGGGGGAAAAAGTCATTCCAAATGGACTGAGATCCAAAAGTTAAATTCAAAAAGCTAAACAGGAGAAACCAACTAAGATTTTTTGAAAAGAAAATCTTTCCAATCTTAAATGTTGATAACAATAAAAATAAAAATTGTACCATCATCTTAGACTTTCATATGCAGAAATTAAATGTTGTCTTCTGGTTTTAAATGACAAATAGTCTTAAAAATTATCTGTGGCTATAATTTGGCATATTCACATATAGTAGCAAAAAACTAAATGAAGTGTTGATGCTTGGTAACCTAACCACCAAATCAAGTCACATAACAGTTTAAATTCCATTATACACAGCTGCAAATGATTCTCCTTCATTTAGAGAAAGCAAGAATTTAAAAACTAGACAAGAATTCTGGACAGATAGGAAGATAATGACTCAAGACATCATTCTGTCTCATGACACACTTCAAGTTAAGGTGTTCCATCAGGAAAGGATTGGGAAAGAAGAAAATGTTCTAATTTGGAGGTCTTATTTTTCTTGATTTCAATAAAGTTATTCTTAAATCTTAAATTCTTAAATTGTGAATACCAAGCAAAAGGGATTCTGTACATAATCAGAAAAGATTGCTGTCAGGAAAGAGGGAGGTGCAATAAAGGAAGATTGATGGAGTGAGGGATGTCATTTCACATGACAGAAGTATATATAACAATTCAAAAAACAATGTAAGCAGTAGTTTCTAAAGTGGGATTCAAATCAGAGTACTATCCTACATTATAGTCCTCTTAGTACATTATTAAAGACAGATAAGATGATTGGATGAGAGTCTTTTTGTGAGATACAGAGAAATCAATATATGCATATAACCTACTAATGGCAGACCACAGCCATAGAAAAGTGAATAGATAGGTAGATAGATAGATAGATAGGTAGATAGATAGATAGATATGATATAAAGACATATAGAATATTTAATAATAGCTTAAACTGCATTACAATTTTTGGGAATATGAAAGCTAGCTGAATAGATACATACCAACGTATACCTTATATTCATAGATACATAGAAAGAGAGAGAGAAATATGACTGAACCTATGATTTCCTTGGCAAAAGAAACTTCTTATGCAGATTTTTCTGCAGTTTATAGTCTTAAAGAGCTGCCTGGAGAACTGGAAGATAATAACTTATCCAGGTCCATACAGCGAAGATGCATTAGGAAGCAGCTCTTCCTAATTTCAAGACTCACCTTTAATCTACTATATAATAAATATGTGTGCACATAGACTTAAAAGTCACCAAGTTCTACATCATTTTATAGATGAAGTAACTGAGACTCAGGTTCAGTGACATCTAAATGTCACACAACTTACATCATTCCTTCCACATTGTGACTTTCCTCAGCATGGTTCCCATATGTCACTGATTGGTGTAATAAATGGGAATTTGGGGGGGGGGGGGGGTGAAGCTGCCAATTATACATGAAGGCCAACAGATGACACAGAAAAAGTATTTTTACTTAACATTGCCCTACATATAGGCTATGACCAAATACTTAACCCAATTTTTACATTAAGGTACTGTAAACAACCCATAAAAGAAAAAGAAGGGGCAGCTAGGTGGCTCAGTGATAGAGCACAGGGGCTGGAGTCAGGAGAACCAGAGTTCAAATCCAGCCTCAGATACCTAATAATTACCTAGCTGTGTGACCTTGGGCAAGTCACTTAACCCCATTGCCTTGCAAAAAATCAAATAAATAAATAAATTTTTAAAGAAATAGTTCAACTTCTCTGAAAGGAAGGGAGGGCAAAAAATTTTACTAGGATTTTCCAGATCAAAGGGAGTACCATGCCCCTAAACCCTGCTATATAGAAGAGATTACTGTAGTTTCTAAGGTGGGATTCAAATCAGTGCCTTATCCTACACTATGGCCCCTCTTAGTACTTGATTAAAGACAGACAAGGTAGATGGAGGAAAGTCTTTTTTGTAAAAATTTGACATTGGCAACAGGATTGTGATTTTTGTGCATAGACAGTGCCCCTGACATGTAATCAACAGATTTGCTTGGAGTTATTTTTTCTTTCGTGGACATAATTTAGCACTAACTCCACACTTTCTTGGTCACTTTTCCTCCTTACCAAGACCACACCACTCTAAGTCAAATAGTATTATGAGACCATGGGACAAGATAAAACTGTAGGGTTATTATGAAGTTAGAATCCATGACCTTGAACTCATTATGACCATAATCTAATAGACAAAGCTAATTAACTATTCACCATTTATACAAAATGAATGTTGTCTTATGTGGTTCAAAGAGACTTTTCATTTTTTTTCTAAGTCAACTTTTACTTCTTTACATCTGTAGAAGATAGGGAGCAAGTTTGATCTAAATTTTGTCCTTTCTTCATCATTTAGTACCTACTCTATACAGAGTAGGGTTTAATAAATGAAAGCTGAATTCAAAGCCTACTCAGTGAATAGATTGTCTGTTGTTGGCTTGGAGTCAGGAAAATCTGAATTCAAAGCTAGTCTCAGGCACTGACCAACTGTGAGACCCTAAGCAAGTCACTTATCCTCTGATTGCATCAGTCTTCTCATCTGTAAATTGGGAACAATGCTGCCTTCCAGGATTGTTGTGAGGATCAAGCACCTAGTAAGCACTATATAATTATCAGTTATTATGATTACTATTATTAAATCTAGAAAGTACTTCATCAGTCATCTGGTCAAAAGGGAAAGGGCTAGACTTATGATTTCATTAGAACAGAAAAGTCCAGGTGAAGAAATGTTAGGTGTATATTAGTACCTAATATCCAACTTAAAGACTAAGAAAGTTGCTTGAAACCCATAAAGGGTTAAGGGTCAATCAATATATTCCAGACACAGTATTTGAACTCATGTCTGCCTGGTATCAGGCTTGGTTCTCCTTCCTCTGTTCCAAGTAGTTGCCCCTAATTATTTCCTTATGCCTGGAAATTGTGGGTCCCAATGAAACCAAATTTCACAGGAGCTGTTTGGGCTGGAACATCACTACCCATTGGCTCAAGACTGAACTTGTAAAATCTGTTAGGAAAAAAAACAACCAGCAACAGTGATAATAACAATGATGTAATAGCAAATTACCATAAATTATATTTTTATAGTTCTTTACAGCTAAGAAACATTCTTGCCTTTATTATCTCCTTTGATCCTGACAACACTGAAAAGTGGGGAGGGCAAACTTTTTCATCTCCATTTGCAAATTAGAAGACTGAGTCTCAGAGGTTCCGTGATTTGCCAGACCTAGATGACCTGACCTAGCTATTAGAATAGTTGAATTAGAATTTGAATCAAGGTTTTCTGATTTCAAGTCCAGTGGTCTTTTAGCATCAACCTCAGCTATTGACTTTTATCTCTGTGACCTTGAGTAAGTCACTTAACTTTCTAGTTCTCAGAAAAATGATGGGATTAGCCTAGATGGCCTTAGATACCTTCCAAATTTTGTAGTTGTGATTCTCTGATTAGAAACTTAGAAATAGTAAACTTGGAAATTAGAGGCTGCTTATAGAGATGATGTTTTTGAAGTTTGGAATTCTTTGTATTTTGTAAAATGCTTTGACATGGAAAATGTTCTATTTCCAAGTGTATTTGATCAAGAAAATGAAAGGAAAACAAAGAATTGTAGCATACTTTTAGAATTTCACCATGGCAAATGAAGGAGAGAAAGATAGATTATTGATAGATAGATGGATAGATGGATGAGATACATATATAGTATATGTATAAATGTCTGTATATATATATATATATATATATATATATATATAGGTGACACAGTGGACAGAGTACTGGACCTGAAGTCATGAAAATTCATCTATACTAGTTGTTTGAGGAAGGATCACTTAATCCTATTTGCCTCACTTTCCTCATCTATAAAATGAGTTGGAGAAGGAAATGCAAATCATCCCTGGCTCTCTCCCAAGAAAAATCCATATGTAGTCAGGAAAAGAGTCAGACAACTGAAAATCAACTGAACATCCACAACAATAATTATATACATATATATGTATGTATGTGGGTATGCATCTTTATTGTGTGTATGTGTATGTCTATGTATGTATACATGTATGTGTATATGTGTTTTGTATATTTATGTGTATATATAAATGGAGTTGTTTTGTGAATATAACTCTACAAGCCTGAACAAATATGGTTTTGCTATGGGAGCTGAGCAAGCAAAGAGAAGATATTGTAACACAAAGTGCTCAGCTGTTCCTTTACTTTGGATGTAATTGTTCTTGCAACTAATCCATTGACAAAGGCTATCATCTTCCTGGAAACTGACAGATAATACTTACTTCTCAAGTAAAGCATAATTCTGGGTGTGGAAAAAATAAAAAGAAAGTTAATTTTTAAAACTGGAGAGCAATACTTTTTAAAAAGTTTATGAGCAGCAACAACAAAAAATACATAATAAAAAGCCTTTTTAGTTAAGAAAGTAAAACAATCTCCAAAACTAAATCACAGTAATGCCATTTTGTTAGCTTAATTTTTTTCAAAACAGCTTTTGAGCTCAATAGAAATGATTTTTAAATTAACTTCATTTTTATTCATTTATTTATTTTTAAACACATCTTCCCTTCAAAATTATATAGGTACCTCCAAGGCAAAACTTAATAAAGCAAGATTAATTCAAATTCCATTCATTCAGAATTTCTGACAATTTAGCTGGGTTGCCTGGAAGTTTGCCTTGGAATCTTAGAAAAATGGTTTTGCTAAAGAAATCCACTATGCAAACAAGATGGCTGGGGGCTAGGTTTAACCTAACTTAAAAGAACTCCTTCTGCACATTGTTTTGCATGCAAATGCATGCTACTAATTACAGAGGAGTCTTATCTTGTCTTTAAAGAAGGCCTGCCCAAACCTGAGTTAGAGGCTCTGTTGGCAATTAATTCAAAAAGTTACCTCCACTTGAAAGTAAGGAAAGAATATTTCTTTCCAATTATTCTGCCCTACTAGCCTTTGCTGATTTAAACTAGCCTTCCCCAATTAATCTGGACCAGCTAATGGGTCTTGGGATGAAGCTTCTGGGAATAGGGAAGTGATGGTCCCACTGCAAAGCAGCAGTTTAATAATATAGTCTAAGAGTTTCCCTTAGAATGGGAAAGGTCTGGATTCAAGTTAAGCATTTGATGCTGATTGTGTAAATCTGTGCAAGTCACAATCTCTCAGTGCCCCCAGACAATTAGCTCTCTATTTGCCCTGGTGGAAGGAATTACTTCACAGGAAGTTCCCCATAACAAAGAAATGACAGATCTACTCCAAAACAAAACAAAAACCCTCTGTACCTGGGCAAATTACATAAAAAATATAACATTCAGTTCCATTCATCATAGTTTAAGAACATTGAAAAAATTGAGAATGCGTGGAAGGCAACTAAGATGGTGAAGAATCTTCTGTCGATGTTGAATTGACAATAGATTAAAAGAACCTGGGATGGCTAATTGTAGAGAAGATAGGTATGGGGCTGGGGAGTCCAGATGAGAGTTGTATTCCAGTGTTTTAAGGATTATTAGGTGGAAGAGGAATTTCTCTTGTTTTACTTGACTTCCCTTAGAAAGCAGACTATGGAGCAAAGGACTGACATTTCAAAGAGGCAAGCTGTTTAGATTAAATGTAAGGAAAAACTTCCTGATATTTAGAGGAGCTCAAATGTGAGGTGGATAGTCTATATTATTAAACTGCTGCTTTGCAGTGGGACCATCACTTCCCTATTCCCAGAAGCCAAAGGTCACCTTTACCAAAGTAGAGACAGCATGCCCTTTTTGTCAGATTTGTTATACCAGGGCTTCCTTTCTGGTCTTCAGTGGTCACTGAAGTCCTTTCCACTTCCAAAATTCTCTGAGGTTTCCCAAACCACTCAGAACTCTCTTAAACATTCAAAAAAAAGTGGTTTAAAGATTTAACAAGGTCTTCTGATTTCTTTAGTTTTAATTTGCTTCTAACGCAAACTGAACCTGGAAAAATGTGTATTGTGTATGTGAAGACTCCTTAAACAGTTGGAATTGGCATATATATAGTAGGCATTCAAAATATGCTTTATGAATGAATATGCAAATAAATGAACCAACTGATGCCCACCAATGACCAACAAATCAGTAGGTTGTAAGAAGATTTATTTTTCTGTTCTTAACACCCTAATTATCTGTTGTCTACATCTACAACCATATCTATAATCTTAATGATGATGATATGATGATGATGATGTTTGTTCTTCATTCTCAAAGAAGATCATAACACAAGGGAGGTGATACCATGACAAGCAAGTGAATTGAATTTGAGTGAGGAGGTGCTGGGTTAATTCAACAGTCTCACTTTCTCTGGAGTCATCTAGGTCCAGTGGCTAGATGTGAATCAGGATGACTAGAGATGACCCTAAATGAGTGGTGGACATAAATATCTTTTATTGATATCTATGTCAACAAGCATGTGTGCTCTTGTATGTCATGTGCACATACATATATAGCACATGCATATGCATAAGTAGATAACAGACCTACAAAGAATTGCTATTCTCAAATTCTTAGTGCAATTTTAGGTTACTAAAGCTTAAAATATACTAAGAATTTTCAGACCTATATGTATATAGATGCATAAATATGTCTGCATGCATTAGTGTGCTTTCTAGTCATTTGACATATACATGTATGCATTATTTAAGTAAACCTTTGGTATAATAATAAAAATATCTTAAAGATTCAATACTTTAACATTTACAAAAATGTTCGTTCCGTTATTGCATTTGTAAGTTGCTTTCAACGTTTAATTCATATTTTGTTTCAAATATAAAGTCCTTAATAATTTTCTATCTAGAAGTCTATCAATCTATCATCTATGCAAATACATGCAAATATGTATATCTATTTACACAGACATATACACATACCTCCAATTATTTGCAATATTCATGTATGCTAATAAATACTTGTCAGAACATATCAAGAATATCTAGATAGACATGTATATATGTCTGAATGTATATGTATTCATATATAGTTCATATATATACCTAGTTGTGTGGTCTTGGGCAAGTCACTTAACCCCATTACTAGGCAAAAAAAAAAACCAAAATAAATAAATAAAATTTTAAAAAAGAATAAGTCTATGATTTCATGAGCATATGACACTACAAATTCCTTTTACTAATGCAGAATTTCCTCTATAAATTTATAGTCTTAGAGACTGACTTGCCTGGAATTCCACCAGCAGTGTTAAGGGTAAGACTTTCTGATTGTAAGATTGTGTAACAAATATAAAAATATAAAAATAATGTGAGAAAACTGAGTCCATAAAATAAAAAATCATAAACAACTCATAAATATTATTGGAATTTGAATCTAAAATAAAGATTTTTTTAGATACAACATCTGATTCACTTTGAGATCATCAATCCAAGATGTCTTTTTTTTTTTTGGCAAGGTACTATACTAGATCTTAGGATATAAAGATAAAAACAGAAAAATAGTCCTTATTCTCAAGGAGCAGAAAATCTATGAAATTCATTGCTCTGCTATTAGGGTTAGACAGAATCATTATCTCCTCAAAAAAGGTAAAAATCCCAAATTCCAATTGTCTCAACCCTTAAGTGCCAAAACCAAAACAAGTATCAATATGAAAATGTTTCTGGAAGGTAAATTGAAAACCTCACACCTAAAAACAAATTTTTTAAAGGAACGTGCCTGCCTCCTGGCATGGGGTCACAGTGACTTCCATTGATTTGTGTCAATATCTATGAAGTTGACAAAGTGCTCTGCCATCACTTTACTTATCAATGAAATCTGGAACTGACACAGAGCTTCCTGCCATTTACTTAAAGTCTTCCTGTGCCACTGCAGCCCATTGCTATTGAGAGTGCTGATGACTGGTGCCAAACTTCTTTTAGAAAACCTTTTTGGACACTGATGAAGCTGTGAGTTGGTCCAACCATTCTAGAAAGTAATTTGGAACTATATTAAGAAGTCAGTAGACCGTGCATATCCTCCTCAGACTTAGTAATACCACCTCTGTACCTCTAAGAGATCAAAGAGCAAAATAACCCCTATATATGAAAATAATTATAGTAGCTCTTTTGGTGGTAGCCAAGGGACAGCCGTCCATCCATCAATTTGGGAACGACTAAACAAATTACAGTTTGCAAATATATTATTGTACTGTAGGAAATGATGAAAAGGATAGTTTCAAAGAAACTTAGGGAAACTTGTTTGAACTGATACAGAGTGAAATGAACAGAATTAGGAGAGCAAAGTAATAACCAACCTCAACACTAGGCATCTAATCATGATGATTCCTATTACCCTACCTTCTACATACAAGTGATTAACTCAGACAGCACTATGAGACATATATACTGTAGCTACCTGTATATCCTAATGGAATAAGTATCTAAAAGTGGGAAAAGGACTCAATGTGGAGTTAGTAGACTTCCATTCAAATCTCACTTCTGTTTCTTGTTACCTTTGTAGCCTCAGACAAGTTACTTCCCCCTCTCTGGGTCGCATGAAATGTGGATTTTGAGCCAACTGAACTTTAACATCCCTTCTAACTCTGCAAACTCATCTCTTGGAGGACAGGGATTCTTTCATTTTTTTTTTAATGCCTGACCCAGGGTAGGCACTTTATAAACACTTGATGATTGACTGATAAATTGATGACCCTCAATGCTATGCTCCCAATTCCCAGAAAATGAGCAAAAGTGATTAGTGATATTTAGGGCAATGGGATTCTCCTCCCTGTATTTTTCCTTTTTCTCCTTGAACTGGCTCCCTGCAGTACCTCCATGTAATCCAGTCCTATCAGACATTGGTGGCCATCTTCCTCACAGTTACTTTTAACACTTGTGATAGATTGGCCTGGGAAGCAGAAGCAGTTGCAGCCTCACTGGTTCCCATACTTCCTATACCCTTCTAACCCAAATTTTCCCAATTCTTCTTATCAGGCAATCAATAAAAATTAATTAAGTGCCTATCATATGACAAGCAGTTTGTATAGCATAGGGGACATAAATATCAAGAATATAACAATTTCCACTCTCAAAGGAAGATAATATAAAAGGGGTACAAACACATGAATGAGGTGGTTTAATACAATGTAGTCAGGGAAGGAGGGTATTAGAGACTGAAGGGACCTGGAAAGTCTTCATGCTTTTTCTGTTAGTATTTCAAATATCCCTAAGGGAAAAAAGAGTAGAGTGAACAAGGAGTTGGGGGACAGGGTCGCTGCTTTAATGCCATTGATTTGGAAAGTGGGAGACCAAATATATGGTTTTGCTAGCAGCTACATATTCCAGCCCTAGTTGGAAAAATGTTCCATAAAACACAAAGTGGAGAGAGGGAGAATACTATGGAAATGTGCCTGGGGTGGGCAGAAACCAAGAAGCTGGAAATGCTGATGCAAAGAGCAGTGTTGAATATAGTAGTACCTTGATAAATGCAAGGTGGTTGACTAATTGATCAGACATAGAGGACATAAAGGAAAGGAGTCAAAATGAAGCCTGGGAGAATTAGTTGAAATCAGATTATGGAGGACTGAATACACACCAGAGGTTTTTGAGTAACACTGTCAGATCAGAACATTAAGAAAATTAATCTGTCAGCTGTGTAAATGTTAGAACACCTGGAGGAAGGAAGACACCTGGGGAGGCCTTCATATTAGACCAAGTGAGTGATAATAAGGGCAGAGAGCTAAGGGAGGAATGATGTGAGTGGAGAAAAGGGGACAAATGTAAGGTTTATCAATAGCATTTAGTCAATGATTGCATGTAGTGGGTGAGAGAATTAAAGAGGATCTCAGGTTTATGACAGGAAATGCCTAGGAGAACGATGATAGCAAGAACAGAAATAAGTGGGGAGCAGGGAGCAGTTTGGGTAGGCAGAGAATGAGCTCCATTTTGGACATGTAGAGTTAGAATTATCAGCAAGATAAATGTGTATGTACAATTCCAAGCACTCAAATACTTTAGGGATCTGGATCCTTATTGACATGCACATTCATTCCCACCCTGAGATAAATGGGAGCCCGTACATGCTTGTACTTCCTATATGACTTTTATCTTTATCTTCTTATAAGTGTGCCACAGAAGTTCCACCAAATACATTGGGGACCTTTTCTACTTTCTCTTCACAGATCAAGAATACCAGCAAAGAATTCAAACAGTCCATCAGTTATGCCTCCACCTTGTCATATAATGACATGGCTAACTGATTGCCCAATATTATGTTCATGTATTTTACTGGTAACAGGAATTGTTGTTTTTCCTTTGTTTTCTAACTGGGTCAGTGACATCAGGGGTAATGTCTTAAGTGAAGTAAAAGTGCACAAAGTTATCAACCTCATTCCAGTGATGTGACAAAAATCAAGATAACTGGTGATGGTCCAGGGGACATCCTTAGTCTCTTCCATGTCTGACAAAGTCCTAAATAATCTTCAGCATCTACTTCAGCTGCCTTTGTGGCTATTGGAAGAAATTATTCTCATTACTCATTCCATTCGCCAAAGGATTTGAAGCTTGTTGATTACCTTCCAGCTGGTTTAACCTACCTGCCAAGATAGTTTATCAAGGTGTGGCCACTGAGCATCCTAAAGCTTCTTGGAGCTACAGGTCAGTGAGGTAAGAGGTGCAAAAGTGGGTGAGCAGACCTGAGAAGGTGGCAAGACCTCACACCATAAGTACCAGTGTTTCTGAATATCCCAAAGCTAAATTAATTTAATTAGCAGGAATTAAAACTTATGTAAATACTTATTCTGCAAGCTGCTAACCTAGTATGTTACCTAGATAACATTTATATAGCAATTTAAGATTTTTAAAGCCTTTACATATAAAAACTTTACATATTAATCAGAATTACTTTGAATGACATTGAATCCCATAATTCAATTCTTACCAAAACATTCTTTTGAATGATAAATAGATAAATAAATAAATGGATGCTCATGGCTTAAGCCATCACTATTGCCACCATGAATGCCACCTTTTGATTGTATGAGTTCCCCTAATGTCCATTACTTCTATCATTTGCCATAGCAGGTACTTTGGTATATTGTCAGTAAGTAATCTTTGGAATTTTCTTTTATTTATGGAGTAGGTCAAATGACCACTAAGGTCCTTTCCAAATCTAACTTCTGGAATTATGGGATTGTTTTAGGCCTAATTCAGACTTAAATGTTATAAGTTGCACAAGTCAAATCTTTGATCTTGTCACTATAAAACTAGCATGAAGTATATATAGCCAGGAAGACCTGGGTTCAAGTCCCACTTCTGATAAATGGGCAAATCACTTAACTCCTCAGTACTCTGAGCATCTCTCTACAAACATAAAAGTTGCAGAGAAGTGACCAATTTACACTTTAGAGGGAGTTTCCTAATCTGGGATTTCCCTATGCCAGTCATCCCAACTACCATATGGTATATTAGATCTCATTGAATATATAATGTGAAATCACATCACCCTTATATTTTTTTAAAGAATGTGAGCTTCAGTCTCTATCTAAATCACAGAGTTTTGACAAAGCACACAAAACACTCAAGGACTGATACCATGTCATCATGATTGGAGACCTCATTATTAGTAACAGCAGCTAGCATGTATGCAGAGCTTTCAACTTTTTGATGTATTTATAGACATATCTAATTTGATCCTCCGATTGTGAGATATAATTTTCCACATTTTTCAGATGAGAAACCTGAGGCTCAGAAAAATTGAATGCTCTGAACTCTCTGTAGAGACAGAAAGGGACACCAGAAGGGTAAAACTCTTATTATGAGAGAGCTAGCAAACCTAGTTGGCAACAATTAGTGTCTCTTCAACTCTAAGTTCATTGTGCTTCCTAATATACCATACTGCCCCTACTGTTATCTCATTTCAAAATATGACTTTAATCTTGGCAAACAACTTCCAAGTAACAATTGTACAAAGAACATATTAATATCTCCATTTTACAGATGAGGAAATTGTAAGACAGATTATTTGACTTGTCTAGCATCACATAGCTATAAAGATCAAACCAATTTAATAATTTAAAAAGAGTAGTTCTGGGATTTTTTAAGGCATAATTGAGACTTACATATTATTAGTTGTACAGGTCATACTTTGGGCCTTACCAGTTTATAACCACCATGAAGAGTATAGGGAGCTGGCCCTCTCTAAGTTTCTGTATATCCGGTTATTTGAAGTCAGCTCAATATTCCCATCTTTCTTTTTATGACAAGTGCTGGCTAGAACAGATTGATTGATTGACTAACCCAACCAATCAATCAAAAAGTAATTATGCTCCTACTATATGACAGTCATTGTGGTATTTGTTGGAGATACAAGTAAAATAAAAATGAAACAGTCCCTGCTTACAAAGAGCTCATTCCATTGGAAGGTGAATAAATGAGTTCCTGCTATTGACTTTACTTTGCCCAGTTGAACCTACATTCATCCAACTATTAAGTTAAATATTTACTAAAGAGCTTCACTAAAATATCTTCAAACAGAATATCACCACTTACGTTTTCTATACTTCTGGATAATAATGTACTCTGCCTCTTGAAAGGAATCAGCTAATGAAAGACACACCATATATTCCAAGAAAATTCTCTGGTGGGGATAATATATTGAAAGAAAATGCTTTATTAGAGCATGTTTTCAATTTAATTACTCAATATATGCTTTAAAAACTTTTCAGGGTCTCTCAATGATAAGGCAGAATGCCCTGCTTTTCCTTCTTTCTTAACTACAAGGAAGATTCAGAAGTCATTATGGAATGTGGGCACAATAATTCAAAAGCATATTCTAGAGTCCTGGAAAGCTGAGGCACCATTAAAACTTATTGAATTGTGGTTAAAAATTAAAGCTGTGCTTAGACACTAGGGTTCCACCAAGGGTACAGGCGCTCTGATCAAGGTCATAAAAGACTTGGAGTTCAAAGGGTTTATCAATACTCCCCATCCTAAACATGTGACTCTTGGTTAAATTTACTATTTACTTTTGGTTACCATATAGGGAGAATTTGCAATGTACAGACCTCCCCTAAAAACAGACAATTTGCTTTTAGCAATTCACTTTAAGAGAAGTTAAGAAGAAATAATGGTAAGGGATTAGTGTTTTTTTATTTCAATTATATTTGACTCTTGTTAATGAATGGTCTGTCCAATAGATATTGGGTTTTATTATAGCAGAGTATGTATTTATTTATTTATTTATTTGATGTTTAACTGATTATGCATTGTTTAAACACTTCAATTTAAAATAATATGAAATCATATGAGTATAAAGTTTAAATAAGACAATATCTAAAATTTATCTGAGAAGAGTACTAATGTATTCAGAAGTTTATAAGAGAATGACTCTTTAAATAAGGGGAGGGGAGAAGAGGTGGAAAATCAGTGATAATCCCTGCTCTGACCTTAATGATTTATTTTTTGTGTTTATGTTATATTCTGTTGTAAGGTAGGGGAAAGGGGTGTCTAAAGACCTGTGATTTTTTTCCAAAGTAGAGAATTTACAGATGGGTAGCAGCAAGTCCTATATGACTTACTGCCTTAAGAGAGTTACTTTGGGATACCTGAGGAGAGACTAAATGATGTGCCCATAGTCATAGAGCCATCTTGAGAAGGAAATGGCAAACCTCTTCAGTATCTTGCCAAGAAAACACCAAATGGGGTCATGAAGAGTCAGAAATGACTGAAAAATGACTGAACTGTATAGTCAGCATGTATCAGAAGTAGACCTTGAACTCTGTCTTCTGACTCCAAAGACAGCCTCCTCCTCCTCCTCAATCACAGCTACTGCTCCAACAGATGATCACCCTCATTCCAAGACTTGAATGTTGAGACGTTTCTGTTCCATCTGCTGCTCCTATGTCACTCCTCATTTCCATGATTAGATGTGCAATAAACTTTGAGAAGCCTAAAGAAAAAAAGTTGAGCCCTGGGGACCAAAGAATCTTAGTGAGATCAATGAAAACAAAATTGTTCATCACAGGATTTACAGATTCCTTAAAGAAATGGTCTTGTTTCCTGCAATTTAATGTTTTAAAGTTATGGCAATTCTCCTTTAAGAAGAATCCTTTGGGGGTGAGGGATAAAAGGTGAAGAGGGGAATTCTGAATTCTTCATCTAAATCTAATCTACATCTAGGGATGGAGAGGAAGTATCTGAAAATTCAGGAGTGTCTATTTTCCTCCTATCTTTAAATATCAGAAAATTAAAGATCACAAAAGATCTCACTCTGAAGAAGCAAAACTTTCTTGAAGGAAAATTTGAAGACAAGAAAGAAAAGCATATACATAAAGAAAAATAACTTTTCTGGATGAGCCAAACAATAATTCTGAAGTATTAAAGTCAAAGCTTCTTGCAAGACATTGAAGAGATGTATTTTAAGACTCCAGACCTCCTCATTATTCTGAGTGATCTGACAAACTCCAAAAGACAAGAGATGTCATCTTCTAAACAGGCGAAGAGATCTATCCTGGTCCACTCCATGGGGGAGAGGAGGCTGAATCAGCTGGGATGAGATTCTGTTGTACAGCTCTCTAAGCAAAGTGCAGACAAGCATGGATAATCTCACCTCCCATTACAGATGGACTGCCCACAAAACTGTCACCTCACATCGTGCTTGTAACTGAGAAACCACAATTATCTGCTGGTGCCCATTTACTAGCAAACACCAAGCCAAAGGCAGTAAGGGTGATACTATTTAGAACAGGTGGAACTGGCCGGGAGAGAGGGAGGGAGGATTTTCAGATGCATCTCTCTGCAGGCAGCAGAGAGGAGGGAGATCAGAAAGGCACTACTATATGAAGGACACAAAAGAAAAGAAGTAGATATGAAAGAATGAAGGAAAAACAAGTGTGAACCAAGCTAGAGAGGATGGGATTTATTAACAGAGTTGCCAGCTTCTAAGAGAGGAAAGAAGTCAACAAGGTCTAAAGGGTCTCAGACAACTTTTCCCCTCTTGGCACAGAAAAGGTTGAGTTCAACTCAATCTGATTTCGAACTTTCTACTGGAAGGCTGGGAGAAAACAGGATTGATTTACAAAAGACTGATGAAGAAATAGTTTTGCTGAAATGCTTTAATTCCCTAAAGGAAAGAGATCTGTATTCATGATGTAAATATGAAAGTGATATAAATATGAAAATGATCCCAGAATCAAAATTCAGAGATGAATCTTAAAGATCATCCAGACCAACCTCCTCATATTATAAATGACAAAACTGAGACATAGAGGTAAAGTGATTTGCCCAAGAAGAGGTGTAGAACATATGTGTACATGGATGTGTATGTGCATATGTATATGCATGTATACATATATATGTGAATATTTATAAGAAATTACATGAAGGGGTGGCTAGGCAGTGTAGTGGATAAAGCAGTCATGAGTACCTGGGTTCAAATCTGGTCTCAGATACGTAATAATTACCTAGCTGTGTGGCCTTGGGCAAGCCACTTAACCCCATTTGCCTTGCAAAAACCTAAAAAAAAATTACATGGAAATTTGGGGAAGTTTTGTGGAAGATGTAGATGATATATGAAGGCCAACAGGTAACAGAAAAAAGTATAGAGACTCAGAAATATATAAAATATATGTGTGTCAACCTGAATCTTAGAATAAACAAAGCCCCCTAAGAGAAAAAGAAAAAATTCAGACTTCTCTGCTATGAAGGGAGAGTCAAAAAATTTTACACAGATTTTCCAGATTGTAGGGGTATCACACACTTAACCAGAGCAATGTGGAAAGAATAACTATAGACATAGATAGATAGATAGATAGATAGATAGATAGATAGATAGATAGATAGATAGATAGACAGATGGATAGACAGATAGATGGGTAGATAGATAGATATACACATGTATATACATATATGTGTGTGTGTTTATATGTATGGATGTGTGTATCATATACACATGTATGTATATATTTACCTGCTTCACATAACAGGTATTGTATGGAATACACAATCTAAAAGTTACTTGCATGGAGAACCCATTCTCATTCAGATCTCTACCTAAAATGTTTTGGAATTAGAACCAAATATTCTCATACCTTCCTAAAACAAAGTGATTTCCTTGTTTACTTTAAAGAGGAACATTGGCCTTCCAACAAGCCATAGCATATCAAATGGGTCCAAGCTGCCATGTTTTTCAAGAGAAATAGCCTGAATATTGAATATATATGCATATACCAACACATTCTTACAACATATGTTAATATATTTGGATGCACATATGTTCTTCTGTATAAATACATGGGTATACATATATATATATAGGTATTCATGGATAGATAGATAAGTCCATTATAGCTATATAGCTACACAGATATATTTATAGAGATAAATAATCAGACATGTATATGGGTGCATATATGTAAGTGTGTATTTGTGTAAATATGTGTGTATATGTTAACTTTTTCACAAAGTCGTTTTTCCCCTTTGAAATTAAAACTCATTTTAAGGAGTTTTAATCAGTTCCAAATTCTCCCCCTCCTGCAATTCTAGTACTTTCTGGATTAAGCCTGCAGTTAGTTTCATTCCCTTCATCTTTAACAGCCTTTTGTAGGTCTCACTCTCTACTCACTACCTGCAGACAGACTCCCTCTGCAGAGGATATAGCCTAGGAGTTGCCAATCTGTACTCAAGCACCAAGACAGGACCCCAAGCATGGATTGTTGAAATGTTTGTAGAAACCATGACTTTTCCTTCCCACTTATTCAGCGTGTATATGTTTAACATAGATCAAAACTTTTCTATAAACATTGTCTATAACCTTCTCTAACTTTTTTGGAGGGGTTATGGTCATTTCAGGTAATGATCCCCAATTCTTTGGAGCACACAGAAGTCTGGGGAATGTTAGAACTGTCGTTTCTTGCTTACTTGCTTGCTTTTCTCGGGCGGGAAGTGACTGCAACATTAACACTATCCAGAAGTGAGTGGTGATAAACTTTGGCACTGTTACAAAAAGGCCTAGCCAGGCAGACTGACATGGAAACTTGTGGGATACATTTTGCAGTCCAGGGGAGAAACCCTCATGAACTCAAAACAAACCAGTTCAAATAAACCTTGCCCCTTGCCATCTATAAACAGTAAGTTCAAGGAAGAATCTACTTGCCCTGACAGGAACTGTGGAACAAGATGAGTGAAATCTTTTTCCTTCCCCCCCCATCTCTTTTTTAAAATAAAGACATGGTATGTTTTGGGGCTTTCTTATAAATGCATTTTAAATATCCATAAAATTTTAATCGGCTCAGTTCTATTCAGCCATGACTACTTTCTGGAATTCTTTGGGGGAGAGTTTCCTGTTGTTATCCTAAGACTCTGGCAGCTTAATGGACTCTATATGTCAGCAAACACCATTAAAAAAATCTGAGGATAAACTTACAAGAAGAAATAAAAACCTTGCCAGGCTGACTTCAGATGCTGAGGTGCCATTCATGACTAAACTTGACTCAGTCTGATGTGGTGGCTCCAAGAAGGACCCATGACTCCATGAGATAGAGTCACTAGAAGGAATGTTCACATTGAACATCAACTGACCTTCAGGTTTGAAATATAATCTGGTTAATGGATTTACCTGCTTCACATAACAGGTATTGGATGGAATACCCAATCTAAAAATCACTACACAGAGAGCCCACTCTCATTCAAGTCTCCACCCTAAAGTGTGTTGGAATTAGGACCAAATATTCTCATGCCTTCCTAAAAAAAAAAAATGATTTCTTTGTTTCCTTTAAAGGGGAGTGTTGGTCTTCCAGCAAGTCATGGCGTATCACATGGGTCCACGCTGCCATGTTTTTCAAGAGAAATAGCCTGAATATTCTCAAACTTAAACCAAACTCCTTTTAATGAGTTCAGGGGGATCAGAGTATTTGTTTTGGCCTGTAAGATATTTGTAGTTCATGGATTTAGTTGGTTCAGGCACAAATCAGCAGCAGGAGAAGGCATTAGCTCTGCTCAGCATTTCAACTCAGCAAGTTTGATGGCCAAATACAAAGCCAGGTACTTTAGAAAAACAAAAACTGACAGCCTAAGAATCATGGCCCTGGTGGAACAGCCAGTGTCATCCTTTATGAAACAAATATTTAAATAGAACAGAAAAGTCTGCTTGATTATTTGAATTTAGTTCAAATTATTTGACTCTACCAGTTTGGATAGTTCAGAAATCCAAAGAAATTTCAAACTCTCCTCATAAACTGAAGTAGGAGAATAATTTTCCATCTGCTATGTAATCAAATTCTGAACTGCATTAAAAGACATACAACAGGACCTATACCCTTCTTTAAATGAATGAAAAGCACTTCAGCTAAATAATACTGAGTATATTACCCTTTATCTTAATTTTGATGAAAAAGTGATAGATTTGAGAGGTCTTCTAATGGATAAAATTCCAACTTCACAAAATAAGAAACTGGTCCCAGAGAGCTTTTGATTTGTCCATACTTAGGGAAATAGATAAAAGTAGGCAGGCAAGTAGGTAGGTAGGTAAATAGGTAGATTTAAAACTAGATTTAGAGGCCTAAAACTTGCTAGTCTTCTGAAGCTTAACACACCAAGGGATGTCAGTGCTAATGACTTGTGCCTAGTAGATCAAAGTCAGGACCAAAAAACACCAAACCACCCCATACAAGAGTTCAGGAGGAGATAGAGTCTAACTGGTACAGGATTTCAAACTAGGAACTAAGAAGACTAGAGAAGAGAAGAGGACATCAAATACTATGAAGGAATATTATGGATCAAGAGATAACATGTAAGCCCAGAAGAAGAGAACAACTACAAGTAAAAAGTGCATGAAAGGGGAAAAATGTGGGGGGGGGGGGGGGGCAGGGGTGGAAGACTTGTTCCAAAGGACTAGAAAAGTATCTGAAGAAATGAATTCAACAATTAAAAAATAAAATAAAATAAAATTACAGATGAAATAAGAACTCTGGAGAAAATAATTAGAAAAGAAAACAAGCAGCTTAGAACAGAAGAAAAAATACTTATCCAAGTAACATGTAGTTTGAAAAATAAACTAGAGAACACTGAAGTCAATGACTCTGTTAGCAAGCAATGTTAGAAAAAAAATCATATATTACAAAAAGAAGAAAATGTAAGGTCTTGTCTATCAAAAACAAGATCAAGGAGAGAGAATTTAAGAATAATCAGACTCCTCAAAGACCATGACCAAAAACAAGATTTGGATACCATATTTAAAAAACAAATTCTTACACCCAAAGGGCAATAAAAATGAGCATGCCCTTTGATCCAGCAATACTACTACTGGGTCTATACCCTGAAGAGATGATGAAAAAGGGTAAAAACATCACTTGTACAAAAATATTCATAGCAGCCCTGTTTGTGGTAGCAAAGAATTGGAAATCAATTAAATGTCCTTCAGTTGGAGAATGGCTTAGCAAACTGTGGTATATGTATATCATGGAACACTATTGTTCTATTAGAAACCAGGAGGGAAGGGAATTCAGGGAAGCCTGGAGGGATTTGCATGAATGATGAATGGATGCTGGATGAGATGAGCAGAACCAGAAAAATATTGTACACCCTAACAGCAACATGGGGGTGATCGTTCCATCAACCATCAGGGACAATTTGGGGCTGTCTTCAATGGAGAATACCATCTGTATCCAGATAAAGAGCTGTAGAGTTTGAACAAAGTTCAAGGATTATTCCCTTTAATTTAGAAAAAAAAAACAGATATCTTATTGTCTGATCTTGTTATCTCTTATACCTTTTGTTTCTTCCTTAAGGATATGATTTCTCTCTCATCACACTCAATTTGGATCAATGTACAACATGGAAACAAAGTAAAGACTGACAGATTGCTTTCTGTGGGGAGGGGGAAGTAACATTGGGGGGAAAATTGTAAAACTCAAATAAAATCTTTCATAAAAAAACAAAAAAAAGTTCCCAGATGTATTAAAACCAGAGGTCAAAATAAAAATAGACTCTACTAATCAAATTCAAAAAGAAGTCACAAAAATAAAAACTTCCAGGAATGTCAAAGTCACAATCTTTATATTCCATCATAAGATAAAAAAAATAAAACAAAACCTGAAGACAGATATAGAATTCAATTACATAAGTTCTGGAAGTCACTACAAATAAAAAAAATATTCTCGAATATTCCAAAATTTGAAAGAAAAATATTTAAAATGAAGAATATCTTAGGGGAAGCTAGGTGGCACAGTGGATAGAACACGGGTCCTGGAGTCAGGAGTACCTGAGTTCAAATCCGACCTCAGACACTTAATAATTACCTAGCTGTGTGGCCTTGGGCAAACCACACAAAGTTGGGTTTATGACCTTAAGTAGAACAGAGGATTTTAAGTATACCTGATGTATATGTATATGTATATACAACTAAATAGAAACTTAGAAATATAAATACAGATTTTGAGACAAACCTAGAAAGGTAAAGTGAGATTAAAAGAATATATTGAAGGAAAAATGGGGGAGGGAGAAATGCTAATATGGTAATTAAAAGACTCATACTCACTAATTGGAATTTCCTAGTTTGAGTGCATAAAAAAGAAAAGCATACAAACATGGAGGAAGGAATAGGGGAAGTAGGCATCATATGAGTTTCACTTTTATTAGAATCAGTCAAAAGAGAGTTGAATACACACACATATAAAGATTTTGGGGGTAGATTTACAGTAAACTCAACCGAGAAATAGGTAGGTAGAAAATATGTAGAGGAATTTAAAAGAGAAAATGTAGAGTTGAGATTAGAATAGTGACAAAACAAAATTTAGCTTAAGATGAAGAGACTTCATAAATGATCAGGATCTGGGTGAGAGAAATATAGAGTAGAAACAGATTGTTTCAATTATAGATCATTAATGTTGACATGTTTGTTCTCTTTTACCATTTTCTTTGGCAAAATTGAAGGCATAGGGGTAGAAATAAAAAAAATGGGAAATACACAATTAACAATCATAGATATAAACATGATTACAAAATTGAAGAAAGTAGGAAAATGGATTAAAGAGTAAAACTTAATAATGTGGTAATTAAAACACTCATACTTTAAAAAATAAGATGGCCAGAGTTAAAATGAGGGGTTGGAGCACTATCTATTATGCTTCGATTGAACATTAAAAAAAATTAAGAGTGGCAATCATGATGTCAGACCAGGTGATAGAATAAAAATAGACACGTTTAAAAAATAAACAGGAAAATTTTCTTATACTAAAAGGCAACCCATAATAAATAATAAGATATAGATATGTAGAAATAGATGTAGAGACAGAGAGACAGAACATGGAATGACAGCATCTAACTACATAAAGGAAAAGTCAATTATAATATACTACAATATAGGTAAAACTACAATTAATCAAAAATAATATTTGGGACATCAATGTATCACTTTTATACAAGAAAATTATAACCCCTCAAAAATAGTTTAAAATTGAATAATCTAACTATGAGTGGTGTTACAAGAAGGATTTTTTTATTGCAGGGAGGGCATTGGGAGAAGGGATGAGCTAGTTATGATGAAGTAAAAAAGAAAAAGGAAAGAATTGACAAGGTAGAAAGTTTTAAAAACACAGAGAAGAATTAGAAGGAAATTCAAAGAGATATATATGTACAACAGCTTTGAAACTAACCCCTGAAATTTATTATTGACTTTTTAAAAAACTGAACATAAGAGATTTGTTGTTTCACATACAATCTCTTTATGTTCTTTGTATATGTTTGTTTTTATCAGTGTTTGTCAAGTTTAGAATAACAAAAAAAAACTAAAATTCTCTACACAGAACAGAAAAAATCAGGGTAGCCTCTAATAAGCACCCTAGAATTTTGGAGGGCTCATTCTAACAGGTTCAAAGAAAAGGTAGGTAGAATTTCATGGAGTATAATGTACAAGTGTCAGGTCAGGAGGAATAAGATGAACAAAAATCACAAGGAGAAACTATTCCAAGGAGAAAGAAAATGAGATTTTTTTTAAAGGAGAGAGAGAGAGCAATGAGGTTATAAAAGGAACTTAGCAACCAACCAGACTGAAAAAACTTTAAATATGTAGATAACCTCAGTAAGTATAAGAACAGAAGATATGTACCCCAAAGCAATGGAATCCTATAAGAATGGGGTTATGTGCTAATACACAAAATTGGTAAGGTTGGGGAGGAAAAACATGAGACACACAAAGGGGTCCTAAGTATATTGGGGGGGGGAGGTGATGAAAAAATGTGACAGAACTGTGGTTTGGGGTAGATGAGACAATGATAGCTGACCACAGAAAGACTTTACCTATGGCCACTTAAGTCTAGTGCCTTCTGGTTCCTCATTATCTCTTATTTATCCTAGATATAGCTTGTATGTAAGTATTTGTTAGCTTGTTATCTTTCCTATTAACTTGAGACTTCTTGAAAGCCATCTTTTGCCTCTTTGTATCCTTAAAGTTGAAAACAATGCTTAGTTTTCAGTTTTGTTGTTATCCTTTATGATTGAAAAGTTATAAAATAATATCACTTCATACTGGCATAAAGTAGGCACTTAATTAATGTTTATTGGCTGACTGACTTCACATGTCTTATTTTGACTCGGTTTTCTTTGCCAAATAAAATGACCATCAAATTAAACAGATCGGGGCGGCTAGGTGGTGTAGTGGATAAAGCACCGGCCTTGGAGTCAGGAGTACCTGGGTTCAAGTCTGGTCTCAGACACTTAATAATTACCTAGCTGTGTGGCCTTGGGCAAGCCACTTAACCCCATTTGCCTTGCAAAATCCTAAAAAAAAAAAATTAAACGGAGCAGAGCAAAACTAGCTAAGAAGGAATTAAAGGTAAGAAGAAAGCAAATAAAAGATTATCCAACTGTTTTTGATGAGTTCAAGTAACCAAAGTCAGAGAAATTAAATTATAGGTCATTATATATAACTGATAGATATGATTTCAGCACTGTTTGGAAAAGAATGGGAATAACATATAATGTAGGACTAGAAAAGAATAACTATTACTCCATTTTTAAGGGGAGAAAATGGACTATGCACATTCAAGAGCAGTGAATTTATGTTCACATCATGCCAAAATTCTAGAATACATCTTTAAAGGAATTACTAGAAGAAATGTAGAGAAAAGAAATCATAATAACCAAGGAAATTTGATGACTTCTTCAACAAAACATTTGGCAAAATATCATGTTATTATAAGTTTTTGTTTTAATATAGAAAGATGTGGGCTAGATGATGATCCAATTAAGGGGAATTCAGAATGAATTGAACAGCCAGCCCTAATCAATGGGATGTCAGCTTGAAAGGAGATCCCCAGGAATCTGTGCTTTGTCCTTTGTTATTCACTATTTTATCAGGGATTCAGATATAAAAATATATGACATACTTATCAAATTTACAGGATGGAAGAATAGCTAAAATAATTGATAGTAGAATCAGTACTCCAACCAGACTTGATAGAGTAGAACATTGGGTAAAATCCAATAAAGACAAATTTATTTCATCAAATTCATAGGAATTAAAAACCCACCAACACTTCATTGTTGCTGTTGTTTTTTAATAACTTCCCAGGCATAAGACAACAGAAGTTGACAGGAGAATATTTGAGGAATGAATTATAAAATTAATAGGAGTAAATAGTGTTTATATGGCAGTCAATAAAATGAATGCAAATTTGGGCTGCATCAAGAGTAGAATGGCACAGACTGGAACCATGGTAGTTCATTGTTCTTTTCCATGACCAGACTATATTTGGAACACTGTTTTCAGTTACGGGCATTCCATTTTAGGGAGAATATTAATAAGTTGGATGTTAGGGCAACCAGGATGGTAAAGGGCCTTGAATTCATGCACATACAAAGTCTAGGACAAAAGGGGGATCTTTAGTCTGGACAAGGAAACACTCATAGGATGAGTGAAAGAAGGTGAACACATTTCTTTTCTTTTTTTTTTTTAGGTTTTTTGCAAGGCAATGGGATTAAGTGGCTTGCCCAAGGCCACACGGCTAGGTAATTATTAAGTGTCTGAGGCCAGATTTGAACTCAGGTACTCCTGACTCCAGGGCCAATGCTCTATCCACTGCACCACCTAACCCACACATATTTATTTTCAAATATTTAAAGTCTGTCATGAACAAGAAACATGAGGTTTATTTTGGTCGGCCCCAAAGGGCAGAACTCAAAGCAATGGATCAAAGTTGCAAAGAAACAGATTTAAGCTTACCATAGGGAAACACTCACAAACAGCTAGACCTATTCGCATAGTCTTGCTTGGGAGAGAGTTCAGTCATCCCTTCTAGATCACGACCTTCTCCACTGCAGTTTCAATGTATTGTGGGTCAGCATAAGAAATTAAACGGGGGGGGGGGGGCAACCAGGTGGCACAGTGGATAGAGCACTGACCCTGGAGTCAGGAGGCCCTGAATTCAAACCTGGTCTCAGACACTTAAGAAAAGCCTAGTTGTGTGATTCTGGGCAAGTCACTTAGCCCCATTGCCTTACAGAAAAAAAGAAACAAATTAAATGGGAATTGGGGGAGGGGAGTTGTAGAACCTGCAGAAGATTACACAAAGGCCAATAGATGACATACAAAAAGTTTAGAAACTCAGAAATGCATAAAATATATGTAGAGTATCATATAATATCAATATATTTTTATCTTTTATAATCTTAATAATTTAGCCTTCTTCTCTGGTACAAAGAGAGGGCTAAAAAATGTTAAGTGGATTTTCCAGATTGTGGGGGGATACTCCACCCCCTAGCTTCTGAGATGTGGAAGGGATAAACTGTATGTTCCTTTCTCTCTTGAGGAATGGCTAGACCACATGTTCCTGAAATTGATGATTTTCCAGATATTTGGGGGGGGGGCGGCAAGTACTGCACCCTAGCTTCTGAGATGTGGAAGGGATAGCTGTATTTCTTGGATGACCACATGTTCTTGATATAACAGAAGAGAGGTTTGTTTTGGTAACCATTTGGGTTAGACATCTTTTAGGGTTTCTTCTAACTCTGAATGTCTGTGATTCTATGAACCCTGTCCCTTACCTACCTGTGGTTCAACCTTGTGGTTTCTCACCTCTGCTGGAGGGTTTAGCAGGGTGCTTTTCACAGAGGAAATGATTAATAAATGTTTGTTGATAGGATAGAGTGTAAAAAAGAGAGCATATGAAGAAGCACTCCATAATGAAAGTTTTTGAGTCTGATGAAATGAACCTATTGGGGAACACTTTTAATCCCACTCTCCCAAGAGAGAGAGAAAAGAAGGAAAAAAGGAGGGAGGGAAGGCAAGAGACAGAGAGACAGATGGGTATTCTTTCATCCACGAGTTTTCTGAAAACATGACTGGAGTGATTTAGGCATAATCTTGCCTGAAAAGCAGAGAGGGAGGGAAGGGGGAAAAGTAAGATAACATTTTAGGAGGCCTTATTTGATTCTACTTCAAGTGATAGAGGAGAATCTCTTTTATACTAGAGATACATTGTGATTAAGGTTAATCCACTTTGTATCACATAACAATACAACTTCAGAAATCAGACATCCTCTAATGAAAAGAATAAATCTTTAGCATTCATATCTGGGAAATCTGGATATTGTCCTTAGAACATAGGGGCTGAATTGTGACAACCTACATATGGCCAGTGTGATTGCCAGGGTTTTTAATAACAGACAATAAACTTGCTAATATAATTGATGCAACTTGATGGGAGGTGACAACATAAATCAGAGTTAGAGTTGAATCTGAGGAAACAAGAATTTAGGTGGTGCATTATTTTCTTGGTTAAGCACAAATATTAGTTGTCAGCTGAATTTTCTGTCTCTTCAGAAATCAGAGTAAAATAGAAATCTACTATAAAAAAGACTAGTTAAATCTTTGTTAAATTAATCATAATCCTTAGCATCTCTAATTTATAGCAACTAGATGATTAGGCAAAAATATTTCTCAATGGTGATTTCTTTTTTTTTTAGGTTTTTTGCAAGGCAAATGGGGTTAAGTGGCTCGCCCAAGGCCACCACAACTAGGTAATTATTAAGTGTCTGAGACCAGATTTGAACCCAGGTACTCCTGACTCCAAGGCTGGTGCTTTATCCACTATGCCACCTAGCCACCCCTCAATGGTGATTTCAAAGTCATCTCCAATTTTCAGCTGGTTATGTTGATAAGACAAAGAATGCTCAGGAACTTTTTTATAATCAGCTCTTCTCTTTAAATATCTTATCCTGGAATTATGGGATGTTAGCTTTCCATGCAAATAGGTGCAATAGGATATACATATTTTTAAAAGGGGGTTTCTTTTTCCTTAAAAGATAGCTATCACGAGTTTCATAAAAGAGATGAAAAAAGGAATTCATTTTAATGGATTCAGAGCATAGAGTACTTTCTAATTTGATTGCCATGCTTTTCTTAAGTTTTTTTTTTCCTGTGATATGTGTAAAATAAGTTCATTTTCAAGCAGTTGAATAGTACATGTACATGAGCATACTGCTGTGCAATATCTGGAGAGTTTGTGGCCATCAGTTTTTCTTGCACAAATGTACCAAAAGTTTAAATTTCAAGAAACTGAAGCTGATTCAGCTTTTTTTTCATCAATAGAAACATTTCTACTTAGAATACACATTCAAGGAATCTACTTGTCATTCAATGTTTTCAGTATGAGGACATATGCATCTATACACACAAATATACTCCCATATCTATATACATGTATATATATTGTATATGTGCATATATATATATATATATATACATATCTGCATTTAGAATATAAAATAGCTAATTTTTATCATACCCATATTTTCATTGTTATGGGGAATTTCAAATGAGAAAATTCATCCGATCAATATAGCATTTGCTTTGCAAGTATAGAAGCTTACAAATAGATAATAGACAGATGATGTAGATAGATAGATAGACAGATACGTATATCTATTCATATATAAATATATACATGTATATGTTTATATGTGTACATACTTGTATGTGTATGTGGTGTGTGTGTATATGCATGTGTGTATTCTTAGATCCTCTGATTCAGGGAAAAAAATCGAATCAAAACAGAAGTCTGCCTAATTGTACCACCATCACTCCTGCCCACTCCACTTCTTAGTGAGCTTTTCCAAAGGTCTTTCTTTTTAAAATCTTTACTTTTTTAAAAGGCTTGTGTCGGGCGGCTAGGTGGCACAATGGATAGAGCACCAGTCCTGGAGTCAGGAGTACCTGACTCAGACACTTAATAATTACCTAGCTATGTGGCCTTGGGCAAGCCACTTAACCCCATTTGCCTTGCAAAAAAAAAAAGCCTTAAAAAAAAAGAAATGTGTCTATGTTTCAAGCTAGATGAATGAAATTCAAAGAATTTTAAAGCCAGAAGCTTCCTTAGAGATCAGTCCAATACTTTAACTTTACAGATTAAATAATAAAACTCAGTCCCAAGAGGTAAAAAGATAAATCCAAAATCTCATTTCTAATTAAAAACTTGAATTTAAACCAAGATTTCCTGAATTCCAATCTAATGGACTTTTTATAATACCACACTAACTCCTTCATCCAAGTCTATGAGTACTTTTTAGACTTTCTATATGCTCAGTAGGGAAGCTATGTATTGTTCTCATATTTAAAATCCTAGAAATAAAAGTCCTGACAATGCTCTTTTTTCTTAATGTAAAAGTAATGTTTTCTTAGTGTTTTAATAGGTTTTGAGATCTTACTGTTTCTTATGAATTCTGAATAGTTGTCCCCTTATAATCATTGAATTCTCCAAATGTAAGTGAATTAACATACTTCATGGAGCATTGCACATGGAAAAAAATAAATGTTATTATCCAGAATCTCTGTATTTTTAGCAGAAAATGCTAAAACCACAGAGAGTTAACTGATATTCTAGGAAGAAATGAAGGATACAGTTAAAAGCACACAAGCTTCTTACAAAGACTCTCAGAACTAACAATGTCTTCCTCACAGAAGACTACCATTCCTTAAGAGAGAAGTGAGAGACATAAACAAAGGAAATAGCACAAAGTCAAGCCTTTCTTCTGTCATCAGAGCAGAATACTGCCAATACCCCTTAATCCCAACAACTCCTGCTGTTCTGTTGTGAATCCTCTTTGAGAAAAGTTGGTGATGATTATAAGCTAATGAATTTATGATATTTGTGATAAATGTAAATGAAAACAATATGAGATCCTGAAAGTTTTTATTGACCTATAAGGGATTAAGTTTAGACTAAAGCAATTTGAAAATTCATTCTTATTTGGTTCCTTCTCTTCAATCACGTGAAATTCTGGAATCTGTGTTCTTAGCACCATTTTTTTTTGTCTTGCAATTATACAACTAGGACAGTCAGTAGTTTAAAAGAAAGAGACTTTGATGTTTAATAACAAAAACAAAAACAAAACCTGGATTTGGCTCTTGGTTTTCTGTGACCCTCAGCAAGTCACTTTCCCTTTCTATGACTCAGGATCCTCATCTGGTAAAAATAAAAAGATGGTTGTATCACAGGTTTTCTATGTTTTCTTCCAACTCTAAAAAGTATTTTATTGTTTTTGTCACTCAGTTCTATCCAATTTTTCACAATCCCATTTTGGGGTTTTCTGGGCAAAGATATTGAAGTAATTTGTCATTTCTTTCTCCAGCTCATTTTAAAGATGAGGTATTGAGGCAAACAGGATTAAGTGATCTGCCCAAGATCACATAGATAGTAAGTGTCTGAGACAAGATTTAAACTCATGAAGATGAGTCCTCCTGATTCCATGGTCAACATTCTATCTACTGTACCACCCAGCTGTCCCTTAAATGGTATTTAAAGTAGTTACTGAAATTCTAGTTTCCAAATACTAATTAGGATAATCCTCAATTAATCCTCAAAATTTATTTATAAGTATGAGATCTGATAAATCCCCATGGGTCAAATTATCATTTTCCCTTTTTGGACCAGCTTGTGAATAGTTAAAAATTAGTGAGTGTACGCACTTCAGTATCTTTGCTTTCCTGATTTTTTTTAAATTTTAGATTGCAGTATTTTAACATTTCATTTCTCGGTCTTCCATTTCCTGGCAAGAAAGCTGCCCCAATCTTCAAAGTTAAGCTGTGCCCTAAGCACAGCAATTGTTTTCCCAAAATAGCACTGGCAGGCAGGCACATTGTCACAAATTTGTTTGGTGACTTCGGTCCTAGTCCCACTAAAAGCACCATATAAAGTTTTCCAATTTGAAATCTAGGTTTTGTATTTGGGCCCCATGGAATGTCCTTAATAACCTAGTCACGCAGGGCTTTGCGCTTCCTCAGTACTAATTTGAACCATGTCAGAATTCTTGCAATATGATTGACAATCACCAAAATTAGAAGCCAAAAAAAACCTCATTCTATTAAATATGAACTCTTGGGTTGTGAGCAGAATACTTGAATTTCTAGTCAAGAATCTTAAACACACACACACACACACACACACACACGCACATACATGCACATAGACGCACACACAATGCTCAGTGGATGATTTCCAAGCATCTAACGTATATTTGACTGAAACAAACTGGAATAGACCACACACACAATACTAAATTGACTAAATAAGTCAGATGCATGACCATCAGCCACTTTAGTATAGAGAATGTTTACATTTTAGGGGGAAAAAATAAATCAAAGCATAATCTTCTCCCTAAAGTGATTCCTTATTGAGGATTCTACTCTGAACAGGAGGCCATGGGGAGTTTTGTCTATCTCTGGGGCCCCACATGTTTTCCCTCTTTTTTCTGGAACATACTCCGTGACTGATTAAGTGTGGCTCTATTTACCAGTGAATCCATACACTGAAAGGGGAGGAAGAGACAGTGAGTTAGATTTACATCCTCCTTTGAAGAGCCACAGGAACTTTTGAATACTTTGAAAGCAGACAAGGCCTTTGGTTTTTAAGATCATTCAAAAACCCACCCCCACATCCCCCCCCCCAACTGTAATATGTAGATACTTGTTTTATTTTCTGGCAGTGGATAACTAGAATTACCAGGCTTTAGCCCTGAGATAAGTGTCAGTGCTCTTCTATCCCATCTACTGAGATAATTACTGCTCCTCTTTCAAGGTCCAGTTTAAATTTCTTGTTTTCCATAAAACCTTTCTGACACATTCATCTAGGAAATATTTTTATGACCCCTTCTTCTCTACTTTCATTATGTTTTGAGTTTTATCAATGCCCTTGTTGCTATATCACAGTCAATACTTTCTAGAAAGTAGTTGTGGTGGGGATCAGGAAGACAGAATATAGACAGCAACTTAGCAACATTACCTTCCAAACAAATTTAAAATAAAAACCCAAATCAATTTTGAAGCAGCAGAGTCCAAAAGTGGTCAGTGTGAGACATTTTTCCAGCCTAAGACTAGGCTGACAAGAAAGATCAGTAACACCTGGGAGGAGACTTTCCTTGACCATGGCAGTGGTAGTCCTTGAAAGAGCCTGGAAAAGCATTAGAAATAGGAACTTTGCGAACTCTCAGTCAGAGATGGGAAAGGGGTCAAACTGACCAGAAAGAGATTCAGGGGACCCTTTGCTGACACTGAGGATAACTGGTGCTGATTAGCAACTCTATTGACTATAGATAGTTCCATGTTGCAGTTCCAGGAGGGAGAGGAGTGCTTATGGTCAGTCACAAGGAAGCAGAGGCCCTGGTCAAAGTTTCAAGGGAGAGAGGAGCACCAACACCTAGGGAACATGAGATTAATGGACCTGATCAAAGATCCAGGGAGAAGAGGAGCACTACCACTTGTGACTTCGGGAAACCAGAGGCCCTTTCTGAGCAAAGACCAGAGCATAGACCAGAAGGATAATGATCTCTCACACCACCGAAAACTTCCAACCTCTAAGAATTAGTTTTGAAAATGGCAGCACAAAAAAAGTTGGAGTTCGGGACAGTACCTCATCATCCTTGGGTGAGCAGAACTCAATTTTAAAATAAAGTCCAAAATCAAGAAATAGGCTGAAAAATTAGCCAACCACAAAAAAGAAAAAAAAGTAAAAAGCTACTACAGTGGAAGGGAAGACCAAGACATAAAATTAGAAAACAACAATGTGAAAACAGCTTTAAACAAAGTCTCAAAGGAAATGATCGGTGTACCCAAATCCAAAAGGAATTACTAGAAGAGATAAAGAAGGAGATAAGACTAGTAGAAGAAAAATTGAGGAAAGAATGATTCAAGGAAACTATGAAAAGATAATTAACTGCTTGATAAAAGAGACAAAAGAAATACTGAAGAAAATATCACCTTAAAAAATTGAATTAGCCTAATATTAAAAAGAGACATGAAGATATCACTGAAGAAAAGAACTTATTAAAAATCAGAACTGGCCAAATGGAAAAAGAGATACAAAAGCTTATGGCAAAAAATAATTTGCTGAAAATTAGAAATGGGCAAGTGAAAGCATTAAGCATCAAGAAAAAATAAAATGAAGTAAAAAAAAAATAGAAGAAAATATGAATATCTGAACCAGACAAAAGATAAAGGAAAATGAATTAGGAATTATTATAAAAGCCATAATCAAAAAAAAGAACATAGATATTATATTTCAAGAAACTATAAAGGAAAACTGGCCCTAATACCTTAGACACAGAGGGCAAAAATAGACATTTAAATCCCCTGAAAACTCCCAGAAATATTATAGTCAAATTCCTGAGCTCCCAGGTCAAGGAAAAAATACTACAAAAACCAAGAAACAACTCAAATATTGTAGAATCACAGTTTCCACATTAAAGGAATAGAGAGTTCAGAATATAACATTCCAGAAGGCAAAGGAACAAAGATTACAATGCAGGATAACCTACCCAGAAAGACTGAGCATAATCCTTTAGGGGTAAAAGTGGACATTTAGTGAAAGAATATTTTCAGACATTCCAAGATGAAAAGATCAGAGCTGAATAGAAGATTTGACAGTCAAACACAAGACTCAAGAGAAGCATAGAAAGGTAACCATGAAAGAGAAATCATTACTCAATAGAGCTAAACTATTTGCACTCTTATATGAAAAGATGATACATGTAACAGCTAAAAATTTTATCATTAATATAGTAGTTAGAAGGAATCTAGATAGACAGATGGCATGAGTCAATTATATTGTGATTATTTTTTAAAAAAATAAAGGTTTGGGAAAAAATTAAAAAAACAAAAATAAACATACAAACAAACAAACAAACAAACAAATAAATAAATGAAGGTTTGGGGACTTCCAGCCAAGATGGCAGAGAGAAGCCAGGTCCTGGGCTAAGGTCTCCTGATCTTCCTTCATAAACAATATGAAGCAAACCTTTTTATGGGAGTCCTATCAACAAAACCCAGAAAGAGAAGCTAGAAAAACAACAGGCACTTCAAGGTCTGTCTTCAGGGATTGGGGATGTGGGGAGTACAGAGCACCCAAAGCCAGTGGGGGAGGGGAGAGAGCAGGCCTAATCTAAGATCAGCCCCAAGGGCTTTCACTGTGGGAACCACTTTGCTCTGAGAAACAACCAGAGCATGGAGGCGTAGCCATGGGACTGACAGTCTAGGACTTACAGGAAGGACTGGAAAGTAGGTTCCAGCCTAGATCACACCCCACTGGCCAGGAGGAGATATTACATCCAGTGAGAAAAATCTCCAAAACCCATACTAGCCACTCAGTGAGCAACACCTCCAGCACCCCTACTGGCCAGCTGGAGATATTACCCTCAGTGAGTAAAGCTTCTAGGGATCTCAATACCAAACATCTGTGAAACAGCTCCTGCCCCAACACAAGATCTTAGGAAAATGAAGAAAGGCCAGTAGAAAGAGGGTTCCATAGAAAAATTCCTAGAAGGAAAAGACCCTAATTCAGACAGACATATAACTCCTGAGGAGAATATGATTTAGTCTCCAGAGCAGAAAATTTCCTTTAAGAAATCAGAAAGGAGTTTAAAAATCAATTGGAAAATTTGGGAAAAGAAACCCAAGAGAAAATTAACCCCTTGCAACGAGAAAACAAATCCTTGGAAGATACAATTGGACAAATGCAAAAAGAAAATAATTATCTGAAAACCTCAAATGATCAAAGGGAAAACTTACAAAAATAGAATAGACCAATTAGAAAAGGAATTGCAAAAGGTAAATGAAGAAATTTCTTCCCTAAAAAAAAAGAATGGAGTCTATGGAAACCAATGACTTCATGAGACAAAAAGAATTGGTTAAACAAAACCAAAAATTGAAAAAATAAAAGAAAATGTTCAATACCTTATCAGCAAAACCACTGACCTTCAGACTAGATCAAGGAAAGATAACCTAAAAATTACTGGTCTTCCTGAAAACATTGAAGAGAAAAAAAAAAGCCTGGACTCAATATTACAGGATTTAGTGACAGAAAACTGCCCTCATAACATGGAACCAGAGGGCAAAATAATTATTGAAAAAAATACATCAATCCCCTCCAGAAAGGGATCCCAAAATGAAAACACCAAGGAATATTGTATCCAAATTCAAGAACTATCAGATAAAAGAGGAAATGCTGCAAGCAGCCAGAAAGAAATAATGTAAATACCAAGGAGCCACAGTAAGGATTACACAGGGCCTGGCAACATCAACATTAAGGGATCGAAGGGCCTGGAATGCAATATTCTGAAAAGTAAGGGAGCATGGAATGCAGCCAAGAATACAATATCTGGCAAAACTGAGCCTTCTCTTCCAGGGCAAAAGATGGATATTTAATGAAATAAGAGACTTCTGACTTTTCCTGATGAAAAGACCAGAGGTTAATAGAAAATTTGAACTTCAAACAGGAGACTTGAGGGACACATGAAAAGGTAAAATTAAAAAAAAGGGGGGGAGGGGAAAAACTGTTATCAACTAGGGTGAAATTGGCAATATACCTAACTGGAAGAAAGCCTTTAACAACTCTCAAGAATTGTAACTCTCTTAGAGAGAATTTAATTAGCCAGAAGAGATGGATACACATGACTTATTTGAGAAACTGTTATCCAATAAGATGAAACTGTAAATATACTTACTTGGGAGAAAGATTCTAATAAATCTCAATTGTAATTCTAGTAGAGAGAACAGCCAGAAGTGATGGACACTCATGACTTTTCAGTGACTCAGATAGAATGATTTAAAAACAATAAAGGAGGACAGTAAAGAGATGGGAGGATGAAGGGGACTGAATGGGGTAAATCTCATTACATTAAGAGGTACAATGGGGGAACAGAGGGGAAGAAGGGAGGAGGTGAGAACCACCTGAATCTTACTCTCATCAGATTGGCTTAAAGTTAACATACATACACTCAGTTAAATTAAGAAACTTATCTTATCTTTAAAGTGTTAAAAAGGGGCAAAGGGGAGAGGAGGAATGGGGGAATCAACAGAAAAAGGGAAGGAAGGGGTAAAGGGAAGGGGGGAAAAGGGAGAGGGGGTGATATAGGAAGGCAAACACACTAAAGGTCGTGAAATACAGAAACAAAAAACTGGGGAATATAGATAAAGGAGAAAAGGGGGAAAATACAAACAGAGGGAAGATAACATGGAAGGCAATAAATAGTTAGTAATTATGACTTTGAAAGTGAATAGGATAAACTCCTGCTTAAAATGTAAGCAAATAGCAGAGTGGATAAAAAACCAGCAAGAAACTCATCTGAAGCAGAAAGATACATATGAAGTAAAAGTAAAAGTTTGGAGCAAAATATATTTTGCTTCAGCTGAAGTGAAAAAAGCAGGGGAAGCAATATTTATCTCAGACAAAGCAGCTGCAAAAATAGATCTCTCTAAAAGAGATAAGGAAGGAAACTACATCCCCCTACAAGGTACCATAGACAATAAAGTAATTTTGATACTGAATATGTATGCACCCAATGGTATAGCATCCAAATTCTTAGAGGAGAAGCTGAATGGGAGATCTCAACCTCCTGTTCTCAGATTTAGATAAATCTGACTATAAAACAAACAAGAAGGAAGTTAAGGAGGTAAATATATGGTTAGAAAACCTAGACATGATAGACTTATGAAGGAAATTGAATGGAGATAGAAAGGAATATACTTTCTTTTCTGCAGTACATGGTACTTACACAAAAAACTGAGCATGGACCAGGGCATAAATAGCTAACAATCAATGCAGAAAGGCAGAAATAGTGAATACATCTTTCTCAGATCATAATGCAATAATAATCACATGCAATATTGGGACAGGGACATTTAGACTCAAAACTAATTGGAAACTGAATAACCTCATTTTAAAGAATGAGATCAAACAATAAATTATGGAAAGAATTAATTCTTTTATCCTAGATAATGACAAAATGAAACATACCAAAACCTATAGGATACACTCAAGGCAGCTTTCAGGGGATATATCATATTTTTAAATGCTTATATGAATAAATTAGAGAAAGAGGAAATCAATAAACTAAATATGCAACTAAAAATTACAGAAAGAACAAAATTTAAAACCCCAGTTAAATACCAAATTCTAAATTCTAAAAATTAAAGGAAAAATTAATAAAATTGAAAGAAAGAAAACTATTGAACTAATAAATAAAACCAAAAGCTGGATTTATGAAAAAGCAATAAAATTGATAAAACTCTGGTTAATTTAAAAAAATAAAGTAGAAAATCAAATTATCAGTATCATAAATGAAAAAAGTGAATGAGGATGAAATTAAAGTAAAAATGAAGGATTATTTTGCCTAAATGTATAAATTTGATAATCTAAATTAAATGGATATTTTCAAAAATATAAGTTGCCCAGGTTAAATGAAAAGGAAAATATTTAATTTAACAACCTTATCTCAAAAAAAAAAGAAATTCAACAATTCAACATTATTGAAATCCCTAAGAAAAATCTCCAGGGCCAGATGGACTCACAAGTGAATTCTATCAAACATTTAAGGAACAATTGGTTCCAATTCTGTATGAACCATTTGGAAAAAATAGTTGAAGGCAGAACTCTGCCTAACTCTTCTATGACACTAATATCGTGTTGATACCTAAACCAGGAAGAGGTAAAACAGAGAAAGAAAATTATAGACCTATCTCCCTGATGAATATAGATACAAAAATCTTAAATAAAATCTTATCAAAATGATTGCAAAAAAGTTATAAATAGGATAATACACTATGATTGAGTAGGATTTATCCTAGGAATGCGGGGTTCATTCAATATTAGGAAAACTGTCTGTATAATTAATTATATCAATAGCAAAACTATCAGAAAACATATGATTATATCAATAGATGCTGAAAAAGCTTTTGACAAAATACAGCACCCATTCCTACTAAAAATACTAGAGAACATAGGAATAAATGGATTGTTCCTTAGAATAATAAACATTATCTATCTCAAACCATCAAAATGTTTTATATGCAATGAGGGTAGAGAAGAGGCATTCCCAATAAGATCAGGGGTGAAACAAGGATGCCCATTATCACCACTACTATTCAATATCATATTAGAAATGTTAGCTTCAACAAAAAGGGAAGAAAAAGAAATCGAAGGAATTAGAATAGGGAAGGAAGAGACAAAACTCTCACTCTTTTCAGGTGACATGATGGTATACCTAGAGAATCCAAAAAAACATCATCTAAAGAACTACTAGAAATAATTATCAACTTTAGCAAAGTCAGGATATAAAAGAAACTCTCATAAATCCTCAATATTAATATATATATATATATATATATATATATATATATATATATATATATATATATGTATGTATAGCAAGATGCAGAAAGAACTACAGAGAGAAATTCCATTCAAAGTAACTTCAGACAGTATAAAATACCTGGGAGTCTAACTGTAGACTCAGAAACTTTTTGAAAACAATTACAAAACACTTCTCTCACAAATAAAATCAAACTTAAATAACTGGGTAAATATCAGCTGCTCATGGACAGTTCGAGCAAATATAATAAAAATGGAAATTCTACCAAAATTAAACTACTTGGTTAGTGCCCTACCAATCAAAATTCTAAAAAATTACTTTAATGAGTTGGAAAAAATTTTAAGTAAATTCATATGGAGAAATAAAAAGATGAGAATTTCCAGGGATTCAATGAAAAATGTACAAAAGAAGGTGCCTCAGTCTTAATAGATCTAAAATTATATTACAGAGAATCAGTCATCAAAACTGTTTGATATTGGCTAAGAAATAGAGTGGTGGATCAGTGGAATAGACTAGGTGCAATAGCAGAAAATGATTATAGTAATCTGCTCTTTGATAAGCCCAAAGAATCCAGATATTGGGATAAAAACTCTCTGACAAAAATTGTTTGGAAAATTGTAAGTTAGTGTGGAAGAAACTTAGATTACACCAACATCTCACACCCTATACCAAGATAAGATCAAAATGGATACAAAATCTAGACATAAAAAAATTATAGACAAAAAAATATTATAAGCAAACTAGAAGATCAAGGAATAGTTTACCTGTCATATCTATGGAAAGGGAAGCAATTTATGACCAAGGAAAGATGGAGAACACCATTAAAAATAAACTAGATAATTTTGATTACATTAAATTAAAAAGGTTTTGCACAGACAAAATCACTGTAACCAAGATCAAAAGAAATGTAGTAAAAAAGGAAACATTTTTTACGACTAGTGTTTCTGACAAAGGACTCATTTCTAAAATATACAGAGAACTGTGTCATTTTTTTAATAAAAAGACAAGCCATTCCCCAATTGACAAATGATCAAAGGATATGCAAAGGCAATTTAAAGGTGAGGAGATCAAAGCAATCCATAGTCACTTGAAAAATTACTCTAAATCACTAATTATTAGAGAAATGCACATTAAAACATCTCTGAGGTACCACCTCACACCTCTCAGACTGGCCAATATAACCAGAAAGGACAATGATCAATATTGGAAGGGATGTGGGAAATTTGAGGTTATTGGTGGAGCTGTGAACTCATCCAACCTTTCTGCAGAGCAATTTGGAATTATGCCCAAAAGACAACAAAAATGTACATACCTTTGATCCAGCAATACCACTACTGGGTCTATGCCCTGAAGAGATCATGAAAAAAGGGTAAAAACTTCACCTGTACAAAAATATTCATAGCAGATCTGTTTGTGGTGGCAAAGAAATGGAAACTGAGGGAATGTTCATCAATTGGGGAATGGCTTAACTATTGGTATATGTATGTGATGGAACAGTATCATTCAATTAAAAGCAGGAGGGATGGGAATCCAGGGAAGCCTGGAAAGATTTTGCATGAACTGATGCTGAGCAAGATGAGCAGAACCAGAAGAACATTGTACATCCTAACAGCAACATGGGAATGATGATCAACCTTAATGGACTTCCTCATACCAACAGAGCAACAATCAGGCACAATTTTGGTATATCTGCAATAGAGAATACCATCTGTATCCTGAGAAAGATTTGTGGAGTTTGAACAAAGACCAAAGACTTTATATGTACCTTTAATTTTAAAATTCTCTTACCATGTAATTCTGCTATATCTCATACTATATGTTTCTTCCTTAAGGATATGATTTCTCTCTCATCACATTCAACTTAGATCAGTGCATACTATGGGAATGATGTAAAGTCTAACAAACTGCCTTCTGTGGGGGGTGGGGGAGGGAAGCAAGATTGGGGGGAAATTGTAAAACTCAAAATAAATAAAACCTTTCTAAAATTAAAAAAATAAAGATTTGAGAAAGAATGATTCATTGGGAGAAAGGGAAAGGAAGAAGCAGAATGTGGAGAATTTTCTCACATAAAAGAGGCATGAAAGGAAGAATGTTAATAATAAAGGGGGACACGTGATTGAAATTGAGTCAAATAGGGGAAATACACACACACACACACACACACACACACACACACACACTCAGTTGGGTAAAGAAACCTACCTTACTCAATAGAGAAGTAAGATTGAATAGAAGGTAGGAGAGGTATGAAGTGGGATAATCAATGTGATAGTGTATTAAGAGAGGCAGTACTCAGAAGTAAAACAGATTTTTGAAGAAGACAGGAGCAGAGTGGAGGATAAAGAGACAAAAATAAGATAGAGGGGAGGATAAATAGACAAAAACAGTGTGTAAGTGGGGTGAGTTTAACCATAAAATGGAAGCAGAAAGCAGATTAAATCAGAAACCAGAATTCAACAATATGTTGTTTATGAGAGACACACAAAATTAAAATCAGGACCTAAAGCAGAATCTAATATACTTCAACTGAAGTTAAAAAAAATCAGGGAAGCAATCATGATTTCAGACAAATGAGAAGTAAGGATAGACTCAATTAAAAGGGATAATCAGGGAGACAATGAACTATTAACATAAGCTTTTACAGCAAATTTCACTGATAAAGGCTTCATTACTCAAATATATAAGGAAGTATGTCAAATTTATAAAAATAAGAATTATTTCCCCTTTATTAATGATCAGAGGACTTGAATAGGCAGTTTTCAGAAGAAAAAAACCAAAGTTATCTATAGTCATATGAAAAAGTGCTCCAAATCACTATTGATTAGAGAAAGACAAATAAAAACAACTCTGAGGTACCATTTCATACCAACAAAAATGACTAATCATCCCCTATAGCATTTACCATTTCTATTGAACATGACCAGAATTGTTTTAATTTGCTTTTTTCTAGTGAATTGGTTCCATCATTCTAGAGAACAATTTGGCACTATGTCCAAAGGATCATATACTCTTTTCTCAAAAAAATTACCTCTCCTAGCTCTGTACCCCATAGAGGTCAAAGAAAAAGGAAAAGGACCCATATATAAAAATATATGTGGCAACTATTTGTGGTTGAAATTGAGAGGCTACACATCAATCAAAGAATGGCATGTAATATTATGACCATACAATCTTGATGAAGCACTATTGTACTATAAGAAATGTTAAGGAGTGGTTTCTGAAAAAAAATACATGAATATGAATATAAACTGATGCAAAGTAAAATGAGAAGAACCAGGAGAGGAAGGCACACAGTAACAGCATTATTGTAATGATGATCAGCTATAAAAGTCTTGGCTATTTTGATTAATACAATAATCCAAGAAAATTCCAAAGCATTTATGGTGAAAAAAATGCTATATATTTCCAGAGAGAGAACTCTGAGTGCAAATTGAAATATAATTTCCTCACTCTTCATGTTTTGTGACTATGGCTAAGGTAGAAATATGTTTTTCATGATTTCACATTTATAATTGTTATATTTTTCCTGCCTTCTTAATTGGTGGAGAAGGGCCAGGAGGGAGAGAGTTTGGAATTCAAAGTTTTAAAAGAAAATAATGTTAAAAATAAAGAATAAACTTTAATTTTTTTAAAAAAAGGAATAGGTGACTGTGAGGACACACCTCAAATTGAACTCTGTCTTCTAACAAAAATAATGGTTAATATTTATATAGTACTTGCTATGTGCTGACAGGTTTTCAATTATTATCTCATTTGATCCTCAAACAATCCTGGAAAATAAGTGATTTTTATTATTCCTATTTTGCAGATGAGGAAACTGTGGTTAACTGGGGGGTCACTCAGCTAGTGTCTGAGGCAGGATTTGAACTTAAATCTTCCTAATTCTAAGGCTGATATTCTATTCACTGCACAACTGAGGATATACAGTTAAGCAAAGATAAATATATGTATATATATATATATATATATATATATATATATATATATATATATATACCTAATAATAAAGAGACATCTGACTATACAGCACTGAGTCACCAACCTCTCTTCCTGTCAAAAAAAGAAGATATATTTCATTAATTATACATTCTCTCAAATGCCTGCTTTTTTAGTCAGAGTTTGACTTACATTTATTGATCTTTTCACATATGTTGCAGTTAACAGTTACAAACTGTTCTCCTGGTTCTGATTATTCCTTCTGTATCAGTGTATGCAATTCTTCCCTTTTTTTATCAAAATGCCTCATAATCTCCATTACTTACTGCACATATTTTATTTTCAGGATTTTTTTACTATTACAAAATATGAATACTCACATTAATAATGGATCAAATATGTTCCTTATTACATTCAGTCCTGTATTACAATTATTTCTAGATTCATTTTACTTTAGCTAAAAGAACATTCCTTATTAATTTTTCTATTCTCCTTTAAATATCTATTATAGTTTCATTTTTACATAGTGAACGATACATAAAAATGTGTTGGAAGAATGAATGACATTTACTTAATCTGAACTTCTTTGGTTGTTGGGCCTAGACCAAAAGCTGAACAACTTTATTTCCCTATCAGTTCCTAGGTGGCACAATGAATAACATACTAGGCCTGGAGTCAGGAAGTCCTGTGTTCAGATCTGACCTCAGAGACATAGCAGCTATATGACCTTAGACAAGTCACTTAACCTCAGCTGACTTAGTTTTCTCATCTGTAAAACAGTATTATTAATAAAAATAATAATATGGATAATAATAACAATAAATACCTCTATGGTTTTAGTGAGAATCAAATGAGGTCATATTTGGAAAATACTTAGCATAGTACCTGTTATTTATACCTGGTAGGTATTTAATAGTGACTGTTCCTTTCTCCCTTCCTCTTCTCTTCTACCCTGTACCTTATTCCCAGCCCTCATACCCCTTATATATGTATACATTAGGAAAGGGAGAGGCAGTGAGATTAGAATTCATCAATTATATACTATGGAGTCTAAGAATGGAAAACTAAGAGGTCATCTAGACCAATGCCATTTTCCTAATTAGATAACTGAGGTCTAGAAAAACGTTATATTATCATTGCTATTATATTCTACACCCAGGCTCTACCCACCATCAAGCAGCAGGCTCTGATGATGCCCCATAGTGAGAAAATTCCAATTACTACCATTGTGATGGAAAGACTTATTAATGGTAATTATTATTATTATTTAGTCCAAATCTAGTTCAGCACTGTAGGCTGCAAACATATTCACTCAAATTGACTGATTCTATTTGGGTCATTCTCCCATTCCTCCTGGAACCTAAAAAGAATTGCCCTCTATAGATTCAAAGCAATAAAGATTTTCATATATTGGAAATTCATACATGTTAATAGAAAGAATAATAATATTATATATTGTTACTTGTTTCTTGGAACTCCTCATATTCTTTACAATAGGAGGAATTATATATATATATATATATATATATATATATATATATAATTCTTTTACCTTATCAAAGGTGAAAATCCTAACTTCCCACTCAGGTGCTTGAAATATCAGTCTTTCATTCCAAAATAAGAGAAAAAGTAAAAGGCTTTAACTTTAATTCCCAGGAAAGAGAATTAAATTCATGCTAAGAAATAAATAACTTATAGATCCTTTCCAGAAGAAAACTTCATAACTATTTAATCTCTAGCCTCTAATTTTATTGGTGAGGAAACCAAATATGTAAGAAATAAATTTCTTGCCCACAGGCACCCAGACAAGAGGTAGCAGAGACAGGAGTTCAACTATGATGTCCTAACTCCAAATCCACTGTTCAAGCATTTGAAAAGTATCTGTCAAGCATTTTCTACATTCAACACAGTTCTAATAATGAACAATTTGATGATGGGACAGAGGGAAATAGGTAAGTAAAGGGATCAAAAGACCATGTCTTGGAAGGTATAGATGGGGATAGGGGGAGGAGAGGGAAAGAAAGAAAAAGAAAAAGGTTCATGCCATAACTTCTTAATTTTGCTGAATGGTCTTCTCTACTACAGAAATTAACCTGGGCTCAGAAAATCTGCAGCAGGCCATTCTGAAGGCATAAATAAGCATTTACCAGGTACCTATATAACTGTTTTCTATGGGCCAGAACTGTGGTAGGGGATAGAGAGTCATAGATAAAAGCAAAACCATTCCTATCCTCAAGAAGCTGACATTCTAATGGAACAGTTGGGGACCAGGAAAAGCATCAGATACATCATACATTTAAACTGAATCTTAAAGGAAACCAAAGATTTTAAGAGGTAAATACTAACAGCAAGACCATTCAAGGTATAAGGGATAGCCAGTATAAAGTCACAAAGACCCGTGTGATTACTTAAGATAAGTAGAAGGAGGGTGAAATTGTGAAAAAAAAATACCAGGAAAAGACAATGAAAAACCCTGAATTGGACCCTCATTTCTTAGTATTAACTAGCTTTGTAAATGTAAGAAAATCACTTACCTTCTCTAACCCTTAATTGCATCATCCATAAAATAATGGTAATCATATTTGTTTTATATATTTCCCATGGTTTTTGTGAGAAAAGTGCGATTTAATGTGAGTTGTTATATGGTATATTCCTTCAGTGTATAATTCATATAAAGATTTACAGTTCTAATCCACACCTGAACAAAAAAAAATCCTTTCTCATATTTCTGACAAAGTACAAAATAAAGCAAGTATAGGATTAAAGAAATCACAAAATCCCCATGTTGGAAGGTATTTCATTGGTCTTCTAAAACAGCCCTTAACAGGAAAAAAATCTCACTCCAGTAAATACAGTAATAAGTCAATCATCCTCTTAACTGAAAATTTTCCACAGAGAGAAATAACTACCTTTAAAGGTATCTCAACTTGTAACTCTTAAGAAGTTTTCCCTAGATTCAGAAAGACTTGACCTCTAGCCTCAGACACTTATTATATGACCCTAAGCAAGTCCAATTAACCCTGATTGCTCTCTTTCAAAAAATAAGTTTATCTTTACATTGAGCCCAAAAATGGGAAATTTTTTTAACTTAAATACATAGCTTCTAGTTTTATTACAGAGAGTTTAATCCTTGTCACAATCTCTCTTTTAGATATTTGAAAAGTTATCATTTCCTCCTAAATTTTCCTTTCTTCAGACTAAACATCTTAAGTTACTTCAACCAATGAATAACCTTGAGGCCCTTCACCATTCTGGTTGATATCCTCTGGATCATCTCCAGTTTATCATCTCCCATTTGAGTTTTTAATTTCATTCTTCAGTGATTCCACTAACTCTGGGGATGGTGTGTTTTAGGCTAAAGGATTTCTAACCATCTCTTTTCTAAATTCTTAGAAATTTCCATACTTCAAAACTAAAGTGGATGACCCACTATGCACAGTTTTCCCTCTCCTTTTCTATGATGGGTAGTTGGTCATTTGTCCTAAAATTTTTTTCCTTAAGCAATTTTAGGAGAATATGATCTCCTCTCATCATTTCTTTACCCATTTGAATGATGAAATGATTTCTCAAGCAAGTCACAAATTTACCAACTAGTTTGCTATGGGCAGAATGAGAGTGTTGGCAAATAGACAAGAAAGTGTAAATTCCCCATCCCTATATATCATGCTTCCATGATAGGTTTGAAATCTTTCACAATCTTACCTAGTTCTTTCTTCTATCTAGATCAGGGTGGAGAAACGTTTTATCTACCTAAAGCATTTGTATATTTATAATATCATTTGTCAACTTAAAAACCCTAACCCTAAAAAAGCTCCTAGATTTATTTAATTTTGAGATGCCTTGGCAACCAGGCAAAATAATTTCACTGACCTTATATGGCCTGCAGGCTGGAAGTTCCCCACCGCTGATCTAGATGGTATGTAGCAGGAGAACAAGGTCATAGAATGAGAATTAGAAAGGATCTCAGATATCATCTACTCCAGAGGTTCCAAAACTTTCTTGATTCATGGGATTCTTAGTGTCTCAATTTTTTTTCATGACATCCCTTAGTCAAAAGATCTAATAGTTCTATTAGGTCCTAAAAATTTAATAAATATTTATGTCTTATTTATGTCTTATTATCTGAAGCAATAATACACATAAACTGAAAGAATTTTTAAAATTCCATTCTTATATAAACATGGGTTGCCTACAAGAGGACTTATATGCCTGTTCTGAACATCTTCTCAGACCATGGAATCAGACAGGACAATACCACCCTCATTTCTTGTTCCACATCAATTTTCTTTCAGTTTTTTTAATTATAAAGATTTTATTTATTTTTGAGTTTTACAATTTTTCCCCTAATCTTACTTCCCTTCCTACACCCCCCACAGAAGGCAATTTGCCATTCTTTACATTGTTTCAATGGTATACATTGATCCAAATTGAATGTGATGAGAGAGAAATCATATCCTTAAGGAAGAAACATTAAGTATAAGAGATAGCAAGATCAGACAATAAGATATCAGTTTTTTTTAATTAAAGGTAATAGTCCTTGGTCTTTGTTTAAACTCCACAATTCTTTATCTGGATCCAGATGGTATTCCATTGCAGACAGCCCCAAATTGTCCCTGATTGTTGCACTGATGGAATGAGCAAGTCCATCAAGGTTGATCATCACCCCCATGTTACTGTTAGAGTGTACAATGTTTTCCTGGTTCTGCTCATCTCACTCAGCATCAGTTCATGCAAATCTCTCCAGGCTTCCCTGAATTACTATCCCTCCTGGTTTCTCCATGACATACATATACCACAGTTTGCTAAGCCATTCTCCAACTGAAAGACATTTACCTGATTTTCAATTCTTCGCCACCACAAATAGGGCTGCTATGAATATTTTTGTACAAGCATCCACATCAATTTTTGTTTATTTTTGCTTTTCATCATAGTATCTGCTGAACTCAATTTCACAAAGAGATGATATCACAAATGAGAAAGTTCAAGAAGTTATTTTTAGTTATTTTTGTTATTTTTATCTTTCTTAATGCTTCTAAATATGATTTTACTTATAATTGGAAAATAATAATTAAAAATAATCTCTACCCTGTTCAAATAATACAAATATAAATAGATAAATAAATATATAAAGATATTTGAGGAGGTGTTTTCCTACTGGTTTTCTCCTTGGGTATTTTTTACCTGGTTCTCTCTGTAGCTGATACTCATTGTAGCATCCAATGAATCAGGATTTTGCTTTTATTTTGCCTATGTTCTCCACTACATTCCTCTTTTCAACTATTCCCAGAGAGCCATTCCTTGCAATTAAATATGAAATGAAGAAAAAAGTTCTAAAACAAAACATTTTTAACCTCTTGATGCTATTTGCTATATCCTATACTCACAGTCTCTCTCTTCAGTTTAAAATTCTCTTGAAGAGGTTCGGAAAACTCAAGGAAAATATGTTTTTAATGAACCTTATTAAGTTCAATCTCTTGTCAAGTAAGTCCTCAGCAATCTCAAACTCATTCTTAGACACCATGGTAAGAGACAGCATGGCACAATGCAAAAAGTGATGGCTTTGGAGTTAAAGACTAGAGGTTCAAATTCTGCCTTTGCCAATAGACCAGTAACAAAAACATCCCTGGACCTTAGTTTCTTCATCTGTATAAGAAGAGGTTTTGACTACAAGACCTCTGAGATCCCTCCTAATTCCCTATTGATGAGTTGATCTTATATTCACATTCCAAGTCTGAATTTCTTTTTGGAGTTCACTGAGTTCAACCAGAAAGATTAGTGAAAGTCTTACCTAATTCCCATCAACAAGCTCAGGTGTGGTGTTTTTTTCTTCTTCTTGATTTCTGGGACTATATCATGTGTCCTCTTGTGAATCAGCAGAAATGAATAGTAATTTTGGGGTGACCCCTATCATATCCTAGATCTGTACCCTAGAAAAATAGGGTCCTTCTCTGTTGCTGATATCAGGTCACCAGAGAGAGAGAAAAAGCTACTTCAGTACTTCCTCAGCAGGAATTAACCCACCACTACTATCCTTCTTTTCTTCCTCTGACCTATGATGAAGTAACTCACCTTTAGAGCTTCATCATCTTTTCTTGCAGCTAGGTGACTCATTGATAGAATGTGGGGCCTAAAATCAGAAAGACTCATCTTCCTGAGCTCAAATCTGACTTCAAACACTTCCAAGCTCTATAACCCTGGGGAAGCAACCTAATGTTATTTGCCTAAGTTTCCTTATCTGTAAAATAAGCTGGAAAAGGAAATGGCAAAACACTGCAGTATCTTGCCAAGAAAATCCCAAATAAAGTCACAAAGAGTCAGACACCATCACAACCACCACTTCCAAAATAACTTTTCTTGGAACTCAAGAAGATACTTCCTCCCAATGATGGCCAAGCTCTGTTTTCTAAAGGGAGAATCTCTCACTCATTAGGTAGACATGAATTTAACTGATCTATTTCCCTTATTTATGTCACATTTTTTTCCACCCACAAACTTCCTGAAATGGATAAGAATTTCCTTCTAACTTTTTACTTCCTTTTGGCACTTCCTTCTCCATGGTGACTTAGACCAGAAATGTATCCCTCCAGTTCTTTTACTTTCTCCCCTCTAGCCTGCACTTTGTACATACATAGGTGTTACATCAGACTGACAAACACAGTAAACAAGTTGGGAGATCACAGAAGAATTCCCCTTCCCTTCCAGAAAAGCTCAAAGCAAATTCCACAGTCTTTTGTCTTCTTTTTTGGTAGCTCTTCTGGCTAACCCTTAAAGCTATGGACTGTGCAAATGACTTTTTGCCAGATGTTAGACTGGAATGCAAATAGGAGATTCATTGCAGTTGACAAAGTGAGCTTTTCATCAGGGTCAATGATTTGTTAACAAGGTTGACATGGATGAGGCTTTCATTCTGTCATTGTTGTGTCCTTGTTTAGGGCACCTTATGACAGTGGGTAGAGGTAAAAGAAGAGCACCAAAGAGATCCTGGACCAAGTCAGAAGCTATTGGAACAATACCAGAAATACTAGAGCATCATTTAACGATTCTGATAGAGAAAAGACAGAGCTATTACACTCTTAGTTTGATTCTTTTTATTCCTCTGTCAAGAATTATTTTTGGACTAGAAAAGACAGAATAAAAATAACTAAATATTTAATAAATATTATCTTATAACAACCCTGGGAAGTTCGTGTCTCTGTCTCTGTCTCTCTCTGTCTCTGTCTCTTTCTCTTTGTCTCTGTCTCTGTCTCTCTCACTTGCTCGCTCTCACTCTGTCTCTCTACCTCTCGATTCTCATGCTATTATTATCATTTTACAATTGAGGAAACTGAGGTCGAGAATGGTTAAATGACTTGCTCAGGGTCACACAGCTAGTAAATGACTAAGGCTGGATTTGAACACTGTTCAAAGGTTCTGTCTCAAGGTCCAGCACTCTTTTCATGGTACCATCTTACTGTCTTTGGAACTAACTCTAGGAAGTTAGATTCTCCAAAAAAGAAAAATAGGAATACAGTAAAAGAATACCTCATTGCTTTGATAAAGTCACATTATCAGGTCAAATAAGCTATATTCTAGGGTATTTTGCAGTTATACTTGCTGTACTACTCTCATTGATCTTTGAAAGAGCCTGGAGAATGAAGGAGTTGCTACAGTAATAGAGAAGATTAAACACACTAATTGTGTGTCCCTTGGCAAGTAACTTAACCCTGCCTTCTTTTTAAGGAAAGAGAATAGAATCCACAAACTAAAAACTAGTGAGTTTTCAGTAATTCTGTTCTTCTTAGACTGTGTCATGGTTTTTAAATCATCTTGTTATCTGTTCCTGACTTCCACCTTTCATATATATGTCTTTTAAAAACCCAAGATAGCACCTATTCTTATCTCTTTAGACAATACCCATTTTCTATTCTTGTGAGCTTCCCAGTACTCTTCCCTTGTAGAATGTTAATCAAAGGACTCTTAACCTAACTTTTCCAGGAGGCAAATATCTGAATGTGCTCTTATCAGTTTGCTGTAGAGAAAAATTTTATTCAGGTATGCAATGGTTTAGATGGCATCTGAGATTTTTTTCCTAGCTCAGAGACTCTGTGATTCTTAGATCTGGGTCACATACAGAATAACAATTAGCTAGGGAAAAGCATGTTTTGAAACTATAAGCTCTTTGCCTTACTCTAGCTTTTTTGAAATATGTGGACTATGCAGATCAGGTGAAAGGGGATAGATTTTCTAGGAACCATAAGTCAATCAGCCAATCAATAAGTATTTACTGAACACCCACTGTTTACCAGGAGCCAGGCTAAGCACCAGGGACACAAAGAAAGGCAAAAAAACCAAACAACTCGATCCCTCACCTTGAGAAACTTGGAATATAATGTCTTTTCTACTTATGAGATAAGTTCAACTTCAGGGTAGCACTGTAATTTATAGAATATCTAATTTCTAGGAAAGCAACTAGGTGGTATAAGTAGATAGAGTACCATCCCTGGAGTCAAGAGGACCTAAGTTCAAATATGACCTTAGACACTTATTAGCTGTGACCCTGGACAAGTAATTTAACCCTATTTGCCAGAGTTTCCTCATCTATAAAATAAACTGTAGAAGGAAATGACAAACCACTCCAGTGTCTATACCAAGAAAACTCCAAAAAGGGTCACAAAGAATCAGACATGACTAATAGACTAACCAACAAAATAGATTCCTAGAGAATGCAGAATTCCTCAAGGGGAGGAAGGTTTGCTGACCATGCAACATACTAGCTTCTACCATCAAAGGAGGTCTATTCAACCTTCTATCACTTACTATACATGTATGTTGATGAATAAGTTGATTAATCTTGCTAGACCCGAGTTTCCTAGCCTGTAATATAAAGAAGTTGAATTAGATGGCTCCTAAGGACCTTTCCAGTTAAAACTCTGATTCCTATGAATGTTTAGCAACCTCATGTGCTTTGTGGAGAGTTTGAGTTGCTAGCATAGGTATGCTGAAGAGAGGATTCTGGCCAGGAAACATAAGATTTCAATCCCAAGGTAGTAATATAAGACCTTGGAGTAGGTGGTGACGCCCTGGAAAGGGAAAGTAAGTGGTCTTCATTCTTTAGGGACCCAAATGAGTCTTTTGCATTTGTTGAGTAAAACAATGCCTAACCCATATTTCAATCTAGTTTGCTTGCATGTTTTCACAGAAGTCATGAAATTATAGCTACTTCTGCAGAGATATAAACATAATGCAAATTCTTATGTTCCCAAAATAAATCTTGATTAGTTCCTTCTCTTCTTTTATTTATCAAACAAAAACAGCCAAGGATCAAGGATGGAAAATGAAATTATAATTTTCTAATTAAATTCACTCACCACATTTCTTCTTGCCTATGGTCTCTAGAAATTTTTCTCTTTTCATCACACAGTCAGCAATCTGTTTCCATTTGGGAGTTGGGGAGAGGAAGAGGAGTTGTGACATAAAGATTAATTTATTTATGAAAAATACATAAAATATAAATACAGGACTAAAAGATTCAACACATTCTAATTGTGTGACCCTTGGCAAGTACCTTAACCCTGTCTGTCTCCGTTCCTCATCTGTTAAATGAGCAGGAGTATCTTTGCCAATAAACCCCCAAAATGGGATCATGAAGAGTCAGACTGAACCATGAATGAACAACAAAAAAGGCTAAATGCAATCATTTAATGAATTAGAATATAAGTTCCTTGAGGGCAGGGATTGCTTTATCTTTATCTTTGTATATACAGTGCCTAGAATAATTCCTGTCTTATAAAGGCTCTTAGCAAATGCTTGATAATTGATTCATTCCTTGATATCTATATACCTCTTTTCACTTTGAGGTCAAACCAAAAAGACTTCATCTGTTCTTCCTTAAATACTAGGTCCCCTTTACAAATTTTCTTTAACATGAATCACTCATGGACAAAATAAAATAAAATCCAAAGGAAATCTCCAAGTGTCAATCCTTCAGGATTTTCCTTGAAAGTTAAAAAGTTGAATAAATTTTCTAGAAATTGGAAGACCCAAAAAGCACATTTTTCTAATCTGAATTATAATATATATTTCTATTTCACTTTATGTTGGCTAACCTACCAGATGCAGGCAGATTACTATCAATCAAATATATTGATCAAGTGAGATAATATTTGTAAAATGTTTAGTATATTATCTGATAAATAACAGACATTCTAACAAATGTTTTGGGTTTTTTTTTTCCTTTCCCCTTTCCTTTCATACTTCTACTAGTCCAATATTGGAAAATACTTCTCTCAGGTGGATGGTGGCATTATAGATTATTTCTCTTAGCAATTATGCTACAACATCATCTAGGAAAAGATTCATGAATACATCCATTTGCAGTTGACAGGAGAGAGAAAGACCTCCACAAATAAGGAGACAATGATATCTCCTATTAACAACCCAGGATGATTAAAACTAGGCAAGGCATACATAGAACATAGATCAAAAGCTAAAAATAGGGGCAGCTAGGTGGCACAGTTCTATCCACTGGAGTCAGGAGAACCTGAGTTCAAATCCTACCTCAGACATTTAATAATTATCTAGCTGTGCATGGCCTTAGGCAAGCCACTTAACCCCATTGCCTTGCAAAAAAAAAAACCCTAAAAAAAAAGCTAAAAATAAAATAACACCTAAGTTATTGTATTCTCTACACATTTTTCACAGTCTTGTCTCAGATCCATTTTTATATCGCATCCCACATCTGATAGCAATAATAACAATAATAAAAATTAATAATATCTCATGTTTGACACTTAACTATCTTCCAGACACTATGATAAATGCTTTCCAGATTTCCTCATTTGATCCTTGCAACAACTCTAGAAGGTAAATACTATCATTATTCTCATTTTGAAGATGAGGAAACTGAGGCAAAGTGACTCACTCAGGTAGTAGAGGTCTGAGTTGGGTTTGAACTCGGGTCTTCCTGACTCTAGTCCTAGTGTTCTATCAACTACACATCAAGCTGACTCTAATCTAATCACACAGGCCAAGTCAGATGAACAATTGCTTGCCTGCTAAGTGTGGGAAAAACCTGTTTTTTTAGAAAATAAATATTTTTGATGGCACATAAAGTTTTTGGAACCTTCTCACAAGGTCGATATTAAGCCTGTCATCCGGACATCACAAACTTTAAATATACTATTTGTTTTAGCTGTTTTAAACTATTAACTCCCCCTCCAGTAGGGTGATAGTTTCCTTGTACCAGTTTTACAAGTGTGAACTCAGCTAAGTCAAGGGTTTCTCCTGTCCAACTCAAACACCCCTGTCAGTCTCTAGGAAAACCTTTTATTTAGAAGTGCTCAAATTAATGACTGGGAAAAAATCAACTTCTCAGGAAGAATATAAAGAGCTCTATTAATACAAGTGCCACGAATGGAAAGTCAACAAAGTTGGATAATGGGTTTTATTTGGATCTACATTGAATGACTATGATAAGAAGGTGCTTATATCTTAGAAACTGATGGCCATACACAAAGACTCCCATTCAATTCACAGCAGGTTTAATAAATGACTAGGAATGAAGCTATATATACTTGGATGATAGGGACTAGACCTATGATTCCATTGGCTTAAGGAACCCCCAATTAAGAACCAATTAATGCAAGTTGACACCTACTTTGCAAATTGCAATCTTAGAGAAATGTCCAGGGAACTGAGAATGAAAATGGAGGAAGATGAGAGGGAGGAGAAGAAAAAGAGGAGGGGTGGAGAATCAGAGAAATAACTAAAATATAGAGATAGCTAGATAGATAGCTAGATGGATAGATAGCTAGATGATAGATAGATAGATAGATAGATAGATAGATAGATAGATAGATAGATAGATGATAGATAGATAGATGGATAGATGGATATATATGGATGGATGGATGTAATCTGCATCCAAATGGTTGAAAATTACAGTGAGGTAGATTTGGACTCAATATTAGGAATCATTTTTTTTACAATTAGAACTATCCAACTATGAATTGGCACTGAAAAATTTTGTTCTTGATGGAAATGATAAATGGGATTTGCCCAGAATTATACACCACTCTTTCTCTCTCTATGTATATGTGTATGTGTATGTGAGTGTGTGTGTGTGTGAGAAGAGGCATTTAAAATCAGCAGTTTCTGTCTATATGGTTGATTTCTATCCTCTACAGCAAGCTATCTGTTTAAGTAATAAAATGTGCTCCTAAATTTAATTTCCACTGTAAATTAGAGCAGGAGAGCAGGTGTCGATCTGTTCATTCAGGAGAATTTTTGTTATCATAGGTCTGACAAAAAAAATTTATATTAAGAAATGAAGTCAGAGGAAAAGACAGGATCAGAGCTAGAAACAGAAATGGAGATAGAGAAAGAGAAAAACAGACAGCGACAGAGACAAAGAGACAAAGAGAACAGAGATAAAGAGAGAGACAGTCAGAGATAGAAATAGGAAGCCTGGCACAGCATATAGGAGACAGCTTCTAGATCAAGAAGACCTGGCCTCAAGTCCTACTTTGGAATATAGAAGGCTTTTTAATCTTGCAATATCAGTGCAACAACCAACTTTTATAAGTTTGATTCCAATACTTTTCAATAATTATGTTTTAATCACCCACTGTGGACAATAAAAATGTGACCATTTCATTCCTAGAGAAGTTTTAGTTTGAGGGGGGTTATTTTGGTTATTTTGGGGGGGCAGGCAGAGGGAAGGAGTAAGGGAAGAGACAAAGTGCATATGGAAAGTAAATGCAAACTCTATACAAAATAACATCCAAAGTGTGACTCTAGAAACTGAAAGAGGTTCTAGATAGATCTCCTCATAAGATCAACACTTGAGCTCCCTGAAAGAAGATGTTTAATAAATGCTTGCTAATTGATTGCTAGAGATTTTTCTATGAGCAAGGAAGAAATGAAGAGGAAGAACAATGTAGGCATGGGAATCAGTCTATACAAAGTCAAAGAGATAAAAAGGAATGTCTTATTCTGAAAAGAGTAAACTGGATGGTTTACCTGGAATTCTGTGCATGTGAAGAAGAGTAGAATGAATGAAATAAATCTAGAAAGATGGACTAGTGTCAAATTAAATAGGGTTTTCAGCACCAAATAGAAGCATTTGTATGTTATGCAAAAGGAAACCATGGGGGAACTTTGCACAGTAGTTGCCATCTGCTTTGATAGAAGGATTATCCTCAGCAGGAAAATCCCATGCAATGAAGCCACAGAAGCAGATCACAATTGGGGGGGGGGGAGAGACAGAGACAGAGACAGTGATAGAGACAGAGATAGATAGAGACAGAGAGACAAAGTTGGACAGATGGAAAGAAACAGAAAGAAGCATTGAGAGATGGACAGACAACAGAGACAGACAGAAAGAGAAGATAGAAACAGAAGAGAGACAGAGAGAGACAGAAACCGAAATTATAGAAGTAGAGAAGAGAGTTAGAGACAGAGAGATAGAAACATAGTCAGAAAAAGAGTGATGGACTATATAGATACAGACATAAATATAGAAATACAGACATAGATGCTGACATAGGTTAGATTGGATTAAATATAGATACAATTAAATTTGTGCAGTCAATATAATGACCTTTTTTTTTCCTGCTTTTGATCCTGGATTGTTGAATGACTTGAACAAGTTGCTAGATTTGGATGTATATCTTAAGTTCTGCGTTATAAGGTGGGCTATAACATCATACCTAGTGATAGTGTGTTGTTCTTTCTTAGAGAAACATTATAAGATAGCTGCTTATGATTTGTTCAAGTGGTATCTCAATAGAAATTCATCTTTACATCCTCTACACACAAATGGCTTCTGATGGAAGATCTCCAAGGAGAAGCCTATTATTTTTAAGACAAACTACTTGTAGCTGACTGATGAGATAAGTAAATTTTTCTCATATCAGACCAAAATCTATCCCTCTGAAATGTCTGCTTGTGTTTCCCAAATCTCATTGCCAAGGTACAAATAATAATAAAAATAATGCCTCTTTAACATGAAAGTTTTTCAGATACTTAAAGGTTATCCTGTTCACACCAAACATTCTCTTCTTGAACTAAATAATCCTATTCCATTGCTATAGCATATTTGTGTGTACAAAGTTACAAGCTGTCTTTTACTTTATATTACTTGTTATATGAGAATTTTTTTATTGAGGGCAGAAATTGTTTTGCTGTTTTGTGGAGTTTTTTTGGTAATCCCAATGTTTAGCATAGTACTTAGCCCTTAGTAAGCACTAATAAAAGCTTGATTGATTGATTGATGATTGACTGGGTCTGATTATTTAACCAATTCTGACTCTTCCTAATATACTTTAATTCATTTGCTCCCTTTTTCTCATTAGGCCAACATGAGATACTTTCTTTGAATCTCCTGTAATATGATCAGTAAGGAGAAGGAAGAAAAGAGAAAGAAAAGCACTTTTTGCTCTCTCTAAGAGCTGCACTCTCTTAAGGTCCTCAGTTCTCACTTTGGAATCCTTTCTCACTTAAATGACCAGTTCAAAAGTAGCTGTTTTTATACATAGATGACTTGATCTTCTCTAGCCAATCACAAGATATCTCCCCTATAATCCTTTCAAATTAAGTACTTATTCACACCTAATTTACTTTTGATTGATTGATTCAATCCAGATGTCTGGGCCTTCTGCAATTAGTTCGGTTGGGGATACAAAATAATTTCCAGAAAGGGAGGGCACTGGCAACTGGAGACATCAGGTTAGGCCTCTTATTTGTGGTGGCAATTGAGCTGAGTTTAGCACCAATCAATAATCATTTATTATGTGACAATCACTGCACTTCGAGATGAAAGAAATTAGAGATATTTTTGAACTTTTCATTTCATGAGACATTCTGGAATTTTCCCAGAAACCAACCCCAAGTTTATAGATTACCATCCCAACTGTTTTCTCTTTTCTGAAAAGCAGAACAACATTCACCTTTCTCAAGTCCTATAATACCACTTGAAATATTCATGATTTTTTCAAAGGTCACTAGCAAGGATTCAAAAATGACATTTTCATTTTGATTTTTTTTATCCCCAGCCTTCTAGTTCATTGAAATCTGATGATCTGAATTATTTGAGAAGAGCTTTAGACTTTCTTTCCATTTCTTTATTTAACTTTAGTTAGAACTCTCCAATAACCATTTTTGTTTCCTCCTTTCTAAATCAAAGATCATTATTCTTGCAAGAAAAAACAGATACTAAAAAAATCTAGTAGTTTTCTATCTCACTGCTGTCCATTTGAGTTATCCAAAAGGCACAGGCCAGTAGAGGACCATGAAACACCAGGTCACCCAGCATGACTGTAACTGCAAGAGATTTGTTTGCCGTCTATGTCACTACCTGCCCTGACAAGCCCTTAAAGTTCAGCAATTGGATCAAAGGTGAACAAAGGATGCTAGAAGAGATCTGGTGTTCAAGTAAGAAAGTAAGGAACACTTAGGTTTCAATGAAGGCCTGTATTGATGAGTCAAAAGTTATTTTAGTCAACAAGCATTTTTTAAATGTTTAATGTGTATCAGTCAGGTACTAAGAATCTAAAGGCAAAAACAATCCATATTCTCAAATTGACTTGGACTAATGGGGAAAGAAAACATGTAAATAATGAAGTATATAACAAGATTTATAGCTAGATATCTATCTGTATCTATATCTAGATAGTTATAGATAGAGATAGAGAGAGAGATAGAAGATATAGCGATAGAAGATAGAGATATATAGATAGAGATAGATAGATAGAGATAGAGATAGAGATAGAGATAGAGATAGAGATGATAGAGATAGATATAGATGATATATAGATATAGATATGGATGATATAGATATAGATATAGATATAGATATAGATATAGATATAGATATAGATATAGATATAGATATAGATATAGATATAGATATAGATATAGATATAGATATAGATATAGATATAGATATAGATATAGAATGAATGGTAAGGAATCTGAGAGAAGAGACTTGGGAGACTAGGGAGACTAGGAAACATCTCTTAAAGAACGAAAGATTTGAGCTTAGTTCTGAAGGAAGCTAGGGAACTAAGAAATGGAGTTAAGGAAAAAGAAAAATTCAGAAATGCAGACAACCAGTGCAAAACCACTGAGGTGTGATGCAGCTATACTAATCTACTTCTTGTATGTAATGCCTTTTGCAAGGAACAAGAAGTAGATTAGCTGCATCACAAAGCTTAAGAAGATTGTAAAAATAGAATGGGAGCAGGTTGTGAAAAGTTTTAAATGTCAGAGGGATATTATATTTAATTCTAGAAATAATAGAGAGTCATAGAAGGTTGTTACGATTTAGTAAAATCCCTTTATTGGATGAAAGGAGGATGAATTAGATTTGGAAAAGATTTGAAGCAGGGGGCCAGTTAAAAGACTATTTCAATAGTCCAGGTGAAAGATTATTAGGACATGAACCTAGTGTGGTGGCTATGTGTATAATGAGAAAGGGACAAATATGATCAATGTTGTGAGGGTAGAAATGACAAGATTTCATAATGGGCTTGAATATATGAGGTAAATAAAAGCGCTCAGGTTGGGTTCCTGAGTGTCTAGAAGGTTGATGGTTTGCTCTCCATGAAACACAGGAAGAGTATTCTCTAAACCACCATAGGAAAAAAAATCAGCCTGCTTATTAAAGAAATATGTCTCTCCCATCCCTCTCCCAAGGTGGGGTGCATTGGTACAATGTGTTGTCTGTCTTGTCATAGATCCAATTGAATAGCCCCACTTATAACTTACATGATTTTAAATAAGCCATTTAGCTTCTCTGGATAAGATGAGACATTAGATGATAACTACATTTCCTTCTAGCTTTAAATTCTATGAAATGTATGAATTTCCATTCATTTGTCCCCTTTTTACCTTTAGTTCTAGCTTTTGTTGTTTTGTCTTATTTTTCTTTTCTAGGTTAAACAAGCCCAATTCATGTAACATTCCTCAAGGAATATAACAAGAATTTTCCTTCTTGTGCTGAGTTCACTTCCATTAATGACCCCTGAGATTACATTAGTTTTTTTAAAAAAACATTTATGTCCCCATTAGATCATAGAAAGCTAGGTCCAACTAAAATTCTCCATTTGTTCCACTATTTTTGGAATTTGCCACAGAGCATATTTATCTCAATGAAGACAAAGCAATTTCAAATGGAATCAGCTCTTAATTTTCTAAATTCAATAAGAGCACAAATGAATTTAAATGTTAGACAATCTACAAAATATATTGATTTATGGAATATATTATCTGTAAAAGTTTTGGGTATGATTTTACCTTCCACATCACAGTTGATTTAGGGTAATAGAATGAATTTAGAACCTCTTGATACACTCAAATGGAGTCTATACTAGAAATAAATTTATCTGGAACATTAGACTTGCTACAGGTATTTGAAAAACTAAACAATAGATTACAGTCAGAGGGTGAAGGACTTTAAAAATCAAACATGCAAATATTGCCTAGAGGCAATAGGGAGCTACTGAAACTTTTTGATCCACTGAATCCCAGGGTCAAAACTATTTCTAGTGTTAAAGCTAGTTTTTGATGCTATATGGAAGTTGGATTGGAAAGATGTTTAAAATGAAAATGTTTAAAGAGCATTTAATCACTAACTTTCAGTATGAATCAACAGAATTAATCTGAGATAGGCATAGGAAAGTAACACTCACTAAAAATTAAAGCTCTAAAATCTCAATATTGACCTAAAGAAATAAAAACAAAGAATAAAGTTTGGCATTTTCAAGGTTTTTGTTTTTGTTTTTTGTTATTTTTTTCCTTTTTACAAGAATTAAGTTTTCTTTCAATCTTACCAATCATTCAGTTTAAGGTTTAAATATGACTTTTAACATTTATTACTTGTATCAAATCATATAAATCCTTGGACCTCAATTTTCTCATCTGTAAAATGAGGGGTTTGGATCTGATAATGGTCCCTTCTACATCTAAATCTACTTCTCATAATATTTAGCCTGAATAAAACAAAGCAATTTTTTTAAAAAAGGGTTTCTCCATCTATGTATTCAGGCCAATTTAAAGACTGCCCTTTATGGCTTGCTTCAGCAGTTTTTATGATTTTTTTATGATTTTTATAATTTTTATGAATTGTATGATTTTTCTCAGTCTTGTTTTTTTCTTTATTTCAAAATTCCTGTTATTGTGATGATCATTCTACCAACAAAGCCATCAACCATTCTTATCCTGTCCAAAATAGATTATCCAAAAATGGTGACCTCTTCTTGACCATCTTCCCCCATCTGGAGACAAGGCCTCCCGTAGAAATGTAAAAACTTTGCCAAGCTTTGGCACTCCCACAATTCCATTGTTTGTTCTCATTTGAAGAGGCAGAAGAAGGAGAAGGTAGAAGAGGGGGGAAAGTTCAGGGGAACACAAGACTTGGAGATATAGAACACTAACAGTTCACCCAGGACACATTGTGAAAGTCTTTTGTTTTCTCTCTGAAGTGTTCTATCCCTCAAGCCTCTTTTCATTCTTTTCTGTCTTTGAAAGGCTTAGGCATCTGCTCTGCATAATGCTGGGGGAGGAATATTTAGGTTCAGGGAAACAAAAGCTCAAATTCCCTCCCTCCTGGACTAAGCCTCAAACAAGAAAAGTGCCCAAGATTGATTGCAAGGACACCACACCATTCAGTCCTGGGGTGGAAGAGCAGAATCTCCTTTTCAAATAAAGTCTTCTGTTGTCTCTGCCTATTTGGTCTTGTTTACCCAGATAGCTTAAGCTTGGAACTGTCTTCCCTCTTCCAGGAACTGGGAATTAAAGGAGTATAAGCCTATTAAAATACTAGGGCAATTTACCTTAGCCTACAAGATAATAAAATGGAGATATCAACTGTGTGCATGTTGAGTAAGGGGACAAAATAGCAACTGTTCAGTTGCACACTTTGCCTTCTCCTATCCTCTGGATCACTAGGATTTTAGAACATAGATGATTTTGCTAGTAATACCAATAGTAATACCAATGTAAGCCAGAGAACCACCTCTGGTACTCTGGGTAAGGTTGGTTATTTTTTTTTGGTTTGGTTTGGTTTTGTTTTTTTATTAATGACAGCCCTGGTCAAAAATGTTCATCCAGCTAGTGAACATTCTTCTGGTCAAGAATATCTTCTTCACCTAGATAGGCTGGTTCCCATGATGCTGTCCTTTAGGGGTCTTGGATCCAAAGATTTGCCAGCATGGAATAATAATCCTCAGCAGCTTGGGTTTCTCTGACCTTGCTTTAAAACCTAGGGTCACCTCCTGCCATAAGGAGCACTGGGAGAGAGCAATATATTGTGGTTTTCCACAGGGGATTCTTTGGTTACCTCATTTGTTTGTTTTTAAAGTTCTCTGCTGGGATATAAATTGCGGGTATCACATCTGATGGAGATAAAGGGCAAGTACTATGAATCTTTAAAACCATTTGGGTCTCCTTCACTGCTCTTATTAGAAGATGATTATTTTTTTTAAATCTGTGGGTCAAAGATCATCTTGAAAGGGACTATTCAAGGATTAATGTCCAGACTGAGACAGATGTTGGTGGTAGTAGTCTGAAAGGTGGAGGCAATAGAATCTGAAAGCATTCACAAATCCATTTGTAAAACTGAAGGGCTACTATCTTGGCAAAGAAGTAGGGGGAGCCCCTTGTCGGATTACAAAAACCTTGATGACTGAAATAAGGGGCCAAGGAGGCAAGATATTTTATTTTCTTGGTTGGGGAGAGAGAGAGAGAGAGAGAGAGAGAGAGAGAGAGAGAGAGAGAGAGAGAGAGAGAAAGAGAGAGAGAGAGAGAGAATGAAGACAGGAACCTCGGGACTAGGGCAATCCAAAACTGGCAGGCAGCTGTGGTGATTTGATTTATCTAATTTTAGAGAAATATAGGACATTGAGGTATAGGATAATCCAGAATTGGGAGGCTACTGGATATTTCATCAACCTTCCATTTCAAAGATAGTGAGATCACAGATCCAGACTTAGAAGCAATAGCAGTAGCCAAAAGGTCTAATTACCCCCATTTTATAGGTGAGGAACCTGGTATCTATGGAGCTTAAATTATTTGTCTAAGGTCACAGAGAGAGTTAGCATCCAAAGCATTATCTGAATCTAAGTCTTGTGATTGTAGTCACAATTTCCCTTGTTCTGGACAGATCCAAAACCAAAAAAAATCCTGAAATGACTATTTCAAGATTCCCCATGGGCATAGATGGGAATATACTGCCAGGGGTCCCCATGGTTTCATTGTTTGAACCTTGGCAATCTGTAATCCACCTCGCCTGTGATGGCAGAGGCCAATCCAAAATGTGTTAAATTCCTCGATAACACAGACACAGTATAATAGTAAAGAGAGAAGTTCACCGAAAGGAATTCAAAGCCTCTGGATTGGCTGTGTAATTTGGCTGACATACGGCAGATGAAATTTAATATGGAGTCCTGTAAATTGGTTACAGAGCCCCAGTCCCGAAGTAGAAAGTGGGTAGAAATGATCAAAAGCAGGAGGGCTTAATAACAATAGACACCTTAATAAAAACAATTGTAAAAACTGAACAACTGCCAGGAAAGCCTGGATCTCTGAATATCAATGTTTATACAAGGAGACGGAAGCTGAATGGTAGGAAAAAAGATCGATTTTTTAGAATGCTGACAGTGACAGCAACGTTTTTACAATTTGGGATTTGATCCATCACGCTTTGAGGGCAGAAGCATGGAGATCACAGCCAGAAAAGATATCTTCAAATACCTCCAGCTAGCCCATGATTATTACACCATTAACTAATAGAATATTTAGACCATTTCCACGTGGAATTTTTTGTTATTGTGAATTCTAAATAGTTGCAAACATTTTTGCTTACTGGGAAAGGGGCATTCGGTTAGATCTTGGATCTGCTCACACCTGAAGCTATCATAACCAGTTTCCCCACGCCTACTAACAATTGGGATTGATCCTGGGCTGAGCCTGCTCAGCTGTCTACTTCCTGAGAATAAACTGCTCAGCCATGTGAGATGAATTAACTGTATAGGGCAATGCAATCTGATACCGTTAGTTACTTCTCAGGCCAGGTCTGGACAGCCAAATTGAAGTAGAAGGTAGTGCAGTGACCCAGATAATTCATAATCGGAGTGGTGGGGGAAGGGTGGTGTTTGCTTGAGTGTACGTTTTATAGCTCAAAGCTAAACACTGGCTAATGTCCAAGACAGAGGAGAATAATGAGAGAATTCTTGAATCAGTTTTCGGCTCACATTCCTACAGTGAAGAATAATTATTATTTTAAATGAAGACAATTGGTTATAGGCTAGATGGTCCAATGGACAATATAAATAATAACCAACATTTCCTTGATAGTGCAATGGGATAGTGTGGAGTCTGGTGTTAAATGGAACAGTGGATAGAGCACTGACTGTAGTCAGAAGGATGAGAGTTCGAATTTACCCTCAGATACTCACTAGCTGTGCCACCTTGGGCAAGTCACTTAAGCCTGATTATCCCCCATCCAAGGCCATCTCCAGTCATCCTGACTCAAATCTGACCACTAGATCTTAGATGGCTCTGGAGGAGAAAGTGAAGTTGGTGCCTTAGCATAGCTCCCCCTCACTCAAATCCAATTCACATGCTTGTTATGGCATCACCGGGATACCTGCTGTCATGGTCTTCTTAGCAAATGAAGGACCAAAAAAAAAAAAAAAAAAAACCCACTCACAGTGTCAGGAGCCATAGATCTTGGCTATAGAGAGAAATCAGATCAAAATCAGGTTTAAAACATGCTCTTTAGTCTTTTCAACCCTACTCTGATACTAGACTCCATCACATTATCTTTTTAATAATAACAAAAATATTAAGATATTTGATGATAATGATGATCATGTTTGTCCTTCATTTTCAGATAAGACCATGACATCAGGGAGGTGGTGCCCTGAAAAGTAAATGATTGGATTTGAGTGAGGGGGCTGTGCTAAGGCACCAGCCTCACTTTCTCCTCCAGAGTCATCTGAGTGTAGTGGCCAGATAGGAATCAGGATGACTGGAGATGGCCCTAGATGCAAGGCAATCAGGGCTAAGTGACTTGCCCAGGGTCACACAGCTGTAAAGTGTCTGACGCATGATTTGAATTCAGTTCTTCCTGATATCATGGAAAGGAAATGAAAGTATGTTTGAATGTTTTTGCATAGTTGCATAACCCACACCTCAAGTGGAACTAGAAGGACATATCTTCCTGAACCTAAATCTGACATCAGACATTTACTGGCTTTACAACCTTGGGCAAGTCATTTAACCCCATTTGTCTCAGTTTCCTCATATGTAAAATGAGCTGAAGGAAATGACAAATCACTCTAATATCTTTGCCAAGAAAATCCCAAATGGGGTCATGAAAAGTCAGGCAGAATTGAAAATGACTGGGATGGCTAGGTGGCACAGTGGATAAAGCATTGGCCCTGGAGTCAGGAGTACCTGAGTTCAAATTTGGCCTCAGACACTTCATAATTACCTGGCTGTGTGACCTTGGGCAAGTCACTTAACCCCATTTGCCTTACAAAAACCTTTAGCTGTCCCAACATTCCTATGTTGTAAGTCTAGGAGCAGTTAAATGATACAGTGGATAGAGCACTAGCCGTGGGTCATAAAGACCTGAGTTCAAATCCAACCTAAGAAAGTTACTAGCAGTACAACGCGGAGCAAGTCAATGAACCCTGATTGTCTTACTCCCAAATTAAAAAAAAAAATTATATAAGTATCCCCGCCAGACTCTATGCTAGTTTTTGTTTTGTTTTTGTTTATTGGATCATCTGTTCACTGAATCCAGTTTGAATTAGAGAAAGTATACTGAGTAGCTGTGAAAAGGGAAGGTCAGAGGGGAGGAACTAGATTTGACATCATAAAACCTGAATTCAAAACCATCTCTGCCACTTTACAATTCTGTAATCTCAAACAAGTCATAATGAGCCTCAATTTTCTTTGTAAAGGGAGAGAAATTACAGCTGTAACTCTGATTTTTTTTAACGAGAATCAAGTGGAATAATATTTGAGAAAAAATGCTGTAAACTACAGAAGACAGTGTTATAATTACCGAACTGAAGTTTAGGGAAGCACTAAAGGGGTCCTTATCTCTGCTCTTCTCTTTCAGATGTCCCTCTTTCCAGTTTGCCATGGCAACCACTAAGTTGCCCACTAGGGAATTCCACCTCACATATTTTCCACACATGTGCAGACTGAATTATATGGGCAATGCAGATAAAAGGGAATTTGGAGATGGAATGACCTGTATATCTGTGCAACTCTGACACATAAATTTGGCTTTAAAGTATAGTAAAGATCACTATAAACTTAACGATTTAAGTTATCATAGATAGGAAAGGAATTTACTGTCAAAGAAGAGTTTACTTCTTTGAATTCACTATAGAATTCAGGTCCTGAAAATATAACTTTAAAAAAAAACACAAGCAGTGACTTTGAAGCCAAAGATTTATAAATGCTTTTTAAAATATTTCATTAATTCTCCTGCCCTTTGTACAAAGGTGTTGATGCATCAGGAGGTTTTTTAAGAAGAGGAGAATGGTGACAAAGGATAGCAAAGTGATTTGACCAGAGTGTGGTCAAAAGACCATAAGAGGGACAGATAAGGGAAATTGCAGCCAACCACAGAGAAGAATAGTCCTTTCAGTTAGCATCAGTATACAAGTCAAAAATCTCTCTCTCTCTCTCTCTGCTTCTCTCCCCACCAGCTTAGTATTTTTGTAGACACTGAGTCATTTCAGTAGTTGTCCAACTCTGTGATCTTATTTGGAGTTTTCGTGGCAAAGATACTTTGCCATTTCTTTCTCTAGCTCATTTTACAGATAAGAAACTAAGACAAATAAGTTTAAGTGACTTGGCCAGAGTCACACAGCTAGTAAGTATCTGAAACTGAATTTGAATTTGAATTCAAGACATCCTGACTCCAGAATGGTGTTCTGTCCACTATACCACCTTGCATAGCCCAGGTTCTAGCTTCCAGGAGCCGGACAAGAACTGAAAGGAATTCACTCATCCTAACCCAGCTAGGTAGATGAGCTTGAGGAATGTGGGTGGCAAGGTAGGGTGAGTCAAGAATGGGGAAAAACCCCAATCTCTGAAGGTTATTATAGTGTCTGTCTTTCTTTCTTTCTTTCTTTCTTTCTTTCTTTCTTTCTTTCTTTCTTTCTTTCTTTCTTTCTTTCTTTCTTTCTTTCTTTCTTTCTTTCTTTTTTTGGCAAGGCAATGGAGTTAAGTGGCTTGCCCAAGGCCACACAGCTAGATAATTATTAAGTGTCTGAGGCCAAATTTGAACTCAGGTACTCCTGACTCCAGGGCCGGTGCTCTATCCACTGTACCACCTAGCCACCCCTTATAGTGTCTTTCTAACAAAAGAACTAAAAAAAAATGTATTAATTAGCCCCTTTGGTGTATTGAGTTTGGGAAAGAAGAGTGATAACATTCCCTTTTCCCCACCCCGCTCTAGACACAGAAGAAAAAGCCACAGTAGCAAATGACAGCAAAAGATGATGGAAGTTACTTAATAAAGAAACATCAAATGACAAGTTTCAAATTGTTCATTCTCAAAGAAGACCACGACATTAGGGAGGTGATGCCATGAAAGCATGGGAATTGGATTTGAGTGGGGCTGTGCTAAGTCACCAATCTCACTCTCTCTCCTCCAGAGACATCTAGAACCAGTGGTCAGACATGAATCAAGAGGACAGGAGATGGTCCTGGATGTGAGGCAATTAGGGTTAAGTGATTTGCCCAGTGTCACACAGCTAGTTAGTACCAAATATCTAAGATAGGTTTTGAACTAAGGTCTATGAAGGTGATATGGAGAAGTTGTGTCAAGCATGGTGATGCTGCCAAAAGAGCTGTGATAGATCAAGTAATAATGTCCATGGGGGCAACTAGGTGGCACTGTGGATAGAGCACAGCCCTGGAGTCAGGAGGACCTGAGTTCAAATGTGAACTTAGACACTTAATAATTACCTAGCTGTGTGGCCTTGGGCAAGTCACTTAACCCCATTGCCTTGGGAGAAAAAAACAATAACAAAAGAGTAATAGTGTTCAGCAGAATACTGGGAAAAAAAGTCACGAGTAGGGTTTTAGCTCCTCACCTTGGAATCTGAGTTGTTGGGGTACATTCCCTCCCCCATCAGATTGGCAGACTGTAGGAGATTACTTCTTCATGTTTTGGAAGCTAAGAACAGCTCTCCTTCCTCCTTGATGAAGCATTTTTTCCACCCTTATTTCTGACTGGGTTATATTGAATAAATTCCTTTGCAATCTTCTCATGCTCCAGTGACTGTCACCAAGATCACATCAATTAACTTGAAACATAGCCTTAAGGAAAACTGCAGAAGCTTGTCTTATTTCCCTACTCCTTTTGCACCAGTTTTGAGGGCAGAAGACCTGAGTTCAAATCCTACTTACCCTATTTTCTACCTGTCAGATGCTACATAAAACATGGAATTCCTCTGGCCCTTAGGTTTCTTCTGAATAAACAAAGGAATAGGACTACTTGTTTCTAAAATTCCTTCTAGCTTTAAATCCTATGGTCATGTACAGAACAAAAATACCCAGTCATGTAAAGACCTTCACAATTTGGTCTCACCCCACAATTTACGTACATGAACTACATGTAGCAAAGTATGATTTGCCATTCTCAAACATGATTTGCTTTTTTCTACCATTATATCTTTCCTCCCTTTACCTGAAATGCCCTCCATATCCCTCTACCTACACACTCAAAAAAAATCAATAAATCAATACTCAATATAGCACTAGAATAGAATTTCAGAGATAATAGATTAGGCTTCAGTCCTCAGCTTCACCTATTAAAATAATAACCAGCATATTTATCCACTGTTTTAAGTTTTGTTAAGCACTTTTAAGAACATCTCATTTGATCCTCACAACACCCATGGGAGGTAAATCCTTTTATTATCCCCCTTTCTTCCAGAGAGGAAACTGAAGCAAACAGAGGTACTTGTCTAGGGTTCCACATCTAATAAGGGTGTATGGTTAGATTTCAACGCAAGTCTTCCTATCTACATTCTTTCTACTGCCCCAACTAGCTACCTCTTCTAAGTACTGGCATAAATAAATACCACATCAAATCACAGAATCACAGAGGCTGAAAAAGGACCCACAGGTCAGCTAGTGAACTTTTCCCTGATGGGAAACTTCTACATAAGATCCTTGATCAATAGTCAGTGGCTTCCCCTTGAACAACCCCAGTGAGTGGGAACCTATTAAGTCCTAAGGCAACCAACCCATTCCACTTTTAAATATATCAAATTGTTAGAAAGTCTTTGTTCCTGAAATCTTCCTTTCTGTAATTTCTACTCATTGATACTAAATGTGTCTTTTTAAATAAGTATCTGTTGAATGAATGAATGGTTTCTTGGGGAACAGGAGGAATAATTAACATAAAGTTTTGCTCAAAATGTTCTGGAACCTAAACATTTTAGGGAAAGAATTTCTTTCCAAGGGCTTTCAATTGTAATTTCTAAAGTTGAGTTTTATAATGAAATGCCTTTCAAAGACCACCTGGGCTCAGTTATCACTTTAGAGAACTTAAAATTCTATCATGTCCTTTCTTCTAAAGGGATTTTCTAAAGATCATTTTTCCCCCTTTTGACTTTTTTTAAGACATTTCACACCGATATCTTTAAACATTCATAAATGCTGATTCTAATGCAAAACCACTGCCAAAAACTTCACCAGGGACTTTAAGTTTATATGATCAGAAAGAAGTAAGTGTTTAATGCCATTGCCATGTACTTTCATTAAGACAATCATTTGACACAATAATTCTTCTGAGATACCCCAATCAATACATTTCACTTATGAGAATGGAGCCCAGGTTAGCACATTCTTCCTGATCCTCTGTGTCAGGCTCCCTTGATCAGCTTTATGTTAAATAACACTGCATCTATAAACGGTTATCAAAGACATGGGGAGGAATTTTTACAAAAGTAAGCATAAAGAAACACTGAAGGAGAAATGCTGAGGTGAATCTCTAGATGTTCTTCCAACTCCCTCCAAAGATCCCATTAACTATTCCTTTGTGCAAATTTTGCCTTTTTAAAAGAAAAAAGAAATTGTTCTGCAAAGATTAGCGTCTACTAGATTCTGAAGCTCCATTTTAGGTAAATGTGTAGCTAGTAGAATTAGCAAGAGTACAAATCCAGTGCATGTTGCTTCAGATAGATAGACAGACAGACAGACAGACAGACAGATGATAGATAGATAGATAGATAGATAGATAGATAGATAGATAGATAGATAGATAGATAGATAGATAGATAGATAGCTTGAGTAGCAGCATTGGGATGTGAACCCAGAACCAATGACTCCAGATCCTATATTGAGTGCTGGTCTTGGAATCTGGAAGACCTGAGTCCAAATCTCACCTCAGATATTTAGTTGGACAAATTGCTTAACTATTAGTCTCATGTTTCCCTAGAAGAACTTACCTAAGTCATAGGCTAGTTAATAACTACTTTGGCAGAGGAAGTTTCCTATGCTAAAGATATCACAGGTCCCTCAGAAAATCTAAGTCTTTGTGTCTTTGTGGCAACAGAGGCTGACATTCATTTGGTATAAGAAAAGCTACCATTTAAGATTTATGGCTGTTCATGGCTAAGATGGAAATATGTTTTACATGCTAGCACATATATAACCAATATTAAATTCCTTACTGCCTTATGAAGGGGAAAAATTTGAAATTCAAAATTTTATTAAAAAAATGTTAAATTAAAAAAAAAATCTGTAACCTTCTCAATTGCCAAAGACCCCTCATGGAACAAATCAATGTTTGTATGCCCTTAGGAGAATGGGTGTTCTTGAGGTTGGCAATTGACTCTAATTTGTAAACAATTAATGAGAAGACTGAATATTATAATGGGTTAGAAAAATGAAATATTAAAAAATAAGATTATCAATCTCAAAAAAAGTTTACTGTTATTTACATTCAGTTGTATCCAACTCTTCACTACCCTGAGGTTTTCTTAGTAAAGATGCATTTCCTTCTCCAGCTCATTTCACATATGAGAAAACTGAGGCAGTGTTTGGTGATTTGCCCAATGTCAGACTTGAACTCATGAAGATTAGTCTTCCAGATTATCACCTGGGGCACCTAGCTACCAAGATTTGCAATGAACTTGATATACATTATATAGTTTGAACTTAATGGACAATCTCTGAGGCAAATATTCAAGGTATTATTACTCTCCAATTTCAAAATAAGGGAATTGAAGGTCAGAAAGACTGTGATTTGCCCAGAGTAATAAAGGGAATGTCAAAAGTGGGACATGAACCCACCTCTTCCTAACTCCAAGTTCAGTACTTGATCCACTGTGATTCTGACTGAATAGTCCTTTTAATAAAGAAGTCATAATAAAGAGTGGGAAGAAGGAAACATAAGATAAGTTCTCATCAAATACCTTGTTGCTGTCTTGCTTTGTGGCATTGGTTAAGTCATTTCACTTGACCTCAGTTTCCTTATTAGTCAATATAAGAGGGGTAGAATAGAAGATTTCTACAATCCTTCAAGTTAAAAGGTTCTATTATCCTATCTATTGAATTGTCATCATGAATCTTTGATATTGTCGAGAAAATCATTTTGTAGAAAATGAGCCTTGCTCAAATCACCATCTATAAAATATCAATCAATCAATAAATGTTTCTCAATACCTACCATTCCATCAACTATGCTAGGCACTGGAGAAACAAAAACAAAAATGAAATAGTTCTACTATTTCTACTATTGATAGTTCTACTGTCAATAAGCTTATATTCTATCAAAGGAGATGATATATATATATATATATACATAAATATATACAATATATAATCAAGATAAATTTGGGGTGTTGAACAGAACACTCATCACTGATGTCACTTGAGCATAGCTTTGAATGAAATAAGGAATATTAAAAGGTCAGGTGTAAGGTGGGTTCATGCAAAGGCAGAGAGATAGGTGATAGATGTTATGTATGAGAACCAGCAAAGAGAATAATATAGAAGATTCAAAAATTAGGTTAAGATCATTTGTAAAGAAATTTAAAGATTAAAGAGATGAGTTTTCATTCTGTTTTGAAAACAATAAGGAGTATGACATATAAAAAGTTCAAGAGACAATTTCTGAGTAATTAATCATTCCATTAGTCATGCTAGCAATAATTAATAAAAGGGATCAATGACACTCTCAAATGCCAAAGATCCCTCATGTAATCCACTTAATGTTTATATGCCCTTGAAAGAATGGTGTGCTTGAGTGCAGACAATTCATTCTGATTTGTTAACAATTAATGAGAAGACTGAATATTATTATATTGCAAGTTAGGTTAATTCTAAGGAAGGGCTCAACTCAGAGCACTCATTCTGGACAAAGATATTTATCTCTTAACCAGATTACTCTCTCCCAGGGCAGTCTAGACAAAGAGGGGTCCACCTCCTCTCTGACCTGGCAGAGTAGAAAACAATGAGCCAGAATTCACCTTAGATTAAATTCTTTGAAAGGTTCTCTACTTGGATGGGGCAGCAACTCCAAGGTTTCATTTCATCATGGACCTAGCCCTTTAGAGAACTAAACTTTGACCTAATCTCCAAATAAGGAAGGGGAAAAAATCCTGGATCTCCTCAATATTTGGCTATTTAATTTCTCTCAGGAGCCACTAAAGAAGGTTGAGGGGGTAGGGGAGGGGAAGGATATGTAGACCTGACCTTCTGCACTCTAGGAAAATCATTTTGACAGCTGTTGGTGGATGGTTTGGAGACAGGATGGCCAATTAGGAAATCATTTTAATAGTTCTGGTGAACCTGAACTAGGGTGGTGGCTATATTAATTGACAGAAGGAGGAAGATAAGAGAGAGACATCGTGGAGGTAGAAACAATAAAATTTGGCAAGTGATTGTATATCTGTGGGAAGGAAGAGTGAAAATTCAAGGATTTTGCCAAGGTTGCAAGGTTTTCTTTTTTAATGGAACTCTTCTTTCTGCCGAGATTAAGCAAACTATAGCCAGAGACAAATCCAGTCTAATTCCTGTTCTTTGCTCTCCACTAAGAAATTTATTTTTTTTTACATTTTTTTAAAGATGTTGGATTTGTCCTTTGGGTAATAGTTTGCCAACCCTTGTTCACATAATGAGTTCTATGCTCTGATACCCCATTGCCACCCCCCCTTAATCCTCATGCAGAAGATTTTTTCAAAAGTCTACCCAAACCAGTTTGAGTGTTGGTGTATCTGTGAATTGATGAAACCAATTCTGTTTCACATAATTGTTCATTGTTGCAATGATTTGCTTTTTGACCCACTAATTATTCATCATGTCATTAAATTTCCATTCTGAACTGTAATGATCATATTAAAATTTATGGCTTTTTAAAAAAATTAGTATACTTTTCCTTTATGAATTTAGAAACTATTCAGTGCTTCTATAGTGCATATTAATATTACTACATTGCCTATTGCTCCTTTAAACTCTCTTACTTAACAATGGGAATTTTTATTTTTTATTTTTTCTGATCTGATCTGATAAAACTCCCTGCATTTTAAAAATCATCTGACAAAACAACAAAGTGTATTTAAGGTCTGAATTTTCATTCTGAATATGTCTTTATTTTTAAGACATATTTCTTATACACTGCAAATGTTGTTTGTTTTCATATCAGATATTCCATTTTCATTTAATGGGATTGTTTAATCCATTTATTGGCTAATCATAGATCTAGAGTTGGAAGTGATCTCAAAAGTCATCTATATAGGCTAACTCCTTCATTTATAAATGAAGAACCTGAGGCTAAGGAACTTTAAATGACTTCCCCAATGTCAAGCAGATAAGACACATCAGAGGTGAGATTTGAACCCAAACCTGTAGGCTTGTATTTTACCATTGACTTTTATCTTCTTTACCATCAAACTTTATCTCTGTGTTTAATTCACTAGCACTAACTTAGTAAACTAATATCAAATCTATCACAAAAGATTCTCACTTTGCTCCCCTTTAAGTTATCCAAGTTGTAAAGGGTTTAGATAGTGCCTAGCATATGGTATGAACTTTAATAGAAGTATATTGACTTCCCATTTTCTTCTTCTTCTTCTTTGTGAAATTCCTTTAATTTAAATTATTAATTTTTCTTTCTTTTGTATTAATTTTTCATGTTTCCCATCAGATTTTGACTCTTTCCTTTCTCTACCCATATAGGTATGTGTTTAAAAGTCCTCTCAAACCTATCACCCATCTTCTGGGTTTAAAAACATTCGTTTTGGCATCCTTCTCCAAGAAGTTTTCATGACTTTTTTGGTACACTTTATTTATATCCCATTTTTGTATCCTATTCTCCCATTTATGAGATATATTTGCTCATATTCCTCCATTATTCTCTCATTGTTTCAGATGAATAATAGTCTTTGAGTAGTAAATCTATGCCTTTTCTGTGCTATTACATTAGTGGATCTAATCCCGTCCTTTCATCCCCTTCTGCATGCATTTGTTCGTTTAATTTTTGTTTTGTTTCTAGCAAGGCCTTCTATTTTGCTTCCTTCTTAGAAATATCATTTCATCATATCTCCAGGTTATATAACCAATAAGATCGTGAATTCATAACTTTATTCAGAATCCCTTAAAAAGAAGAAGAAGAAGAAGAAGAAGAAGAATTAATAATGAAGAAGAAAGAAGATCAAGAACAAGAGGAAGATGAAAAGGAAGAAGAGAATAATTCATACTTTGTAGAACAATTATAGCTGAATCTCTAGGACATTTATAAAAAGAGAATCTGGACAAAGAAAACACCTTACAAATTAACACCAGGTAATTCAAATACTTTTAAGAGCTCATTTGGTACCCCTTCCCAAAGAGCCTCCACGAGCCAACAACAGATAAACAAAGAAAATTCAGGCACTGGTAGCTGGGACATACCTTGGGACATCTGATAATATATATATTATTGCACTTTAAGAAACAATGAAAATGATGACTGCAGAGACACCTGGGAAAATTTAGGTGAACTAAAATAGAATTAAGAAAGCAGAACCTGGAAAATAATCTGCACAACAAATTTAAAAATGGAAAGGAAAATCATAACAAAACGAAAAAGAAAACAAAAGAATGAATGTTGCAAAATTATAATGACCAAGTTTGACCCCAGAGAAGAGAAAGAAGTTACCTCCCACCATTTCTGCAAATGTGGGGGATTACAGGTGTTGAATAATACATATAATATAATCTATATTTTTTCAATATATTGGTAAATTTGACTGAACTGCTTCATTCTGTTCCCCCCCTCTTTTTTGCATTTCTCCTTCTAATGGGTGAGTTCTGTGGGAATAAGGAAGAAAAGGGATGCAATGAGAAATATTGGTGATTTAAAAATTAATTCCTCACACTCTAGATCCAGGCCTTAGCTCTTCATCCTGAAGCTTCACCTCAATCACTGGAAGTATCCTGGGTCCATTTGATTTGATGATTCCTACCAGAATGACCACCTAAGAGAAGGGGAGGGTACCTAGGTCAGTAAGATCTTTATCAGCTTCAGGCTACACCCAAACTTTCTCTCCAAACACCCCAGCACACCGCCCCCCATGCTAGCTACCTTTGTCCCCTTCTCCCTTTCAACTTATTTTTGTGACTTGTCTTCTCCAATTAGAAAGTAATGCACTTGAGGGTAGGGACCATCTTTGCTTATCTTTTTCTTTGTATTCCAAAGTACACTAGAGCACCTGGTACATATTAAACCCTTAATATAGTCTTGATGACAGACTGAAAAACAAAAGCTAGCAGTGGAAGCATATTTAAAAAGAAAGAAATATCCATTCATGAAGAAAGCAATGATTTTTGAGGATAATCATCCTGAATATTGAGGCAGTCTTGCTCCTTGCCATTGCCATGATCACTCATTGCTTTTAGGGAAAATATAGTCCAACTATGAATCTATAGTTTTATCTACAATCTAGGATGCTGACTTTTGGAACCCATACATTCCTCTTTTTAAGAAGAATGTTTCTAGGGAAATATAGCTCCTTTTTGGAAAAGTATTATGTCCATTTTCCCCAGACAAAGTCCATCATAAATCTCCTATCTCTCCCAAAACATACCTTCCTCATTCCCTTAATATGAAAATGTTCTTCAATGGCACTTTTTCATTTCTCCTTAGTGGGTAAAAATTACCTTCTATTCCCTTCATTCCACTCCTTTCCTTCCCCTAGTTTTACCCAACTTTTTCTCAATACTATATTTGCTAAAAGACAAGAATCTACTGTTCTTTCTCTTCTGACTCTCAATGGAATAATAGCACATCTCCAGGTCCTCTCTTAATATTGCCTCACCTCTCCCTATTAAATTGTGCTGTCCCCCAACAAAAGATAAAAAAAAATCATTTACAAGAAAATGCATGATTTGGTTCATAAAGGATTAATTTGGTTCTTCTTTCCCTTCTCCTGATTGTTTAAGATTCCCTTAAATCTTTAGCCCTTTCGATCTTTGTCTATTAATAATTTTTGTTTTTTTCCTTTAATCCTCAATCCAATTTCTCTTTATTTCCTTCAAAGATAGTTTAGAAACAAGAGCTAACTGACTTCAATGCTTAGTTGTTTCTTGATAATTTTAATTGCATTTACCATGGTTTATCTTAAAATGTCTGCTCGTCTCTGGTGCTTTTTTTCAGGATCACCTCAAAAGTCTTTCCTTGGATGAAGATTCATTTGTTTCCAATGATAATTAGGCTTCATTTTGTAAGGCATTTTATTTTGGTTTGCATCTTAAATTCCTTTACTTTCTGGAATATTCATTCCTTTCTCTGGTTTTTCATGATTGCAAAGAAATCATATATTTTTCAAATTTGGCAATCCTTCAAAGCTGATTGTCTTTCTCCTGGCTGCAAAATTTGTTGTTTGACATCGATATCCTAAAATGTAACCACTGTATGCCTTATAATTTCAAGAGTGGGGTTTTTCCCTGGTAGCAGTCTGTAGATTCAATCAGTATTTTGGTGTCTATATATAAAAGTTCTAGGCAATTTTCTTGAATTATTCCCTATGGTGTGGTATTTTTAATTTATGTAGTTTTGAAGTTTTGTTGCTTTTTTTCTGGAAGACCTCTGACTCTTAAAGTTTTGGGGTGTTTTTCCCAACTCTGGTCATTCTGTCTTCCAAGTGAATTGCTTTGACTTGTATAGAATTCAAGTCTTCTTTCTAAGTTGTTGTCTTTTCTGCTTTTTTTGGCCAGATTTTCTTTCTCTTCTATTTTTTTTTTTTACTTCCAAATTCTCTTTCCAGAATCTTTACTACTTTGGAAAGAGGCTCCATCTTGTATTCTAAGTTTTTTACTCTGTGCTAATCTTTCTTAATACTGTTTTAAGGGCTCTAATTTAGAAACTAATTTCCAGTTTTCTAATCTTTTATTTCTCCATTGAATGTTTTAGGAATTCAAATTTCCTGGGCAATCAGTAGAATTTTCTTTTTTCATTGGAAGTTTTGAGTATATTTTTTCAATGTCTTATTCAATGTGCGTTGACCTTTACAATTTTTTTAACTACTTCTATATTTCTGAGCCTCACCCTTAGTTTTCCTATTTGGGTTCAAGACTTATACAGAGCAGTCTCTTTGGCATTTTGACCTTCAATCTTTTCTCTTATGTGCTCACTATCTTTTCTCTGGCTTCCTTCTCACCTTTAGATTTTTTTCACTACTATGTCATCTTCTCAGTTTCCCTATGTGAAGGACTGTGGAAGTCTAGGTAATTTTCTACTCAAGAGTAAACTCCATGAGGACATAGTTGACCCCAGATGTTTTTAAGTCTTTTTTCAAGTTTTTCATGAATCAATGTTTTAAGTCCCATGAGATCTGAGAGTTCTGAGACACTACAATGCAAATACCAAACAGAAGCATGCATATCCTAAAACATAAGCACAATAAAACTACTTGTACTAACATACCAATTTGTGAAATAGATTCATGATTATACAGAATAAGTGGTAGCTTTAAGTATTTTTAATATACTTATGTCTTAATCAATTCATATGATCATCTATTTTTATTCCTTCCCACTGTATCCCCAAATGAACATTTTTTGAGAGATTAAAATCCCTCATAACAATGGGACAATTCAACAATAATCCAGCAAAACAAATTCCACATTGTGACCATAACTGTTCCGATCATAAAGTATCTAAAATATGATGCTGCTTCATGATTTTTTTAATGTATAGTGTTTCTGATCCATGCCAAAGATTCAGTTTTAATTAATATAGATTGGATACATTAACTCCTTTTTTGGTAGTTTTTGGATGAGGAAAGTCAGTTTTCTTTCTCTTAGATTTTTTTTCTCTGATTTATGTCTCCTACAGTGAAAAACTTGGCTAGTTTTTCAGAGAGTTTGGTCAAAATGGTAGAAAGATGTGTCTTGGTGCAACCATGACCTCCATCTTAAAAAAAAATCTTTGAATGGTATTTGACACTGGTATTGAACAAGAAAGAATGATTTTTTTCCCTAGAAATTGGGTCATCAAAATCTTTAGGTAATATAGTTATGTTTTATATGTGTACATATGTTTTTTACAGGTGAAATTATATCAAAAACAAAACAAAATTATATGGTATAAATCTTCCCAATGGAACAAGCCAACCATGGCCTTATGATAATGACAGAGAGGATGCAATTTTATTTTAAAATGAAACAGATACCTCCTCCTCATAATCATTGATGTAATGAAGAGTAATTTTTATAGCTGCAAAAAAAGGTGAGAATTCTTGTTTTGATCTGCTGCAGAGGGAAATTTTCATTGTTTCTATTTTGGAAAAATAGAAGAAAAAGAAAATCTTTGTAACAAATATGCAAACATTCCCTCATTATCTGTGTCCCAAAAATATGTCTCATTCTACAGACTGAACCCATCACCTCTTTATTTGGAAGTGGATAGTATGTTTCCTCTTCGGTTCACTATTTTTTTAATGACATTTTATTTCCCAGTATTCATTCAGAGACATCATAGATTTAAAGATGATCCTTTCTTTTTTCCCTTCCCCAGAATGGTCAAAGAGGAATTCTCTTTGAGATAGTTTAGGAAAGATAATTGTTCATTCTTACCCAGCCACAACATTCCTGATTCAACCATAATTACCCCTGTTCCTTGAATTTTTAGTCCTACTGTCTCTTACTTTTCTCCAAAAAAGTAATCCTAGCCAATATCCTGATCCAAAGATTAGGGATCTGAAAATCTAACCTGTCTTTCTTACCTTCTGCCTCATTTCCAGCAAGAATTTTATTCCATTTCAAGTTTCTTATGCATATTAAGAAAAAATAAGAAAAATTGTACAGTCTGTTTGTAAGTATGTATTGCAAGAATTCATTCATGCTTATTGGAGTCATAGAGATGTACAGATGAACAGTGTTATATAAGTGCTAGGTTATTATTAGTATGCTTTCCAAATTTCCAGTAGAAAAATGTGATCACACAGATGTGGGTGTCAGTACACATGTGTATGTTGGAGCAGAAGAACTCTCTCTGGTGTCTGTTTATTTCCTGAACTTTATGGTTCTTTTGGAAATTTAAAATGAATAACAAGTTGAACATGGAAATGGTTGCTATATTGGTGTGTACTAGAGAAAATACATACAACTGGGTGTTAAGCAAATAGGATGAATCAATGCTTTAATTGTGACTTAAAATAGAAGATAGCCATCCAGATCAGATTGAAACTATTAGAATGGAAAATGAGACTCAAAAATGCTTAATCTTTCATGGGTGATTAGACTTCTATTCCCTTATAATTCACAGGATCTTTGGGAAATAATTCCTTCAGATCTGCTGTTGACAATTTAATATTCCCTATGATAATGTTCTCAGGTGATAACAGATCTGACATTTAAGCTTTGATCTGAATATGAAGATTGTCAACAGTTGCGACACATTGGAGATGTTCACCCCTTGGAAATCCATCTACCCAATTGGAATGGTAAATGGAGGGTGTTTCAAATGTGATTAGGCAATAAGATTTCTTCCTAGCAAGAGCCTAACCTTTCATTGAATATTGCCAGATTCCTAACTGTAAAACCACCCTTCTCAACCAAAAAAAAAAAAAGCTACAGCACTGCCAAAACAAATTCAAGAACAATTCCAAAGAACCTCTTCTTTAAATAAATGTCATTGTAAAAAGCAAGCTCTCATTTTTCAGTGACATGCATTGATGTCTTCTAGAAACCATGGTTTATGTGTCTTAGGGTTTCTCTTCAGTTAACCACAGGACCAGTGAAATGTCATTTTGTTCATAGAGTTAAATATGGTAGCAATTATTTTGCTGGCAAAGATGAAGAAGGGTCTTGATAGCCCAAGTCCTGCACGTCAGGATTATATAAATGTCTTTCAGAGTTACATTGATAACTTTGAACACTCCCTTGCTGCTGAATGTTTGATGCGGCGACTGTCGAAATAAAACTGTCTGCATGTAGTCAGTCTATTCTGGTCTGACTAGTAGGGTTGTGGTATAATTTCAGAGTAGAAACAGGTTTTTTAAAAAAGAGAAAACAGATTTTTAAAACTTTCCCAAAATAATCTCAAACTTTCAGATTATCAAATACATTTAGATATCAAGAAATGTCTTGGAAATTGCTTTCTTATATTTACTACATTCTGTTATCCATATATTTCAAGTAAGGAAAGATAACAATGCATCTAACTTGAGTGTTGTTGAATGGCCAGTGATTGAACTAAAGGGTAGCCCAGACCTTTTGGATTTAATTATAACAAAAATATGAGATGAAGTGACAATGTTAAAAGCTGACTTGCCGGAGTCCATTTTCAAAAGTAGTCCAATATTGTGGTGGGTTTTTTTTCCTTTCCCCTGTGACGACACCTGCATGCTAATAATTTCCTTGGCAGAATCTCAAAAGACTTAATAGGCAAGATATTTTTTTAAAAAAATGTGAGCCAAAGATGATTAGAGGAAAAAGGAAAAGAAGCTACATGTTCTAAAATGTTTCTGTTATGGCAAAGAACTAGAAATTTCAGGAATGCCCATCAATTGGGGAATGACTGAACAAGTTGTGATAGATGAACTCAATAATCTTAGAAAAACATGGAAAAATTTGCACAAGATATTGGAGTTAAATGAGTACAACCAAGAGAATACTGTATAAACTTACAGTAATATTATTTTAAGAATAACTTTGAGTGAATAAGCCTTGTTGACTATTTTTTTTTGTTGCATGGGTAAATTGAATTTGTGTGGTAGAGCTGCATGAAATCATTGGCCTCACTCTCTCTTCCAAAGTCATCATGGTCCAGCATAGCAAGACAGTCAGGACAACTGGTGATGTCTACAAATGCAGTAGATGACCTTGGTAACTTTGATATGTAACTAAGCTTTAATTGCTCCACAGCACTTCCTTCAGTTGGATTCATGGCCATTGGATAGAACTGTTTTCCTCTGTCCATTCCTTCAGTAGAAGACTTCACATGCTTGGGGTAGACTCCCCCCCCCCCCCCCCACTAATCACCAATGAGTTTGAGACTCCCTTGGTCATCCTCAACCTGGTTTAACCCACCTGCCAAAACGATTTAACAGGGTCTGGTCTCTGTGCATGCTACAGCTTCTTGGAGCCACAGGTGAGATTTAGGTGGCTCAGTTGGACATCAAAGATGTATAGCAGCCCTGAAGAGGCCTTGTCAGCCCTCACACCAAGGTACTAGTTTTGAAAAAAGAAACTTACTTGTATGCAGAGAAAGAATTGACAAATAGAAGTATGAACAGAAAATTGTTATATATATATATATATGTATACATGCATATATATATATATATATATACATGCATATATATATATATACATACATATGAGTCTAATGGTAGCTGTATTTGGGGTGGGTAGTGAGGGAGTGAAGGACAAAAAACATTGGAGTTAAATATAGTGGGTTTGCAGTTCAATGCAGTTTCATCTTTTTTATTGTATTATGTTTATAGAAATGCTCATTTTACTTCATAAATAAAAATAAATTTAAAATAAAAGCCTGTTTGCCATAAAATTAATTAATTACAAATAAAATAAAATATTATATTGTCTACAATGAAAAAATATGCCTCCCTAACTGCAGAAGGTCATGCAGCTCCTGGAGAAAAATAGGCAATTTAAGGGTCAGCAACATTGCAGGAAAGAATAAGAAAGCAGGAAATTTTTTATTTGCAACTTGGAAGATGGAGATAATTCCTCTAATTGAAAAGAGCAGAGATATTGAGCTCATAAATCCAATTACACAGATTCCGAGGCAAATGAGGTAAAGAATCACACAACTAGTAAGTGTCTGAGGCCGGATTTGAACTCAGGAAGATAATACTTCTTAACTCTAGACCCAACACCATCCAGGGTGTTGCCTAACTGCCCATATAAATGTTAGTTATTAGTGGTAAAAATAATGATAATTTATAAAAGCAATAACTACAACAGAAGAACACATTCATTTAGTTCAGTTTCTTAAAACCCAATGGCATTGACAATATTGCTATTTACAGCTTTTTTCATCTTCTAGATTAGTATTTTGTCTTTATGATCACCATATAGAAAAAGTGCATTTCACACAAATAAGATGTTTCAAAATGATTATGAAATTTGCGTCACTTTGCTAAACCAGGAGACTATTCATCCATAACCAACATATATATATATATATATATATATATATATATATATATATATATATATATATATATATGAAGGACATCAAAGGCAATTGCTTATTGGTGTGTACTTACTTCAATAGCAAGGCAATTATTAATGGTTTTTATCCAGATGGAATAAGATGAAATATATGATTTTTATTCATTCATTGCAAGTAGTTTTCTTTTTCATTCATATTCAGAGATATTGAACTCTGAAATTAAATGATAATTATGTCTGTAGACTGCTCTAATAACAGCATCTTTCTTTTATTTTTTCAAAATGGAACGTATGTATATATATATATATATATATATATATATTTCCATATTTCCAACTCACTATATATATATATATATGAAACCTCAACTTTTTTTCTAAATTCAATTTCTTTCACATTCTGGGCCAAAGTAGGAATTTGAGAATTTTCCATTATTTAGAATACTGATTTTTTTTTAAAAAAATATCTACCAAGTTTCAGAAAGGAGCTTTTGTTATAAATTAATTTGTTTCATTATTATTATAATTAGTAAGTAAAGAAAAATCCCTCTTTTAAATCACTCTCCTTTTGAAGTTCTTTGAGAGACAAAAAGCCTGCATATTTCTTAATAATATGGAAGGGCCCTATGCTGTACTCCTATATCGTCATGCAATTTTGCAAAGAACCTCCATGTTAATAGACTGTTTTAAAAAGCATATTACTCTTGTAACAAGATGAAAACTACATGTGGCTCATCAATCATATTTCTCAATTCAAGTAATTTTCTGTGGAGCATGCAGTGAATACAAATTCCACAAGGGACCAAATTTTCAGTTTGTGCTCAATGAATTGCATCTTATCTGATCACAAATGAGTTCCATCAATATGATCCTCTCATTTTATTTTCATTTTAAAATATTTATCAATTATATTGAAAATGTACCTTGATGCACTATTGCTAGTAACATGTTTACAAAATAACAATTTTTCTCTAACATCAGTTTCAACAACATAACATACATATTTAATCAAATAAGCATTTTTGACTATGAAATACAAAGTAGAAAGAATTTCATTTGCTAAGTGATTACAAAAATCTTCAGACATGGCAAATCATGGGCTTTGGTTGTGTTTCATCAAATAATTTTCGCCAATAGCAGCAGTTAGTAACATTTCTATCATTAGACAAAGTTTTTTTAAGTATTGAGCAATTTTATAAGCAACTTTTTGCAAGACAAAAAGTTCTTTTTATCACACACTTGATTTAGAACAAGTTTGCTTTAGTTTATTAACTTTTTCCTAGAAAAATTACTTTGCCATGGTAATGCATTTTAAATGTGTGTTTTCAAAATATTTCAGTTTATCAGTTTTTTCTCTCTGCAGTTGATGCAATCATACAAAGAAAAATACAAATTTTATAGTCATTTTTTCTTTAAAAGTAACAGCATTTATATAGTAAATAGTATTCTCCAGATGTGAGTTTTTTTTAATTTTGTGTTTCTGCATTTCTACAAAGTAAGTGATTTCTATTGTCTTTGATTGTACTAATTTCAAATTTTCTAGTAGATATTTTTCTTTACAACCAGTTATTATTTATCCACCCAAAAGGATATTAATTACTTTATTAATCAGACATAAAAATTTAAGATATATAAATTTAAATTTTGTTAAAATTTTGAATTATTTATATTCCTTGAGTTACTTTATTACAATTTTTTAAATTGCAAGCTTTTTTAACTCCTAATTATAGAATACCAAAATGAATGACATGAAAAAATATAATAGATAATGTGGTATTTCTAATTTCCACACAGAAATAGTTGAGGTCGATAGCAGTTGCCAGTAGTCTACCTTCATTAACATCTAATAGCTGTCTGGCCTTTGTCAGCCCTTTGTAACATTCCCTCTGGATCCTGACACTCACATCTGTCTGTAGGACTTCAACCTTCTGCACTTATATGACTCTTTCTGGCCAACAGGCATCCAAAAGTGCTGAGTCAAGAAACTGACTTTGAAAAATAGATTATTAGAGCTCAAGGGGACTGTAGAGATCATCTACTCCAACCACTTTATTTTATTAGAAAAGAAAACTGAGCCCCAGAGGAGGAAAGTGACTTTTTTAGGGTAAATTAGGGTCAGAGCAGGGACAAAAACCCACTCTGTTTCACACAGTGCTTCAAGCACAGCTACATGCCCAACTTGGAATCTCAACACAGGATTCTGAGAACTAGAGATTCAAAGTCTGCCTATCAATTGAATTGGACTTGAGGCCAGATACCCTACTTTTGATGAGCTCCTATATTCAAGTTAGGAAAAACAAATCCATAAAATTGTAATTTCATAATCTCCATTCTTTTGTCTGAAAATTCCTCTATACTACAACATTTATACTTTACAAGAAAATCAGTATTTGAGAAAAGGGAAATTATTAGCTAAAAATAATCGCTAGCATTTATATATGGTACTTAATATGTGCCAGATACTGGATTGAACACTTTACAATTATTATCTCATTTGATTCTCACATTGCCCCTGAAAAGTAGTTGCTACCAATATCCTCATTTTACAGATGAGGAAACTGAGGCAAAAATAGGCTAAATGATTTGCCAGGCAATAAGGGTCTGACATCAAATTTGAACTCTAGTGACTCTGGGACCAGCAATTTATACAATGTGCCATCTAGCTTCTCAATTATTTCAGTCTCCTGCTTCTTATCCTTCATCCCAATCTGAGGCAATATGAATCAAAATGTAATCCACTATGTATGACCTATTGATAAACTGTTTTTTTAAATTCCTATAAGTCCCATCAATAATGTGAGAAATGTAAAACATTTAGCAAATTAGCAAAATAAGCTGTATGGTGTATGGTGGCTACATTTTTATGTATAATAGCAAACAAGGAAATATTCAATATTGAATTCTAGTCATCCATAAAAACATTGCAGAGTTTCAAATACACATGGAACAAAAGAGCCTTAAATCAATATGGGTTTGGAGAATCATATCTTCTAGGTCAATCATTAAGTATTGTGATAATTTGAAGAACTCCAAAATCTGATGAAAATTTTAGCATTTTATTATGTGGTCTAGTCCTAGATTAGTCACCATAGTGAAAGGGAATACAAAAAAAGAACATAGGCTTTGACCTTGGAAAACTAATAATTTCATTCTAAAGCTAAGATCTGCATTAAACAGCACAACAATAAAACCTTGATCTATGATTTCACTGCTGTATCTCCTTTCACTGATGTACTGTTAAATTCTCCTAATATCTCATGGTTTCTGTGACTTAAAAATTCAACTAATTATGACGAACCTTTTGTTGATGAGTAGAAAATTATACAATAGCATAGAAGTGAGAACTAAGATATATAGTCTAGAGACTACCATGAAGTAGGAGAAACTTGGCCTTTGAATCAGGAAGACCTAGATTCAAATTCTCCATCTGAAATTTCTTAACTTCTTAAAGTACAAAGCAGTTCTCAAAACTGTAATTTGCAGATCTATATTAGTAAAGGTAGTTTCCTCACTTGGGGTTTTTCCTTTACTCATAAAATCACAGGTCTGATCAAAATTTTTAAAAGTTACACTGTATTGGTTCCAAGTGTTGAGAATGCTCCCCCAAAGATTAAAATGAAAGTGGGACTTGATTAAGTCTTGAAGGATGAATAAGATGTTGACAAATAGAAGAGATATAAAATTTATTACAGAGGATTTTTGCTTTTGTTTTTGTAGTTTGGAAGGGAAAAGCAAATGGGCAGAGTATGGAAAAGCATGAACCAAAGCATAGGAAAGGAAACAATGGCAGTGATTCTCAAAAGCTGTCCTATGACACATTAGTATGCCATGAATTTCATAAAATAGGCTGTAAAATTTTGGATATTGTTATCTAATAAATAAACATTTATTAGCTGCCTACTGTATGCTGTGTGCTATACTAAGTACCAAGGAAACAATTAATAAAAAGAAAGACAATTCCTGTCCTCAAGAATTTTACAATCATAAGAGGAAGACAACATAGAAAATAAAAGTTGGGGTGAGGGAATGTCTTGGGGTATCTGACAAGATGGCATAAAAAGTTATTAATAATGTTATATAGTATTTTAAAAATAAATATTTTTTAAACTTAAAAATACACCAGACTTTGAATTTTGAAAGAAACCTTATTAAAGGGAAACTTAAGGGGTTGCTAGACTTCAATGTTGCGTGCTCAAAGCAAAGAATATTGTACTATTGGGAAAGAAAAAAAATAATTGTCAATCATGGAAGTCGATGAAGAACACAATAAAAACAAGAACAATTAACCTAACCAGAGTCATGAGGATTAGTGTTAGTAATAATAACAATAACTCTTATTTCTATAAGATTTCCTCTTTACTCACTGCTTTCCTCATAATAACTCTTTCAAGTATTGAAAGTATAACTATCCTCTTTTTTACAGCTTAAAAAAACAAAGTTAAGAGAGAGAGTCTAATTGGCATGTCCAAAAACACATATCTAATTAATGGCAAAACACAAATTCGTACCCAGGTTTTGGGGTGAGAAATTCAATGCTGTTTTTTTCTTCCATGCCCTAATTCTTCTGTTGGATAGGGAATTCCTGAAATGCAATGAGGTTATTTTTTAAGGGAAACAAGCTAGAAACCTATCAACTGGAGAATGACTGAACAAATTTTATTATATGAATACAATGTGATATTATTTGAGTCATAAGAAACCACAAATGTGAAAAAGTCAGATATACATATGAAACTATCAAGAAAAAAATAGCAAAAAAGAAAATAATTTACACCATAACTACAATAAAGAAAAGGAAAATGACATTAAAAGACATAAGAAATCAATGTAACAAAACATCCTACTTCAAATAATAACAATAGCCAACATTTATGTAATACCTGCTCTGTCTCAGACATTGTCCCAAGCTCTTTACAAATATTATCTCATCATATTCTCATACAAATCTAGGAGATAAGTCTATTATTTTTCATATTTTACAGATGGTAAAATTGAGGCAAACAGCAGGGAAGTGACTTGCCTGTACTTCCTAGCTATGACCAACCCACCCAAAGCTAATGACTATCTAATGCTAAATTTGAATCCAACTGTTCCTAACTCTAGGTTCAACCCCTTTTTGTTGCACCATGGACCTGCCTATCATTCTATTCTTAGGAAATTGATATTCCAAAAGTATGGTTTTGAGAATGTCACTCTGCTTAAGAAGTTTCAATAATCATAATTACTAATATTCATATAGTATTTTGGGGTTTGTTAAATGCTCTACAAATATTATCTCATTGCATTTTATATAATGCAATGTTCAGTCATCTCTACCCTTTTAGAACTGATATAGATTGAAGAGGAGATGATCCTATATGGTCTGGAATAAACTATAAATGTGAAACTCTGAGAACATTAATTAAAGGAAATATTACCAAGGCTGTATATATAGACAATATGAGGGCTTCTAAAATGCTAAATTCGTGTATACTAACAGAACATGTAATTGCTACAAGGTTCATGTTTTTAAATATCAGAACTTATATATTTGGGGTTTTCTGCCCCACTTGGTGAATTTTTATCTTCCTGTTTACAGGGAATTGGAAATTTTGGAGTCGTGTTATATTCCCTTCTTCAAATGATCCCCAAAACATGGTGTCCTCCGCCATAGGTTTCTTATATTGTATGCTCTTTTTTTTTCAAGGTCAGTGATTATCCTTCAATTAATTTAGGTTTGCATGGGTTAGCTGGAGGACTTCCAATAAAGATGACAATGTGAAAAGCTACTGTTTACTATTCTTAAAGAGTGACAGAAAAAGAGAATGTAAGATTGAGAAGGGGTAGGGAGAGCAGTAATGAACCTTACTTTTATATGGAACCAACAAAGGAAAATGGAACATGCAGAGAGAGTTATGTGAAAATGTGAAAATACATTAAAATCAACAAGAAAAAAGTCAGGGAAAGAGGCAAAATAGTAGATAAGGGGGGGGGGTATATGCAAAATACATTTCAAACAGAGGGTAAATAAGAATGGGGGGACTAAAAAGAGAAAAGGAAAAAGAACCAATAATCAGAATCTCATTGGGGTAGAAAGAGGAAGGGCAGAGTGAGACAAATCACTTTAACTATGGATTAAAAGTGTTGAGTCCATTCCTTTTCTTTCCTACCTGATTATTATTTGTAAAAATAAAAAAAAGGCTTAACAGGGTGTAACCCTGAAAGGGAACAAAATTAATTCACTCATGAAACAGAAGAAAGCGCAAAATGAATTAGAAAGGAAAATCCAGCATTATGTAGCTTACATGAAAAATGCTTGAAACAAAGATTCACATATAGTTCAACTGAGTGTCTAGATCAGAATTTATTATCTCTAAAATGAATTCAGTGAAGTGGGGGTTACAATAATGATTTTATACAAGGTAAATAAGATAAAAATAGTTAAGCTGATAATCAAAAAAATGGAGGAAATTTCAATACATTATTTAAAAAGAAAAGTGGAACACACATAGTTAATATTAAAATACATTAATATCATGGCAGCTAATTATTTAAAGGGAAAACTAATCAAATAATAAGAAAAAATAAACATCAAGACTATAATAGTTGGAAATTTTAAGAAGCTCCTCAGACAAAGAAAAATATTTTTAAAAGTTAAATAAGAGAGAAATATGGGCCTGAATAAAGTTTTAGTAAAGTTAGAAATGACAGATTTCTAGTGATTATAAAAATGGAAATTGAATGAAGGAATAGTTTTTTAAGTTTTCCCTGGCACATTTTAAAATTTTGACCATATTGTAGAGCATAAAACTCACAAATTAGAAAAAGAAGAAATATTATATTCATTCTATGCTGACCACTATGCAAAAAAATATAATTAATACAGAGCATTTGAAAAAAGGATGCAAACTTAAGTGAAGACTCAATAATATAATGACTATTTGGGTCAAAGAGTAAATCATGGAAAGAAAGATAATTTCATTAGAAAAAAAATGACAAAACCATGGCAACATGCCAGAACTTTTGGAATGAAGCCAAAACATTCATTAGGTGAAAATATAATCTCTGAGGACTTTCATCACAAAAAGGAAAAAGAATAGATCATTGAATTGTCATGTAACTTAAAAAAGCTTAAAAAGCAACAAATAAAAACCCAACTAAATACCAAAATAGAAATTCTGAAATTAGGAATATAAACAAAATCAAAAATAAAAGCAGAAGTATTAACTTGAGAAGCAAAATTAGTTTTTTTATAGACAAAATATTAGATATTCAATTTTCTCTACTATATCCCACAAAGGTACTTTCCCTATCACTCCCCAATCAATTTTTCTGTCTCCTTTAATATGCTATTTTCCCTTTATTTCCTTAGAATGTAAGTTCCTTGAGGTCAAGGATTGTTTTTCTCATATTTTTAGTATGTGTTTAACAAAATTCTTGGCAAATAGTAAGCACTTAATAAATGCTTGTTGATTTGAGAAAATATTACTACACAACTTCTAACAACAATAAGAATCGCAACTAGTGTTTATATAGCATTTTAAAGTTTACGAAGCATTTTACAAATATTTTATTCTCGAGAACCTTGGGAGGTAGGTGCTATTATTATAATACTTCCATTTTACAAACAAAAAAATGAGGGCAGACAGATTTTAAGTGACTTCCATTGCCACGTGGTTAATAAGTCTGAGTGCAGATTTTAATTCAAGTTTTCCTGACTCCAGGCCTAGGGCTCTGTCCACTATACTATCTACTTGCCTCAATGATTTCTATATATTGCACCTAGGAAAATAGTAACTATGATGTAAAAATAAAGCTTTTGGAGATTTCTTGAGTAAATACTTGGAAAAATATCAGATTCATAAACACCTTGACCTAGAGCTAGAATTCAGAAGCTATCTATTCCATTTTTCAGGTGATGAAACTGAGGCCCAAGGTCAAACAGGAAGTGCCAGAAGTTGAAGTACATGATCTCTGGGGACCCTTATAAATCTAATTATATAATCTTACATACCAAGAGTATAGGTAATACAAGTATGTCTTATTTTTTTTAATATCCCCCCTGTATAACTTCACAAAGTTAGAGCATTATAGATGTGAAACCAAAAGGAATCTCCAAGGTCAACTAATACAAGCAACTTATTTTACAATTGATGAAACAAAATGATGAGATATGGAGAAGAAAGGGTTGATTAGTACTTAGAACACAGAAGGCATTCAATAAATGTTTGTTGAATTGAATATTAGATGAACTCTGCAAAACTGTAAAGGAGGAAATAGAAGGATTCCAGATATCTTTCAGAAGTCCTTCTTTGGATAATGACTTTTTGACTGGTTGATCCCACTTGGACTTCTATTAAAGAAAAATCTTTATGAGGAAGAACTTTCAAATTGCAACTAGCCTTGATTCTCACAGGGCAGGAATGAATAATGTTAGGCAAACTCCAAGTTATAAACAAAGAATGACCAAATTGCTTTAAAATAATAATTAAATTAACTAATAAACAGTGGGATAGAGAATAATTAATTATTCATTGCAAAACCACATTGAAAAATAATGCCCTCTTCTATAATTTTGATTAAACTACAAGTCACTTTTCTTCCCTATACCTGTCCAGGGCCTCTTTCTCATTATGACACTGAGAGTTTATAATGAAGGCTGAGTCTAGCAGCAATATGATTATGAGTTTTCTCCTTAATAATATTTATGTCTACTTATAGCCATCTGAAATTTCATGTTAAAAAAAGACTGTGAAAAACTCAAGAAATATTCAGTAAAGTAACATTTATTAAGTGTCTACTGTGCGGCAGGCACTATTCTAATCTCTAGGGATACCAAAAAAAGGTGGGGGAGGGACAAAAAACAATTGTCCTTGTTCTCAACGAGTCCACAACCTAATGGGGGAGAAAACATGAAAACTATTTACATATATAAACAAGCTATAGACAAGGTAAATTGGGGGTATGGAATACAACTTAACATTGGACTCATTAAGGAAAAAAATTTTGAAAGGAACTTTGAAAAATTATGTCTTAAAAATGGAGGAGAAAAATTGTGTAACTGTCCAGGTGTAAGGAAAGTAGTATTAACATAATCCCCTTGTGTACAAAAAGATAACAAACCCCATGATCCTTTGCCCAAAACTTTTAGTGAACCTGAACAAAAAATTTTGAGGTTCAAAAAGTATCACTTCACTCTTTTTATATTATTTTTTGAGTTTTGCGCATCTCTCTATTTCCTTGTTCCGGCCAGTTACTGTGCCAAAATACACAACATCTCCTGTTCTCACGGTATTTCTGCCCTGACCAAAAGAAGGAAGTTTCACAAAGCCTGTTCTTGTGAAATCAAAAGCCCAATTTTGCATACTCCAGAGATTTAGATAAATGTTACGTGATCACCTGAAGTGTTAGGTACTTATCTAGGAGTTGGCTGCTTCCATCTTTGAAGGGTTTCTTGAAGCAAAGCTTAATATACTCCATTTTAATCAAAAGCCCTCATAAATGCTTCATTCCAATGACTAATAGGTTCTTAGAGGAAATTTTAAAAGTACAATAAAATTCTTAATTCTCAATAGCTCAACTACATCCTGATTATCAAGATAGTTTTCTGGCATTACAGTGATATGAGAAGAGGGAAAAGGGAAATGAGAGAGGTGGGGATAAAAGGGCAGGAAGGCTAGAAGGAAGGAAGTAAAAGAAAGTAGCAGCAACATGATACTTAATATGTCCAAAGCTTTTCCATTGCTTATTTTTCCAATTCTGGGACATGGTGGATGTGACTCTGACCTGTCCTGTACTGATATAGATGCCCTGCCACAATGCACCAAAAATCAAATGTTTTACAAACTCAACCAATAAGTTCCCCGTGCCCATATCTCTTAAAACTTTCTATACAGCCCACTCAAAATCACTTTCCCTCATGACCAAACTTACTTTTCACACAGACAAATTACTTTCCCATAATTTGACATTCCAGAACAATTTTTTAGATTGGAGTTCAGGATAGGGAAAGTTGGTTATATCTATATGGAGGAAAAGCAAGAATCAGATTTTGTCCAAGAAGGGAAACAATCTAGGACATTGCAGGAGGCAATGGGAAGGAGATGAATGGTAATATAACAAATGGTTCCATTGGAGGAAGGTGCTTACGTGAGGAGATTCTCTTCTTGTCAGAAGTGGAAATGCAGACTATTCTTAAAGAAGAAAGCTTGGATCCATTCAGTACACAGAACAAAGAAAGAATAAATGAAAGATCAAAGGTTCAGAGTGAAGTCATGATGGTTTCAAGGTAGGTAGGTAGTGGATTGAAGGGCTTTGATTATGCTTTAATGAGTTCTAAACAGACAGGCAACACAGTGAATAGAATGTGAGACCTAGAACCATTAGGGTCTGTGTTTGAATTTGGCCTCAGAAATTTATTCAAGCAATTCACTTAACTTCTCTTTGCCTCAGTAGAGTGTAGGCATTGGAGTCAGGAGGACCTGTGTTCAAATGTGACCTCAGACACTAGTTCTGTGACTCTCAGCAAGTCACTTTACCCTGTTTGCCTCAGTTTCCTCATCTGTAAATGAGTTGGAGAAGTAAATGACCCTCATCTTTGCCAATAAAATCCCATGATGGTCATGAAGAGTCAGATTTGACTGAAATGACTGTTTAGTCATTTGTTGTTTAACAAACCACCAAGATAATTGTGAGAATCAAATGAAATATTTGAAAAGAATTTAGCTTAGTGTCTGGGTACATAATAGGTGCTACATAAAAATGCATATTCCCTTTCTCTTCTCTTCCCCTTTCCTCCCCTCCCCTTCCATATGAATTGTCCTTTTTTTTTTCAAAATGAGGTATCTCAGAAGATTCTTGAAACAAAGAGAAGAGAAATGCAGTATGGCAGAGATCTACAGTCTTCCTAGGAGTTGGACTGAATAGAAATGTGAGTAAGGGATTTGTCCCCAAGACATAGAGGAAGGATTTTAAAGCAATGTGGTAGAGAGAGATCCCTGGTGTTAGTCAGGAAAAATTCTGGCTCAGACATCTAGTAGTTTTATGACTCTAGATGGGGATAGTAAGAACACCTACAGAACAGGGTCATTGTGAGATAATGTACATAGTTTGCCTTTCAAAATACTACATTAACATGAGCTGTTACTGTTATTAATAAAGATCATGTGAGTATAATATACATGAATAAAAGATAGATTATATGCTTAGAGTATGCTAGAAAGAAAAGGAATGAGTTAAATAAACATTCATTATAAGGAACATAAGATAATAGACAAAATAAAATGAACCTGTCCCTTGAAAAATTAATAAAGTTGATAAGTAATTTACATATTTTCATCAAAAAATCATCATGGTTCTGTAATTGTAAATCTTTCAATTTACATTCCTACATTCAGTGAACATATTGTTTTCCTGATTTGTCTACATTTTGCATCAAATTAATGCCTTCGCATACCTCTTTGAATTCATGAAATTAACTATTTCATACAGCTCAGTAGTATTAATTACATTAATGAATCATAATTTGTTCATTTTCTCAATTGTTGATCATCTCCTTTGTTTTCAATTCTTTGCTACTACAAAGAGTGTTAGAAATATTTTGCTGTATGTGGAACTTATTTCATAGGCATCTACTGGACAAATGTCTAGCAATGGAATCCCTGAGTCAAAGAGTCTAGTTATTTTAGTCACCTTAAGTTAGTTCTAATTGCTTTTCAGAATGATTGGGCAATTCAAAACTTCACTAAAATCATGTTCCATACCTTCCAAAATTGACCATTCTTTACTTTTCTTAACTTTGCCAATTTGTTGAGTGTAAGTTGAAACCTTAGAGTTCTTTTGGTTTGCATTTATTTTTCCAACACAGACTTAGAACATTATTATATCGGCTAATAATTTATAATTATTCCTTTGAGAATTATTTATTCATATTCTTTATTCATTTATCCATTAATGAATGGCTCATGGCATTATATATTTCTGTTACTTTTCTTTGTTGTTTCCTCAATTGACTACTTCTGTTTTTAACTTATACTGATCTTTAACATGGATGGAGTTTAATTAATGCAAAACATTTTCCAATTCACATAATTGAAATTATCTGATTTTTTCCTTTATGACTGGCTTCAATACCTTGTTTGGTTAAGAATTCTCCCCTTTGCTATAGTTATGAAAAGTCTGAGTTTCTTTAAATTCATTTATTGCATTAATTTTTAATATATCATGTCTCTATTTTGTATTTATTGAAGAATATTACATAAACTGAATATCTAAACTCAATTTCTACCAAAATGCTTTCCAGTTTTTCTAGAAATTACAATTTACAATTACAATCAATAATTTACATTCTTAGGTTTGCCAAATGCTTGTAGATTTGTTTTTTTTAATTCAGTTGTTTCTGATTACTCCTTATCTAGTCTATACTACTAAGCATATTTTTTTCATAAAATTAGTAACAAATAATTTTTTTGATTATTTCTTTGTAGTACAATTTAAGGTCTTAAAATGTTACCTATCCTCCCCCCTTAATTCTAGGTAATTTTTTAAATCTCCCTTGAGATACTACTACATCCGTTGTTCCTCCAGATGAATTGTGGATTATTTTGCCCACATCTATTAAATATTCTGATGTAATTTATTGATTCAGCACTAAATCTATAAATTCTTTACATATATTTTCCTGCATTGATTTAGCTCATTGTTATAGAAAAGAATATCCCTTTAGTTATTTTATCTATAGCTCCTTTTAAGGAGATTTTATAGTAATATCTATATAGGACTTGAGTATACCTTGCTAGATTAATGCCATAGCATTTTATAAATTTTCTAGATATTTTGAATAAGCCTTCCCTTTATTTTCTTTTTGCTCCTTCTTGAAAGGTAGAGGCTGCTTTTTTTTAACATTTACTTTTAATTTCTCTGGTACATGTTATATATTAGTAACAATCTTGAGAATTGTGTCTTTAATTTTACCATTCAGAAAATACTACTATTCTTTCAGCTATAAATTCTCCAAAAGTTTATCTAGATATGCCCAACTCTGAAATGAATGTTAAAGTCTATAAATATTAGTGTTATATGGATTTTAATCTATATTTATAATCTCATTTTTCTATTTCATCATATAACATAATTACTATTGCTGCTTGATGAATAGAAAATTTTATTCTAGTACCTCACATTCAATATTTATTTTTGCTTTTTAGATGTAGTTCATATACAACAAATTATTGCTGTTGTTTTACTTATCCATTTTCCCATTTTATTTTGTGTTATTAGATTGTTTAACCCATTCACACTTAAAGTTGTGCTTATCAAGCTTGTTTTCTTCCATTTATTTCTTCAATATTGCTTTTAGAAAATACTCTTCCTGGGTAGCTAGGTGGCACAGTGGATAGAGCACTGTCCCTGGAGTCAGGAGATCCTGAGTTCAACTCAGGCCTCAATCACTTAATAATTACCTAGCTGTGTGGCCTTGGGCAAGTCACTTAATCCCATTTGCTTTGCAAAAATCTTAAAAAAAATTCTTCCTCTTTTAAGTCAGAATTTTGATCTTGTCATCAACCAACAAGATTTTGAAGAGTTATGTACAAAAGACAGAATAGCTCAATTTGTGTAGTAGTCAATTAAGGGAGAGATTAATTTATAATTTAATTTTCATCCCTAATAAAATTCTAGAATATATTGAGGTTTTAAAATTTTTAAGTGTCATTTATTTATTCATTTATTTTGGCTTTTTGCAATGCAATGGGGCTAAGTGACTTGCCTAAGGTCACACAGGTAGGTAATTATTAAGTGATTGAGGTCAAATTTGAACTCAGGTCTCCTGACTCCAGGCCCAGTGCTCTATGCACTGTGCCACCTAGCTGTAGCCATTTTTTTAACATTTTTTTCTTTTTCAATTTTGAGTTCCAAATTCTCTCCCTATCTCCTTCTCATACCATTCCCACTGAAAAGGCAAGCAAAATGACATAAATTATACAAGTGAAATCAGGTAAGACATATTTCCTACAGTCATATTGCTCTCCAAAAAAAGCAAAAAACAATGAGAAAATTATGTTTCAATTTGCAGTCCGAGTTTATCTTTTTGCTCTCTCCCTCTGGAGATAGCATTTATTACAATGAATCCTTCAGAATTGTCTGGATAATTATATTGTTGATCAGAATAGTCAAGTCTTTCATAGTTGATCATTACAACTTTGCTGTTATTGTGCACAGTTCTACTCATTTTACTTTAAATTAGTTCATATAGGTCTTATATTTTTTCTAAAATCACTTGTCATTTCTTACAGTACAATAATATTGCTTCACAATCATATGCCACAATTTGTTTAGCCATTTCCCAATTGAAGAGTAATCCCTTGACTTAAAAATATTTGCCATCACAAAAAGAATTGTTATAAATATTTTTGTACACATATATCCTTTTCATTTTTTTTATTTCTTTGGGTGGTAAAGTTAATAGAAATACTGCTACATCAAAAGGCTAGAACCCCTTGGAGAAAGTTCTAAGATTTTCTCTGGAATCACTACTCCATCAATACTTCATTAATGTGACTATTTTCCTTTATTCCATCCTAATTCTCATTTCTAATAGATATGAATGGTACCTCAAAGTTGTTTTAATTTGCATTTCTCCCATCAATAGTGATTTGGATCATTTTTTTAATATGGCTACAGGTATCTTAAATATTTTCTTTTTGAAAACTGCTCATTTATGTTCCTTGACAATTTATCATTTGGGTAATAGCTCTTACCTTTGACTTAGTTCCTTATATCCATGATAAATGAGGTCTTAATCAAAGAAGCCTGCTGTAAAATTTTCTGATGTTGTTTCACTGCTTATAATTCCTTTTAGTAAAATGTTGTTTCCCTGATTATCTCTTTTAATTAGGTCTATTTTTTGCCTTTGCTTTTCTGAAATTATGATTGCTAGTTCAGCTAAAGCATAATAAATTCTGCCCCAGTCTTTCTTTTTAACTATGTCTGTCTTTCTGCTTTAAGTATGTCTCTTATAAACAATAAAATGTTGGATTTTAGTTTTCAATCTATTCTGCTGTTCACTTGGGTTTTGTGTGGATGAGCCCATCCTATTCATATTAACAATTATGACTACTTAACTGTGTGTTTTCCTCTACTTTAATTCCTTCTAGTTACCCATTTTCTCTTTTTATCTTGTCCCTCATCAAAAGTCTGTTTTGCTTCTGACTATTGTTTCTCTTAATCCACGCTCCCTTATATCATCCATTCTCCAGAATCTTTTATCATCTTCCCCTACCACTTTCCTATTGGGTAAGATAGATTTCTATACCCAATTGAGTGTGTGTGTGTGTATATATGTATGAATGTATTCTTCCTGCTTTGAACCAATTCCAAACTGAGTGGTTTGCCTGCCACCACCACCCATTTTCCCTTTTCCTCCTCCTGTTAAGAGAAAATTTTCTCTATTCTTCCTCCCCCCCCCCCACTGCATCCCTCTTTCTCAACCCTTCATTTTTTTTTGGATCATCCCAATATATTGACTCATAACTGTGCTTTCTATTTATGTAGGCTCCTTTTGATAGTTCTAATAATGATAAGGATTTGCATATATCATCCTTCCCATATAGGAATGTAAATTGTTTAATTCCATTGAGTCTTATGATTATACTTTCATATTATCTTTTAATACTTCTCATGAGCCTTGTGTTTGAATGTCAATTCTATTCAGCTCTGATCTTTCCATCAGAAATGCTTGGAAACCTATTTCATTAAATGTCAACTTTTTTCAGAAGGATTCTACTCAATATTTCTGGTTTGTTATTCTTGGTTGTAATACTAACTCCTTTGCCTTGCACAATATCAAATTCCAAGTCATCCACCTCTTTAATGTGTAAGTTGCCTAACTCTCCTATTATCCTGACTGTAGCTCCTAGATATTTGAGTTGTTTTTTATGGTTGCATGGAATATTTTTTCCTTGAGCCAAGATCTCTTTCATGAGGTAATCAATGTATTCTTTCAATTTCTATTTACCTTCTAGATTGAATTAGGACAATTTTTTATTATAATTTCTTGAAATATGATCTCAAGACTCTTTTCTTGATCATGGTTTTCAGGTAGTCCAAAAATTCTTAAGATATTTCTCCCATATTTCTTTTCTTAATTAATTGTTTTCCCAATGAGATATTTCACATTTTCTTTTATTTGCTCATTTTTTGGACTTTATTGTATCTCTTAGAACATTGGCTTTCATTGTTCAATTTTGATATTTAAGGAATTGTTTTTTCAGTGAGCTTTTGTACCTCTTTTTTCCCCATTTAACCAATTCTACTTTTTAAGGAATTGGTTTTTTTCAGTAAATTTTTTAGTCTTTTATCATTACACCAATTATGTTGCTCTTTTTTATTGTTTATTTTCTTCAGTATTTTTGCACCTCTTTTACCAAACAGTTTTCTTTCCATAATTTTCTTCCCTTACTCTCATTTCTTTATCCAGTTGTTCTTCTACCACTCTTTTCACTTGAGTCCAATTAGCTTTTTTTTCCCTTTTCAGCTTTGCTTGTAACTGTTTTCCCTCTGTTGACTTCTTCTGAGTTTATGTATTGGTCTTCTCTACTGCTATAGTAGTTTTTATGTTCTTCTTTTGATGAATACTCATTTTTCCAACCTATTTCTTGACTTTGAATTTTATATTAAAGTTGATCCCTGTTTATCCAAGGGTGAGGCATCACTTTCCCAAATTCCAGACCTTTTCATGCTTCTATTTTCAAGGGTACTTCTGGGAGGTGAGAAGGAAATGTGGTCACTGATCTGCTGATCTGCATTCTGATCTTTATATAGGAAGGGTCCTGCTCCCCTGTAGCTCTTGACCCTAGAACTGAGACCAAGGTCCTCATTCCCTTAAGGTAGACTACAAGCACACCTCTCCTCCCTGGAACTATGACTCAGAATGATTTATGAAAAATAGACTTGCCAATCTTTTTCAGCAAAGCATCCCCTGTAATCTCTTTTTAACCAGTTGTCCGACCACCTCATCACCTATCTCAGAGTGGAGATTTCCTGAATCTTCTGCTACTATTGTTGCTATTTCTATCTTGCCTGCCTCCAGGGTTCACTCCTGGTACTCCTGCCATGCTCTAGAGAGACCTCAACTCCAATGTCACAGACCTCTCCTTAAATTGTCTTAGGCTGGGAAAAAAGTCTCACTCTGTCATTTTACTGGCTCTGATACTCCAAAATTTGATCTGAGGAAATATTTTTAAAGTTATTTGAAAGGGGATATTGAGAGAGTTCAATTGGCTTGCTGCTTCTATTCCACCATCTTAGAATGGCAAAGGGATGGTTGGAAAATAACCTAAAAATTAAGTAGTGATCACAAATATCCATGCCAGACTAATTTTATTTCTTGTTTTGACAATGTTATCATACATTTAGATCAGGGCTGTTCAAAATGCTGTACTACCGCAGAGCTCTCACTAAAACAGCAAATCAAAATATATTGTCTGAGGTTGGATGGTCCTGATTTAGATCATGGGAATTCAATAGATAAAGCTTATCCAAATTTTAACAAAGTATTTATCAAAGTTTCTGATTCTCTGAAAAGCTATACACCTGGAGTTAAGAAGTGATTGAATGGGCTGACACAAATAGTAGTCATTAATGTTTTCTTGTCAATTAAGAAGGAAGCCACCAGTGGAGTGGTCCTGAGATCTAAGCTTGCTTTGATGCCATTTAACATTTTCAACAATGACTTGAATAAAGTTACAGATAGCATGCTTATCAAATCATTTTGGGATGACGACAAATTGAGAAAGAACGTGAATACATCAGATGGCAAATTCATTGCCCCAAAAGATTTTAATATCTTGATATACTAGAACAATGTGCCAAAACTGATGCAATAAAATTTAATAGTTTTACATTTGAGTTCAAATACTCAGCTTCACAAATACAAAATGAAGTTTGACATTCAACTAACAATTAATTTTTAACAGATTGTAGGATTGATAGGAGTAAACAGCTTGTTCTACCAGCCCCCCCCCTCAAAATTAATAAAATCTTAGACTATGTTAAGATTGGCATAGTGTCAAAGTTTAAGAATGTGATAGCTTACTTCTCTCTGTCCTGATCAGATCACATCTGGACTATCATATTTTTTAAGCACCAGATTTTAGGCAGATCATTGATAAATTGGAAAGCAATAGATCAATTAATAAGCTTATTAAGTGCCTAATATATGTGCAAAGCACTAAAGATACAGATATGAAAAAGAAAGACAATACTTGACCTTAAGGTATTTGCAATATAAATAAGAAACAAAAGGAAGCTGAAAAGGTGGTGGAGGTGAGAGGAAGGTAACCAGCATGGGGATATGATGAAGAAGATGGAATCAGTACAACTGGATAGAAAATGAAGAGATGGTTGAAAAGATTGTTGATGATCAGTTGTCTATTGTATGTCAAAGGGATTCTTGATAAGGCCTGCCATGTACCAAATGGCCTCTGCACTCCTTTCCAATGGTGACATTCTATAATTTTAAGACTGATATGCAAGACCTACACCCTTCCTGAATTTTTAAGTTTTAAATCTAGGCAACAAAATAACTTATAAAACATTCATTTATACATTTCTATTCAGCAAAAATTTATTGTCTCATGAACTCCAAAGACTTGGGTTAGTCTGGGGAATATGGGGAGAGATGGAGCATGTAAAGAGAACTGAAATATTATTCCAGGCCTCAAGAACTTGCTCTGTTGTAAAAACTATCATCATAACTCACACTTGCATGATGCTGAATGACTCCAAAGCACTTTACATAAATTATTTTATTTGATCCCCACAACACACTTATGACTTACAAAAGGCAAACATGCTCACTCTCATTTTATGGATGAGAAGAGTAGAACTTAAAGAACCCAAACTTACTTGCTCAAATACACACCAAAATAGGGATCCAAACTCTACTCTACAGACTCCAGATCCAGGACTCCTGAATTCCTATTAGGTGAGATGAATGAGAAGAGAGAAAGGATGTGATAAAGAGGCTAAATATGAATTTGCCTTTTCTGGAAGGAAACAGTTTGCAAGTCCCATATGTCAGTGTAGCTATTGTGAATGGAAAATAGAAATGCTTGTCATATGACCAAAGCAACAAGGGATTGGCAGGTCAAAAAAGGTGTTCCAGTGGTCTTGGGGAAATCAAAGAGCAAAATTCCAAGGGTCTTTAAATAAATCTAGTAAGGGGCTAACATTTCCTATTTGACAGAATAGGTTCTGAAAGTGCCTGTGTATATGAGTATATGAAAATGTTTATATCTAAGTATCTGTGTATATTTGTGCATATATATATATATAATATATTGATTTATTTAAAAATGTCTTTATAGAAACAGCAGAAACCACATTATCCAAAACATCCAAACCAAGATGGCCTATGCAACTAGGATCATTTTTTCTCATAATATCTACATGTACATAAGTATACATAAAATATGCAGCTGCACATGTCTATATGTGTCTAAGATACATATATGTTTGTATGTGTGCACACATATGAGCATAAACACACATAAAACAACAACAGAGAAGGCAGCTTTGAAGTCTCCATATAAACACCACTGCTGGTTTTAGATCTCTGGAACCCACACTCCTGAAAACCATCTATTTTATTTTCAAATGGCATGCCCCCTGCCAAGAAGTTACATTTTTTCCCTTCTTTAAATAAGCAGCGAGGGTAATGGCATGATGAACACATTTCATTTCTCCGGTTCAGTTTTTTCCATCTTTAATACGGCCTCCAGCAGGCCAGATGGCACCAGTGCAATTGCTAGTAAGTCAATACATCTGGCGACATTCCTGAGATGACAAATCTGATGGATAGAACTCCAGCTCCTATACAAAGCCTCTTTTCAGAACATTTTCACTGGGACTTGTCTGCTTGAAGCAAGACCTAATGTGTGAAAACAAAATAAAATCGAGCTCTTTCACCACCCTGTGCTAACATTTCATTTTCAGTGTTTTTATTCGCATGACTTTCTCACTGCCCTGCTTCCCCACCTCAACCTGAAAATGATGAATACTCTTTACTTGGAAGCCAACTGCTCATTCCATGGGCTCTATATATGGATTATATTAGAACTGTTCAAAGCAGGTTTAAATAAACATATCAATCTTTTACACTAAAAAGAAGCAAGATAATTTAGAAAATTATATGCAAAGAACTCATGAGCATAGGAAGTATTTTTTTTTTTTGGTGGAGGGAGTGCTACTCTCTCACTCTCTTCCCCATGGATCTTTCACCAATGGAACTATGAGTTAGAGCTCCCAGGTGTCCTTTGGCCCCCAGAGGCGCACTCATCTGTCAGCAAGTCACTATCATGATACTAACATAGATATGGTTCTGTAGCCATAAAAAATGAAAGTCTACTGAATTCCAGAGGCTTTGCAAAAAAACAGAAACCATACTACCCAAACCATCCATACCAAGATGGCCCATACAACCAGATCCATTTCTTTGTCATCATCCTTAAACAAAAAGAGCTAAAATAATTCAGAAACAGCTGTCAACTGTCAATATAACTTGACTGACCAAGTGGCAATGATCCTGCTATATTTTCCCCCTCCCCACCTTTTCAAAGGTAAATGCACCCCAAATGGCATAAGCCAGGAAATCATTAAGCTCATTATTTATACTAATGAAACATTGCCTTCTTTTAGCAGCATTTTTAGTTTGATTGTGTGATTTCACTGGTTAAAGAAAACTGCAGGTAAGCAAATTCCTTCTATCAATACAGATCAATTCCTGTTCTGCCACTTTCAGTCTTGGGAGCTTCTTGGGGCTCAGAGAGAACATGTGATTTGCCTAGGGTCACAGAGCCAGTATGTTCATAGGTGGGACTTGAGCCTAAGTCTTCCTGACTAAGATCAGTTCTCCACCCAATAGTCTATGTTGCCTCATGTTATTATTTTAGTAGTAAAATGAATAAAATAACAGTTCAAATTTTGAAGTATTTTATATGAATTGTTCCAAATATATGCTATTCAACAAGCATTTCATAAATACATACTATTGTATGCTTGAAGTATTGAGTATCTATAGATACTCAAAGACTTTTACAGAACCTTGAAGAAAGTTTCTAAAAAGTAGAATTTTATAAGTATTCTTGACTTGGGAGATGTGGTCTTCATCAATGATGAGTAAGAAAGTGAGAGTTTATTGATATCAGCAAAGTAGCTATCTTGAAGGGAACATAGAAACAATAAAATAATGTAAAATAAGATTGGAAAATGAGTTCATGTGAGACTGCAAAAAGGCATTTGAATTTTAACTAGAGGTTTTTAATTTCAGACCTAGAAAGAACTTTAGAAACTATCAAGTCTAACCCCATAATTTTGCAAAAGTAGTATATGAAACACAAAGGAATAAAATTGCTTGGCCAAAATTTGTGGCAATAGCACTTCCATACTTAAACCCACATCCTCTGCTTCCAAAGCCAGCATACTTTCTTCTATATGATGCTGCATCCTGAAAACAAAAGGGAACAAATGAGGATTTTGTGTAAGATACATTTTAATCTGTCCCTTAGAATGATTATTTTGGAAGCTTTGTGGAAGATGAAGAGACTAAAATTGGGAAAATAATAACCTTAAACATTTATGGAGCTAGTTAAGTTTTATAAAGTGCTTTTCCTGTTCAGTTTCATTTCATTTTCACAATAATCCTGAGAAGTAGAGGCTATTATTTTCTCCATTTTATGATAAGGGAACTGAGGCCAAGAGGGGTTAAGTGATTTGCTCAGGATCAGACAGGTAGTAAGTGTCTGAGTTAGTATTGGAACCCAATTGGAACTTCCTAACTCTAAATCCAATATTTTATTATACCACCTTTCTGTCATCCAACTTTGAGGTTAATTCGAAGTTCTAGGTGAGTGGTGATGAAATCCTGCACCAGCCTGGTTGCATTGTGGATGGAAACAAGCAGACAAGTAGTAGAAGTAGATCTGACAAGATTTATGTAGCACTTGAAGGTTCACAAAGACCTTTACATATATTATCATATTCAATCTTCATAACAACCCTATGATATGGAGAATAGAAATATTATTGCTGACATTTTATAGCTGTGATGTAAGCTACCCAGAACCAGAGAGTGATCTGGTGGAGCTATTCAAAGTATTCAGCTGTCACTTGACCCTTGCTGCTACTGCTTAGTGGGTGGCATGGATATAGGTCGTATATCTTCATCTGCCAATAAAATCTCATGGCTCAACATCCCCATTCCACTGCCCATTCCATATGTACCTTACCTGTACTATTTCATGTAAGTCATAAGAGAATATTGTATAAAAGTGTTAATAAGCAAAATGTTAGACATGAAAAATAGAAAAGTTTAATATCAATGTTCACAGTACATACATTCTCAGTCCACAATATTCGCAATCCTATTATCAATCTCCCAACAGAGCAAAAGTCTGGAAGTTCAGTTCCCAATGATTCCCAGTTAGGAACAATTTTTTTTCCTGGGAAATCCAGAAGGAATCAATTTCATTTTGATGATATAGAGGAACTTTCTCCCAAAGACTACATGGACTAAGCACATAGGGAGATACAAGAGCAAGTTTTAAGTTAATAGATGGTCATGTTTTCATTTTCTGATATCCAGTTTTATTCATCTTACTTTCAGTTAAATGGATTTAACTAAATGTAAATCCTTTTAACATGAATAGAGCATGAATTTCTCCTCACTGGATTTAGGCAACTTAGTTATTATACTTGTAGCAGCATTGCTATAGGAGGGGAGATTACTGACTTGTCCCAAGCTAAAATGTCATTCCCTGTCCAAACTCATCCATTTAAAAAAAATTCCACACTAGTCTTTTCTATTACTTCCAAAGCAGAATTCATCAGAGGATCATATGAGTGGGATAAGAGTATTACAAAGTAAAGGAAACTGAGGCTCAATAAAGTAATGACTTGCCAAATGCAACACAGTTAATGAGTATTGAAGAATCTTCAGAATCTTAAATTCAATATTTGTTTGGGTTTTTTTCCCACTACAGAATATTTTATGACTTAAAATTGCAAACATCTCCTTATCACCCTCCCCCCCCAAAATCCAAAGACACAACACAACACAAGGGAACAACCTCCACTGCTGCATGTCAGTACTATAAGCCTCTCATAGGGTCTGATCTTTGATCTCTTCTTCGCCTTTCCAATGACAAGTATCAGCTGGGGCTCTGGATCAGCTCCGGAGAGATCGGCACATTTCTAATTGACATTTGAGCTCAATATAAATGTGTTCTAAAAAGCTGTTGGTAATGTAAAAAAGCAGGGTGCATGTTCCCCGTTTATAGCTTGTTCCTGCTTATGTGCTCAGATGCCTTTAGCTCTAATTTATGAACAGGCAATCAATCCAGAGAGTTGAAAGGCAGGTTAAAAATTCCAGTCATGTGCAATCCATCGACTTCATTTAGTGTAAAAAAGGCAACAGAAATCCAGAAACGTAGTCCGATGTTTAGTATGGAAATGGGAGATATTCCAGGATCATACAGTATCACCCACTCTATTGAGAAACTGAGGAGCTAGTTTAGGGCCCCAAGTTTTAGGAAGCATATTTTTAAGACATCTAGAGGAGGATTACCAGAATGCTGAAGGGTCTTAGCTATTTGATGATCAGTTTAGAAAAGAAAATACTGGAGGCAGGGAGAGGCATGATAGATTGAGATGGTTGAAAAAGATAATATTATGTGAAGAACTTTGCAAACTAGAAAGGACTACATAAATGGCAGCTATTATTATGAAGTATTTGAAGGACTGTCATCTAGAAGAGGGATTACATTTGTTCCACTTGTCCCCAAGAGCCAAACTAGGAACAATGAAGGAGTGATACTTATGGATCATGTTTCAGTTCAATGTAAAGAAAAGAATTTAGATCATCCAAAAGTGAAATTGGTACTTCAACAGGAAGGGAGCTCATTGTATTCTACTTAGAGAAATCGTTGGATGAATATGTCAAGATAGATAGGCTTCTTTTTGATTATTTATTTAAGGCAATGGGGTTAAGAGTGACTTGCCCAAGGTCACACAGCTAGGCAATTATTTTAAGTGTCTGAGGTTGGATCTGAACTCAGGTTCTCCGGACTCCAGAGCCAGTGCTTGATCCACTGTGCCACCTAGCTGCCCCCTAGATAAGCTTCTTAGTCAGACATGGTCTGGTCCCTTCAACAATCAAGATTCTAATTATCCTATTCACTTTAATGAATAAAAGGATATCAAAGAACTCATCTCAACCAATCCCTTTCTAAAGCAAGAATCTCTTCTACTGTACCCCATACAAGTGGTCACTCAGCCTCCACTTGATATCAAAGAAAAATCCAGTATTCATATTAGGAGACAAACTCAAATCAGAACATTGACTTTAATCATCTGAGTGACCTTAAACAAGTCATATCCCTTCTTAGAACCTCAGTTTTTCATCTTCCGTAAAATGAGGGATTTAGGTTATTCTTTTGAGAATTATTTGTGCATAGGCTTTATTGTCAATAATACTAGTTTCTTCCTTTAGCAATTAATTCCTTCCCTTTTTCATATAATTAAGCATGTATTTAATTCAAGCAAGCATTTTTAAGGACCAGTATGTGTCAGCCACTGTGCTAGCATTGAAAATACAAAACCAGAAATGAACTAATACTTGCACTCAAGGAGTTTTCTTTGATCTGAGAAAATAGCATGAACATGTATTGGTATACAGAGACCAAATAAAAAAGTTAAAGGAAGTAATTTCAAGGGGAGCACTAGAAACAAGGTGACAGCAATCAACTTTAGAAGGACATGGTCCCAACATTCATAGTCTAAAGTCTAGTCTTCTCTAACCAACTTCATGCCTCTTGGATTACATGGGGTAGTCCAGGCATCTTAGTAAAGCTTTAAGTCATTTCCTTACTCCAAATACTCTTCAGTAGCCATAATACAGTTTATACATTATCTTGTTCTTGTTTGTGCATTGTGGTTGTTCAGCAACCATTTCATGCTCCTTATATCCTCTGTCTCCAAACAGAATGTAATTGGAGCAATACTATCTTCTTTTTACATTCCCTTCTGTCTTTCTCACCCTTCCTGTCCCTGAGGTTAGTGATCTCGGTAAATACTAATAAACACTTATTGAACGGAAATGGCACTCTTGCCAGCATTTCATCTTGCCAATATCACTCTTTGGTGTAGTAGAAAGAACAATGGAACTCAAATCAGAAGACTTAGGCATTAGTCCTTTCTCTGTGACCTTTGGAAAAGTCACTTGGCTTTTCTGAGCCTCAGTTTCCTTATCATAAAAACTGGGGGTAATAATATACCATTTTTCACATTGCCATTTTGAATAAAAAGATTTATAAATCACAGCAACACAACAATCACAACAACAGCAAATTAATTCATTATTAATGAATTATTATTTCTCTTCTATTTTTTTTTTATTGTTCTCTGGGCTCCTCTGGGATGAAGGAGTTAAACTCTTTGTGCAGTCTGGATTTATTTCATTAATCAAGCAATACTTCTGTCTTTGAAGTCAAACATTGGAAGAATTAACCAAAGTATGTGGGATATTTAATGTCTTAGCAATAAATGAAAAACATATTTAAAAACAGCAGCAATTGGGTCTTTATATCATGTGCCTAGCAAAACATGAGATACACTGTAAAAATAAAAGCATATATTACATTTGGCAAGACAGTGGAATACTGTTAAGAAGCCCAATGAAAGGGCTACAGTGTTTCACTTATGATACATGTTTCTTGTATGCATATCACCCATTTTGCAAAAACAAAATAAAACCTGTTCATGTATAATATATGCCTGTGTGTATATATGCATATTTAAACACATGAACAAACATATACATAGACAGTGTACATACATACATACATACATATAGAATTGCCTATTCATGGACTGCATATTCAGGCAGATATTCATATGTCTATACATAAGCATGTGTATGTGCTCATACATATATCACATAGAACATTGACTTTACAATTTATCACACCAATTTAGTCTTACTTCCCAAAGTCTTACTTAAAGTACCCCCTACATCCTCTATAGAAGATTACATGTTGAAGTTGCAAACAGCCCAGAGCCAAAACAATCTTTCTTCTTCAAGGACAAACTGATGGAACTAATTAAATGCCCATCACCAGACCATAACTAGCCAGACAGTTAGGGTATCACTCTATCTGAGCTTCCTGAAGTCCCCAACAATATTTTTCTCCTGCTTCTCTCACTCAGGAAGAGCAAAAGGAAACATTGAGGAACATGAGCATACCGAGTTTCTTGTTCATTTTGTGATGTCTTAGGAACAACAGTAAATGCCTCATTTCTTAATGCTGGTGTCCAGAATCTTCAGAAAGAATAAATTATGGATCAAAAAATAATTATAAGATCTATACAAATGCACAAATTTCATCCTGTATGTAACTTAGTTTGTATATATTTGTTTTTGTGTTGTCTTCTCCTTTAGATGGTAAGCTCATAGAAGACAGAGATTCTTTTGCCTCTTTTTGTATCCTCAGCATTTAGCACATCACCTAGCATTCACTTAATGTTTATTGATTATACCTTCAGTAATAGTTTATTTCCATTCTCAGCAAATGGTATGGTGCCTGGCATAAAGTAGCCACTCAATAAATGTTTCACTGACTCCAACTCTATTTCTCCAATTAGATAGTCTGAAGATTTTAAACAATCCATTAGCATTGAGTCAAACTGAGGTTTGTGATTAAAATCAATAAAGCTGGAAGGATCATTCCAGTTTATCTATTTACAGGGCTACTTCTCCCAAGAAAACATATTTCTGCCTTCTCAATACCAGATAAGATGCCAAGTGTAACCAGAGCTATGCCTAGGGCAAGGCAACAAAGTCTTTGCCCCAGGTGGTCAAAATTTTGCAGGAAAGACTTTCTGCAGCATAGACTGAATTTAGTATATAGTTTGCAAAAATAACTGCTTAGAATCAGAAAGCATTGAATGTTGGGTTTTTCCTCTCCTTTCCCCAGTTTAATGGCCTTTCTCTCCACTCTGATGACCTCAACTAGTTGACTGTGTACATCTCCTATTGCCTGTGTCCTGGTGCTCATCTCAGCTATGTTTCTTGCTTCCCAAACTCAAAATTCCCTTTCTTACCTCCAGACATTCCTGTAGGCCACCCACCACTACCATGTCTGGACTGTATCACTTTCCCATCACAGTTATTTAGAATTCACATTTTCCTTCAAGATCCAGTTTAAGTTGTACTTTTAAAAGGTTATGGTCCATCTAAACCACACACACATATATATATATATATATATATACATATATATATATATATATATATGCATATATATATGTGTGTATATATATGTATCTGTATGTATATATATATACATATACATACATATACATACATATATATGCCATATGTATCAGTCTATATACCTGCTGTCTCTCAATTATAAAGTAACCTTCTTGAGGACAAGGACCATATTTTGCTTTTGCTTTTGTCCTCCCTGCTTAGCACAGTGCCCTATATTATAAACCCTAGCACATAGTTAAGTTTAATAATTGCTTGATTGATTCAATAAAGTATTCCCTGATTTCCAATTGCTGGTACTCTTTTCCTTCTCATATTATCTTGTATTATACATGTGTATATTGCATTTTATATTTCAACTTTCTATTCCCAGTTTCTAGCATAATTCTTATCACATTGTAAGTACTTAATACATATTTGTTGAATTGCATTGAACCAAATGGTGTCTAGAAACACTGAAGACACGGATATGCCTTCCTTTTTGTTATGATTAACAATCTTAGGTGCCATTCCATGACAGTACTGTGAAAGATCTTGGCTGAAATTACCCAGCTATTTCCAGTTAAATTTGGCAAGACACACATATATACATATATATATATATATATATATATATATATATATATGTATATATATACATATATATATATTATCTCATGATACAAGTGTCTTATGAGATTTATGGAATCTTGTCTCACTGTAACACTAGGATAACAGAATGTTAAGAGTCCTCAGTTTTCACTCAGATCACTCACATCTCTACATTGCTCTTTAATACTGGTACAAGTAAATGCCCTACTCTTGCCCTCAGTTTCCCCAATCATAAAATGAGAGGATTGGACTTGTTGATCTATATTCCCCCTTCTAATTCTAAATTAGTTTATGCCAAAGTTTAAGGCTTTCTCCACAATATAGCCCTAGAGAGGGAAAAACTGCAATTAACAGTTTTTCTTTCTGTAAGGCAATGGGGTTAAGTGACTTTTCCAAGATCACACACCTAGGTTAATTTTTAAGTGTCTGAGATAGAATTTGAACACAGGTCCTCCTGACTCCAGAGTCAGTGCTCTATCCACTTCGCCACCTAGATGTCCTGCTCCTCCAATTTAACAGTAATAAGGACTGATGGTTTATACTTAAGAGAGGCAATGGGAAATAACTTAGTTTGTAGTTGTTCCTAGAGACTGAGTCAAGAACTCTGGTTTCCACTTGGAGAGGATTCACTCCCCTGGAAAAGATGTTTTAGTTGTCTCATAATATTCATGTAATAACACATGTCCAGAGATAAACCAAAGAGTTTTGGCACAGTGGATGACTTTATGGGCACGGGATACAATTGAATCCATATTAGAGATGTAGATTAAGCTCATCAGCAAGATAGCAAGTGATATTGTAGAAAACAAAAATGTCCAACTTAGAATCAAAATGACTTTCAACTAAACGAAAGCCAGATGGTACAGTGGATCAAGCATAGAGTCATGACCCCCCCCCCAAAAAAAAACAAGCTTTGTTCATGTCAATAAATATTCCATCTGCTAAGATTAGCCTTAATATTCCAAAAATTATTTTAGAACACTAATCTCAATGTTAAGAATAAGAATAGCTAAAGCTGTCATTAAGTAGTACTTTAAAATTCACAAAGAACGTTACAAATATTATCTCATTTTATTCTCCCTACATTCCTGGAGGTCGGTGCTGGTACTATGCCCATTGTACAAATGAGGTAACCAAGACAGACATAGATTAAGTGATTTGCCCAGGATAGTGTATGAGTTAAGATTTAAACTCTAGCCTGGTACTCTAGCCATTGTGGCTCCTAGCTGCATGTTTCTTGAAAATAAAAAGAGAACAAAGAAGTTTTTATTCTAATCTGTAGGAAAAACACAAATGATTAGACTTAAAATCTATAAAAATATGGAATATTTTGTTTTTACTGCCAAATCTCCTCTAATCTAGAAGTAAACAAAGATCAAGTTGATAACAGAATTTCTCAATAAGGGATTCAGAAAATGACATAGGATTAATATATTTTAAAATCACTTGTCAAAATCTCATGTTGAGCTTTTCTCTATCATCAAATTTGAATGAAGGGAAATCTATGAACCAAGAACTTCATCAATCAAAGCATTCATTAAATGGATACTGCAGTCCAACAACTGTGCTATATACTGGAAAGAATATTACCTTTTTCTGCTCTCAATGAGCTTGCATTCCACTGGGAGAGACAATTGCATGAATAAAAATATAGAGAATAAATATAAAGAGGATAAATGTAAGGTAGTATGGAAGAGAGGACATTAGCAGTTGAGACAAGGGAACTGAGATCTGTCTAAACAAGAAAAAGGACATATCAAAGCATGATGGAAAGACTAATTAATATTCTCTATGTCACTGTAAGGAATAAAACTATATTCTCTTGTTCCTTCCAGTCATGAATAGTCAAAGAAGCCTTTATGGATTCTGGGATGACCTAGAGTCAGTAAAGGGAGAGCAGATAGCAGGGATTCCTCAGTGGTGGCAAATCTTCCCACCGCCCACTCATACTGTTCTGGAAAAGTCCCAAAATTTTGATAGAATTCTATTTCTAAATCATTTTCAAAATGGTCTAAAAGCAGGATTTTAAATTTGCAAAGCATATTCAATAATATCCTAAATTACCTAGGTAATTGTATCCAAATTGATTTAATTGTGACCTTGCACAATGTGGTAAAACAAGATTATGTCTTCACTAAAACTGGCAAAACAGTTGCAACAAATAACAATGCTGACAATGGACACCATGAACAAATTTCATTTCTGGCATTATATTTTGACAATGTAAAAACATAAACCCACTGAATATTTGTCTGTTCAAAAACTATTCACAGTTGATGCTGTCTACTTGGAGACATTTAAATGACATTCTTGGCATTCTTAAAACTGACGGTCATTAGTGATGTCTGTCACCTTTGATGGTACATTAATTATGTGTAGAGATACATGCAGATCTAATTGTATAAAAAGAAACAGTTAGGGGCGGCTAGGTGGTGCAATGGATAAAGCACCGGCCCTGGAGTCAGGAGTACCTGGGTTCAAATCCGGTCTCAGACACTTAATAATTACCTAGCTGTGTGGCCTTGGGCAAGCCACATAACCCCATTTGCCTTGCAAAACCCTAAAACACACCAGTTAAATTATCTATAAATAGTTGATTGTCATGTTCATTAATTGAATCTTGTCTAAACAAAGCTATGCAGTTCAGGTGAAGAAAAGAGAACTTTCTGATTTTCTTTGGGTATTACTTAGATTCTTTATGTCTTCTTGGAAGGAAGTACTGTGAGATGTTCAAAAAATGGAAAAGACCCTACAAAAAGTCTTATCCCAGTTGAAGACACTGATTACAAGATGGACAAACAGAGCAGAAAGTCATTTCTGTAAGACAGATTTCAAACATATGACCTGAGAGTCACATATGGCCCACAACACTCCCAAGTGTAGCCTGAATAAAATTAAAATGTAGTTTCATTTTCATATATTAATCAAAAATAAATAAATATATATATATGATTTTCTAGCTTAATATGAGGCCTTTATGTTTGGTTTTGTGGTCCCCATTTCTATTGGAGTTCGGCATCAGTGCCATAAAATGAAAACTACTTCATCATTCTCTAAATTTCACAAGAAATTTCCAAAGCATTTCACCAAACTGACACAAATATAAAAGTCTTATCCATGGACTAAATTAATTGAAGTTCATCTTGGTCCTTCATATGATGCATCATATTTTATGAATGATGATAAAAATCATTAAAGTTCTTCAAAGTCTAATGTTCAATTGACTTACTGTCAAAATCAGAATCACTCTAACTTTGATGAGAAGTGGACCAGAATAGTGAGTATGAGCATGCATATAGAGAAGGATATATATTGATTTCCCTCAGCCCGTTCAGATAAATATTGCACTTATCCACTCATATTGATGACATGCCTGTTATTAGCATCAGTTTGATACAAAAGTGGAGGGAATATCTTCATTTTACAAACAGCTACACACATTGATTACCATCATAGACTATCAATTTGAAAAAGAGACTTATAAAATTGTGACTGTAATGGGAAAACTGCTGAGTACATCATTCTAGACCTATTGTTCTGTTAAATCCTTTATAAAGACATCTACATCTGATGCATATTTTATAAAATTGGAGTACTCTCATTTCATTCTCATTTCATAATCTTTAACTTTTTAGATATTTTTTACTTTAATAAAGTTATTTGATTTGAGGGATATAACTTAAATTACTCTTAAAATTTTTGTAACTTTGATTTAAACACCTAATTTGGTTTTCTTCTGGAGTTAAGTTCCGCAATCTGACTTTTGAACTTGCCCACTACACAACTGCTAGTTTTGCCAAACCTAATGGTGTTTCCTCAGTCTTTATCCTCTTTTATACTTTACCCAACTGCCAATTTGACACTAATGATCGACCATTATCCCATTTTGTTCTTTATTATCCATCTTGATACCATGATGCCATATATCATACATGTATTTAGTTTTTGGACATTATCCCCATCCCCATCCCATTAGAAACTCCCTGAGGACACAGATTATTTTTACCTTTCTTTGTATCAACAATGCTTAGTATAGAGCCTGGTTTATAATATCTTCTTAATAACCATTCATCCATTGACTGAGCTAGAAACTAGGGCCACTTTGCTTAGAGATGATGGAGAATCTGTACCTAAAGGTACCACTTCAGACATCAGCAGAGGGTGATTTGATGTCCTAAAGGAATCAACCTGAGCTTCTATGTTCCAGACCTACAGACTATTCATCTGCAAAAGCCTTTTTGAAATTAGGGCATGTTAGAAAACAATTTAAACAGTACAAATGCCTATATGTCAACTCATTCATGATTTTGTACCTTGAGCAAGAATTAACTTTGTCAGCTAATTATAAAGATCTGATTGAGGAATTTAATTCTTTAACATCTAATGAGTGACATCTCATTCTCTAGGACAAGAAGATTATGGTACTTTACTCTACTTTGATCAATTCAGGTTAGCTCATTATCTAGCTAAAAATAGTGTCTACATTGATGATATCCTTGCATGCACCTTAGCATTACTATGGCAAAACAAGGGCATTTAAAAAAATTCATGTTTATGCAAATTTTAGTTTTTAATTAAAAAATGGTTGATTCTTTAGTTTGATGAATAGATTTATGAATTAATTTTTAACAAACATCTTTAAAAATAAAAACAAAAATTCTGTGGGGGATAACCACCCTAATGAAAGATGCCTCACAAACCTATGTATGTAAGAGATAACAGTGGTTCAGAATCCTATGACTCTGGAAAGCAAAAAATTGTCCCACTTTTCTTCCTCCAACCCTATCTCACACATGCACACACACACACACACACACACACACACACATACACACACACACACACATCTATGAGGCCTCAAAAACATTATTTTGAGATATACTAATGAGGTAAAAACACTACTTTGGAGAAGAAGAACTTGGTTCAGATACTGTTGCTTCAATTTGCTTCTGTGTTGTTACTTTGCTCTTTGCCCCAGATCAACCTTGTAGAGCTGTGGTGAGGGCTCAAGGAGACACTTGAAATTCTTCTTTCTTAGAACTTCTAAGGCAATATATCCAAATCTAACAAGACCTTATTTTTTAAAAGGAAGTTACAGATAGAGCCCAGCCACAGGACTGAGTTAAAAGAGACTTCAGAGGTAATCTAATACAATCTCATTTGCCAGATGAGCAAGAAACTGAGATCCAGAGAGGAAAAATGGTTTCCCTGGGGTTTTAGTTGCAATTTGGGATGAGGATTTGCATTTTTTCTGAACCTCAGTTTCCTCACCTATAAAACAAAATGGAAGACTTACTGTCTATACAGTATAATTTTAAGGAAAATTCTTCTTAAGTTAGAAAGTACTTAGCAGAAGCACGATACACTATACTTTTTACTGGGAGAGGAAAGAAGGAGCTGAAACAGCTTCTTAGCCAATTATAGGATTGAAACTTTAAAAAAAATTCTGATAAAAGTCTTAAAGAAAACTTTCAGTATTAGTCAGATTCAGCAATTTAAGTTGAAGCTGCTGATGTAAATCTGTATACTTTGAATCATTAAACTGTCCCATAGTTGAAATATTTTTTGAAAATAGAGCTGAAATTAGACATTTAATGTAAAGTGTGCCATTTTTTACATCAGAATCCATTTATTTTAGTCATAGGGACAACTTTCAAGCAGTTGCACAATAGATTAGAAAGTGCTATATACCATAGCATGTGAAGTGACCGGGACGAAAGAAGAGGAAAATGATTAATGAGGCAGGTGGCTAGGAGAAATAGATAGCTCATGTGGCTCTATCCTTCTATGTTCTTGTTTCTCTCTCTCTCTCTCTCTCTCTCTCTCTCTCTCTCTCTCACACACACACACACACACACACACACACACACACACACACACACAAACAGAGTTCCAAAATATAGCTTCAGGGACATGATACTTTTTTTCTTCGAGACTATTAATTAAAATCTACAACATTATTTATGAAATGGAGATTTTTATTCATGCCTATTAGATGATACTATGTTCGATAATCTAAGCAGGCACCAAATTCCCATTACATTTATAACCTTTGCAAACAGTTTTAAATCTTTAACCAAGGTCTTTATGAAACCGTCAAAAGAATATGGAAAATCAGTCAGCTGAACATAACAGCATCATATATGTCCAACCAACAATGCATTTCAAAAAATCATTTCAAGTCAAGACAAGTATCTCCTGTAGAAAGTCTGTAGAAAATAGCTTGTGTTGACAATCCTCATCACAAACAGACCAGTCTTACAAAAAAAAAAAAGCCAGCATACTCAATGATGTCAGCATAAACATAGGGCTTTGAGGCTGAGCCATTCTTCTTTAATGTAAAAGATCAATTATCATCATCTATTTTTAAAACTGAGGTTTTCTAGACAATGAAATCACAGATTCGGGCTCTGTGTTTTCTTTATCAGATCATTTTTTATTGATCACAAATTCTTAATACTTGATATATTGATTAATTATGGTGTTAGTGATCTCTTAGAAGTTTAAAACACATTTCTTACTTTTTCCCCCAAACTCTTTCCTGTCATCTGCCTTTAAAGCTGCCTATCCTAATTTATTCTGTGCCTTAGGCCTAAAAGAGAGGTAAACGAAATAATAGTAATGAAATATATACTACATTAGTCTCCAAAGGAAATGAGTTTGAAAAACTCATGCCTTGCAGGCAGAGACTTACCTCTTGTGTTCTGGGAATTTCAAAGGACAAAATAGAAAATTGGGAAAGATCAATATCATGACAACAGTGATCTGTGGCAGTTATAAATAAAGATGTCTTTCAAGGCCCATTAACCACTAATCACATCTTGGATCTCTCAGGCTGCTTGAAAGACTTTCCACCAGTCAGCCTTTTCCTGAACTCTAATGCAGAACTGTCCTGAATCTATCTCATTTTGTAGAAACTTTAGTCAGGTGTGGTTTTGAGAAGGAAAGTTCTTCAGGTAGTAGAGTAGCTTTGTTTTGTTTTGTTTTTTCCCCCTAATTTTCTCCTAGTCTTCATCATAACATAAACCTTGGAAAGGAAAATTTTTAAAAATTGATATGGAAATAATAGAATTCCTGAAAAGAGCCAAACTGTTATGGATTAGAGACTTTAATTCAACCCATTCTTGCCAAGACTTCAGCACAAAAGTAAATTTCAGGTCATCAGGACATGGTGTTGGTTTTGCCCTGAAGACATTGATTGGAGTTCTCTCAGATCTTTGGACTGAGGGGTTGCCTCAGATCTTTGGACAGGGAGGAGAGATGTTGCTGCCTGTGTTGTGGTTGTCCTTCTCAAACCTGCATCCAGGAGAGGAAAAGATCATTGAGCAAATCTGGAAATTTGTGTTACCAAATTTTATTGTTGAGCACCAGCTTTGGAGCTAGGAGGACCTGAGTTCAAATCCACCCTCAGATACTTAATAATTACCTAGCTGTGTGACTTTGGGCAAGTCACTTAACCTCATTGCCTTGCAAAAAAAATTATTGTTGCTAATTAAGTACCTATTTGGTTGTGGTAGTGATTTGGGGTTCTGACTATCAGAAAAGAAAGGAAAGTTCTTTCCCAAAAAAGAAAGCTTGCTTTCTTAGAAAATATTTCAACACTCTAATGGATATTTGATTTCATGAGTACTATCTCCCAAGGTGAAAATTCACTTTCTTTTTCTATCTTCTCTATGCCCTTCCATAGCCCCAACAAGAGGAGTCTCCTAACATGCTGCAAATCTTTCTTTGTGCTTATTTAGGAAAGATTTGGCAAAATTTGCTTTAAAAAAGAAAGAAGTCTGTTTCTAAGGTGAAATTTTCACCCCTCCTAATTCTTCTTTAGTAGTGAGAAATAGCACCATGCAATTAGAGGATTTTGAGTTGGAAGGGACCTAAGATATTATCTACCCCAAACCTCTTATTTTACAGATTGTGCTTAAGTAAATTGTCCAGGGTCTTACACTTCTATGACCCCTTTCAACAATAATATTTCCTGACCTCGACACTTATGGTTCATCTAGAAACTGTCTCTGTTTAATTTTATTCAAAGGAAAAAATTTCCACGCAAAAGAAAAAAGTCATTTCTTTTGAAATGACTAACTTGAATATAAAGAAGCTGAGATTTCATCATTATGGTCATTTTCTCCACTGGAGAATAACTCAATCCAGTCAAGCTTTCTCCTTCCTTATCTATGCATTTACATAAATCTTCCCAACTAGTTACATTCACTCCATGAGTTCCAAGAGGAACCCCCTGAGGGGCATATTTCTTTTCTAATGCTGTTGGTTCTGAATACCCATTCCAGCAAGGTTTACACACACACACACACACACAGAGAGAGAGAGAGAGAGAGAGAGCAAGAGTGAGCCAGAGAGAGAGAGAGAAAGAGAGAGTCAGTTGCCAGAAAACTAGCATCTCATTCCTGTTTCATGAATTAACATCAATTAATTTTTACAAAGGGATATTTACTAAGAGTATCAAGAACAAAAATACAAATATTTCCCCTTCCCATCTCCAAAGCTTTGGAAAGCACACTCTCCCCTATCCCAGCTTGGTCTGTGAGGAGAGTATATCCAGACTTAACATAGTTTCTGCATTGCAGTGCCTCTACCAAGCTGACCAAATATGACCCTGCTGCCAGGTAAAGCCTCATCTCAAACATCTCTGGGATCAGTCACAAAAGTCACTCCTAGTTTTCAGTACATTAGTTTTGTGTTCACTGCAAATCTGGTGTGAATATGATATCTGTATTCTCTGGCACTGACACTATGGGAATACAGATTTGCTTCCCTAACCTTTCAAAATTCAATGTCTCAGAATTAGAATTCCTTCACCTAAAAGAAAAGAATAAGCATTAAATCAAATAAAAACCAAGGCCTTTATTCATGGTCCACATGCGAAGGGAGAGGGTCCAAAATCTCTCCCCTCTTAGAACATCATCTCTTACCAGATCCCATTAACAGAAGAGATGGACTAAGAGTAGAAACCCACCAAGACAGACAACCAAGAGAGCTTCCTTAAGACCTATTGAAGGTGCCACCTTTTACAACCACAAGTCAATCCAAAAAATGGCCATGTACCATATGATCATCAGACCAGAACCAGTTACAAACGAAACATCTAATATGATCCAGTCTTCCCAAGATATTCCCATTACAGGTCATCACTGCTTTCCTGGAAAAAGATTTCTGAGCATGAAAGGCACTTGGTGAATGTGCCAAAGTTTCTTTAAAATTGATGGAGTATGATTAACAAAATTATCTTCCAACATTCAATATGTTAAAAGCTTTCCTTTAGGTCTTTTCATATTTTGTGGAAAACAATGCAACGCTCTAGCTGTCCATCTGTTTATTCCTTATTTTCACTACATGACTGGCCTCTGTCCTTTTCTGACATTTCCCATGGATAAGTCATAAATGGCAATATGCCTCTGTCTTAAATTTATCCACCATAATTTTTTTTCCATGGCTTATTAGGTCATTTTGGGAAAGACCTAGCTTTAAAAAAATCAAAGTCTCCCATTGCATCCAGGGCCATCTCCAGTCATCCTGATCTATGTCTGGCCACTGGACCCAGATGGCTACAGAGGAAAAAGTGAGGCTAGTGACTTTGTAAACTTACTTAAATCCATCTCACTTGTATATCATGGCATCATCTCCCTGGTGTCATGGTCTTCTTTGAGAATGAAGGACAAACAACAAACAATGGGTCACCTATAATCATTATTCTGTTTTCTAAATAGCCAGACTGCATCATTGGAGGAATATTGGCACTAAAAATATGGCCTTTTATGGCAAGGAGGAGCTTGGGACCTTTTGAAAGTCCCTTGCAACTTCTCATACACAATAAAACTCACTCCCTTTCTACTATTTAATTCAATGTTCAGTTTAATGTTTATCTGAAGTATCTGTCCTATATACTGTCAATATAAATGAATAACATAATCTATGGCAATGTGAATTTATTCATTTGGTTTTCCATGAGTGGATTGCTAGGGTAACTCATTTTTTGTGGTTAAAAGTTCCATTGAAACCTTCCAATAGTTCTGAGTCCCATTATAATTAGCACATTACAGGAATCAAAACTATCTATAAGCAATCTTTCTTTAATTCAGCTCAATAAATATTTACTAAATACATGTTTTATGTACAAGGCACCAGGATAGTCATCTTATAAAGACTAGATCAAAAAAACCATTCCTGTCCTCAAGGAATTTACATTGTACCAATGGGTTATAACATGACCACAGAAAAGTCTTTCATCTGAACTTTGCCCAGTATCTCCTCCATGATGATGCCAAGCCAATGCCTTGCTTACATTCCTCTTTTGATACTGATACAGAATTACTTTAAAAAAGGGGTTTTTTTCTTGAAAGAGACATCTTATTGAAAGTGATCATTAAAATAGTATTTGTGTCTGTGTGTGCATGTGTTTATGTTTTAGTGGCAGGTGGGGTGTCCAGGATGCTAAAATAGGGTAGGACCTGATACAATTCACAGGCATGTTCAAGGACAGAAACATATGCTCAGTTTTCCCCTTTGTGATATTTCCATTCTTTATTAACTATACATTCTATAGGATCACCAAAAATTTTCCTATTTATGCAACTTAACCAGATCATTCCTTTGAAAAAGGGCCTAGTTCCTATGATGTGTGAGGAAGCTTGTTTCATTCCCAGGGAACCCAGCTCTCTGAACCTTATTATATAAAAGCACTTTGATGCACTTGTTCTGAATGAAGAGTGGAACCTCAACAATGTGAAAATATTTGAGGTCAGAGTTTTCTACATCTATTTCAAGTCACTTTTTTTGATCTTTTCTGTATTATCTGAGGAAGGGGGAGGAAGCAAGGAAGGAAGGAAGAGGGAGAAAGAAAGAAAGGAAAAAGGAAGAAAGGAAAGAAAGAGAAAAAAAGAAAGGAAAACATTCAGGCATACATTTAAAAAAAAGAAAAGAATTCATATCAATAGAATACAGTTTGCAAATAGCGCTTGAAGTTATTGTGAATCAATGAGTCATCTTGATAAATAAAATGGTTCTGGAAACAGCTGGGTTTGCTTTACTCCAAAATGGTTAGTTTGTCAATTGGATGGAATTTTGGACTGTGTAGCAGTCCTGCTCCTAGGCTAGGGTGAGACAGCCAGCCACCCAGAACACTGACCTGATTGGGGGATGGGATATCGGATTGAAGCCAGGGAGGACTGAATCTTATTAGAAAAGGTTGCTCAGTAAGGAGACTGAAAGATCAAAGAGCTTCCTATCTCTCCTACCAGAGGCTCTCTGATCTTCTAAAACCTGGGTCTGTCTGCACTTGCAAAACGAGAGGCAAATGAGAATGTGACCTGGATCATTGAGAACAGAATAAAATATACATTTAATTGAAACCCAAATGTCTTTGAGTGGAGGGGTCTGTTTTTGTGCATCAGTTATTTTGGATAATTGTTTCCATTTCTGCCTCAGTTTGTGTGGATGTGTAGATAGAGTTTTGGCAGTGCCTTAGATACATATTTTTCCTTCCTAGGAGGTCGAAGAGTTGGAAGGGGCATGAGAGGATACCTAGTTTAACCTCCTACTCACTGCAGGACTCTCAACTCTTTTCCCAATGAAGTATTCCTTTCACAACTCTCGAACACACCTGACCAAATAAAAGCTTTTCCAAGAAGAGTGGAGGACTCTCCAGTGCTCAGCCTCCCCCACCTCCCTTCCTTCTCCCACAGCATGTTGGTTCCTCAAATTCTGAGGTTCTCAGCAAGAGTTCCCCTGGGATATCTAAGCCTCCCATCCATACTAGTCAGTGAAATATTTTATTCAAAAGTAGTATCCAAATCCTACATTTCCTTCCAGGATAAACACTAAAGCTAGGGAGATTCTAGACTATAAAGTCTCTATGAGAGAGACTTTAGCAGTCACCCTCATGTTTCAACTAGGAAAATTGGGCTGGGGGGAGTTAACTGTCTTGCTCCAAATCTCAGGAACAAGTAAGTAGTAGAATTTTTGACTTTAAATCCAGAAGTGTTGGCATGTCACCATGTGGGGTCACCATGTGCTGTAGAGGCTGTGACTGCCTCTCATCTCTTCCTTGCCCATCCCTAAGAAGAGAGGTTTGCCCCAGAGGGTTAACTCTCCGGTTGGGGTCCTATTCAGATTGCTTTGAACTTCTGGATATCAGGGAGGGAGTCTGACTTTAGAGCAAAGGTAAAGAGATGGGAAAGGGGAGACAGAACCACAAACTGGGGCTGACTGCAGAAAAAGGGAGAGAGAGACTGGCAGAAGAAGAGTTGGAAGTGACAAATGAGGTAAATGCTTGTGATTATTATTTGACTGATGAGAGCTATATTTTTTCAATAAAGTGGAGAACACTATCCACTGTATAGATACTATAAAAGGAGCCTAAATCACCTGCAAAGAAAGAGAATAGAAAAACAAAAATTCCAGAGCTCCCAATTCATATGCACCTGTTCACCTGCAATCCACGACCACACCTCTATTTACCCAGGTAAAATCCCTGTCTGACTCCCTGAGGACAAATGACCTCTTAGGAAGAACTAAATCCACAGACCAGGTAAAGGTTAGTGGCCCCAGCTTTTTCTGGGCTGCAGTTTTTAAAGAGCTCTGCATTTGCAACCAAAACAGCCTTAAAAGGGCACTTATGGAGTACAGCCAAAGCAAACCTTTCCCATTGCCTAGGTGTGGCTTGGGACTAGCACTCCACAGTCTGGAATAACAAAGAGTTACACAGAGCAGCCCAACTCACTGAGCTTTTCCAGCTTGGCCTCAGTGGCAGTTCCTTACCTCCTCCCCCCTCTAAACTATGTACCTCTCTCCAACATGTAAATTCATAAGGGTTTTAATGCATAGGTTTACCCAACCCAAGAAAAACAGTAAAGAGTGGGTGTGCTGCCTCAAGATTACATTGTGCTTGTAGATAAGGCCAAGGAGAAACAAAGAGTACTTTATATCCCACTGGGATGGCTGCTTTAGATATTTACTAGGTTTGGTATTAAAAATCTCTGTGATTATTACTAGCTCATGTTCTATTAATGTAGTGAATTGCTGTCCTAAAACAACTGGATAGGAAATGATCCGCTGGAGGTAAACCCTTCAAAAATGAAAATAAAACCAATGGGGATGGAAAAGTTCCTTGTATTTGTATAGAACACAAGTTGAGAGGGGAAAGGGCTGGGAGCAGGAAGAGTACCACATTCTCAAGAGAGTTTTTAAAAGTCAGTTTTGCTATTCTATATAAACTCTTTGAGGGTTGATACTGTTTCTTTTTGTCATTGTATCTCCCATCACTAGCCTTACATATCATAAGTTCTTAATAAGCTTTTTAATGAATTATGCTCATGAAGAGATGTGTTATAATGGACAAGGAACTAGTTCTAGGAATTAGTTGCATGAAATTGAGGAAATTCTTTTACAATGTCGGCTCTCAGTTTTCACATATGAAATGAGGTGAGTTGGACTCAAGCATCACTGACCTTTTAAACTCTAAAACTTTTAGCCTCTCTCATTCAGTAATTTTCATGATGTCTATAAGTCTATATGGAATAGAGTGGTACTGGAGAATGATCAAAACTGATAAAGAAGAGAGAATGGCTCATTTGAAAATAACCTCATAGAAAGCGAAGGTCCTACAAGTGTGGGATTTTGCCTACACTTTCAGATTCAGTCATTGTTAAAGGGAGGGGGGGATTTATCTAGTAGAATTGGAGGTCTATCTGGAAATGACTGTTGCAAAATTGACAAAACATTTTTGGCAAAAAAATAAAAAGGTCACCTGACTACTCTAAAATCCATATAAAAGAAATATAAATGATCCAAGACAGAACTTCTCTTTCACTCTCCTGGTTAAGAGTAAAGACGTTGGAAAACTTCAGAAAATCCATTCAACGTAGAATGTTTAAGAAAGTATGAATCTCACAGCCAAATTGTTGTGTTTGTGAACTTAGCAAAGAGAAACAGAACAGGCTTAACATCCCTTGGACAATGTTGCCCTGTAGATATTGAGAAGAATACAAAAACTTATGGTACCCTGAACCCACAACAAGTCTATGTTAGACATAAAAATAGCTGATTCTGCAAAGTGTACTGCCAAAAGTGACCCTTTGACTAAAGGTGACTTCTTATTAAGACTAGTGAGGTTCTTGGGGTGGCTAGGTGAAGCATTGGATAGGATACTGGCTCTGGAGTCAGGAGTACCTGAGTTCAAATCCAGCCTCAGACACTTAATAATTACCTAGCTGTGTGGCCTTGGGCAAGCCTCTTAACCCCACTACCTTGTAAAAACAAAACAAAAAAAAACAAAAAAAAAAACTAGTGAGGTTCAAAGAGGTGAAGAGATTGAATTGAAAGATAATTGTTAAGTGTAAACAAATCAAAATCATTTGGAATTATATTAAATAATAATATCGAAAATGATGATTATGATTGATGATGGCAGCATTTATATACTGCTACTGAGACAAGAGATAGACTCCAGGTATTTATGGGCTTCTTCAGATGGGGGCACATGAGTATGGTAACCCTTCTAATAGTTTCATTTATAAAGAGGAAAATGGGGCTCAAAAAGATGAAGAGAAGACCAGGTATAAGCAATGTGGTAAGTAGCAATAGCCAGGATTTGTACAATGCCACTTTATTCCTAATGCAGTCCTTTTCCCATCATATATTATAGTTGTTCAATTCTGAGGTTCTATAATTTCTATAATAAAGGATTTCAAAAGTTACAGTATCATATCTTTAGATCCAGAAAGGATTTTTGAGGTCATTTAAGCTAGCCCCCTCAATGAACAAATTAAGAGAGATCATTGATTTGCCAAAAGTCACAAATCAGTAGGTGGCTGGGCTGCAATTCAAACCCAGATTCTCTGAGTCTAAATTCAGTATTCCTTCTGGGAGATTATCCTCCCTCCTCACTATACTAATCACTGCCTCATGAACCAGGTCAATATACCCATAAGCCTTTTTAAAGTTTCTGAACTTCTGTAAGCTTGACATTTTTGTTCCAGTCTTTAAATAGGCCATTCAGTCAAAGAACAAGCATCATAAAACTGTAAGCATATGTGCAATAATAATAGTCACATATGTCATTATATATATTTGTTAAATATATATCACATTATATAGATGTATATAGCTATATGTCACATATACATATATCACATTAAGGTTTGGAAAGTGCTTTAAATGTATATCTCATTTGATCTTCACAACTTTGTGAGATAAGTTCTATTATATTCCTATTTTACAGAGGAGGAAAGTGAAACTGAGAAAGCTTAAGGAATTTTCCCAAGGTCATGCCACTGGCAAGCGACTTGAGTTTGTATACTTCAAGGACATAGTTCTTTTCATTAGATCATGCTGCATCACATGTAGATATATTGAGAAAAGAAGAAAGAATGAAAGGGAGAAGAGGGAAAAAAAGTGAGAAAAAAGTAGGGGGGAGAGAGAGAGAGAGAGAGAGAGAGAGAGAGAGAGAGAGAGAGAAGAGAGAGAGAGATACCCATGTGGTCCCATACTAAGAGAGAGGAAGAGAGGGAAAAGGAGAAAGAGAATATTTAAGAAAACATGTGATGAGTCATTGAGAATTCACTTTGGAAATACCCAGTAAGATGTGCCCCAAAGTCTAATAAATGTTTTCCCTTCCCACACCTCCCCCATCCCATTTATGGCAGATAGGGAAAGGGAGAGTTAAATAAGTACTTGTTTTGTTTTAGAAAAATAGTATACAGGGGGCCGCTAGGTGGCACAATGGATAAAGCACCGGCCCTGGAATCAAGAGTACCTGGGTTCAAATCTAGCCTCAGACACTTAATAATTACCTAGCTGTGTGGCCTTGGGCAAGCCACTTAACCCCATTTGCCTTACAAAAAACAACAAAAAAAATAGTATACAGTTCCAATGCCAGAAAAGGAAAAACCTAGAGTAAGGCATCTGAGATGTTTTTCACCAAAAATGTTATTTTCCTTGTGAAGAACAATAAAAAGTAGGCAAAGATCAGGGTTAGTCTGATTGATGCAATTACCATTACAGCTAAATAGATCATCAATACCATGAGTGTCAGTAAAAAAAAAAATAGGGAGTTTCTAGAGGGCAAGGTAGACTTGCTTCCTTGTGCAATTTGTTGAGAAAATAAACGATGCTATCAAGGATTGCTTTGGAGCAAATCCTATAGTATGAATCAATCTAGGTCATAAGAACCAGGTCTAGACACATGATGCTCATGGTAATTCTACAGAAATACTCCCCTCACTGTGTAGAACTTCAGAAAGGGCTATTCTGCTTGATTATAAAAGGTAATACTGAGAGCAAAAGCAACAAATGGTAAAGAAAAAAAATTTAGGTGATACAAAGAAAAGCTACCTAGTCATCTGAGTTCTACTCAAGGGCTATCTCAGCATCTCCACTCATTAAAAGTCTCCAAGGTAGGATGAGAGGACCATTTGCCTAGGGGTATGTAGCTGGAAGCATTCTCCATTAGGGATAGGTTGCCTCTGAAGTCTTCTCCAATGAATAAATGAAAAATATTCATTAAGTACTTTGTACTAAGAGCTAAGGACACAAATACAAAAAAATGAAAAATAGTCCTAACCTCAGAGAACTTACATTACTTTACAGGGAGACAATGCATCTAGAGGAGTAGTGAGCAAGGAAGGTAGAGGTTCTGGGAGTCTTAAAGACTTCAGTTCAAATAACAAAAAAACCCATGAAAAATGAGCATTCATTTTATATTTATAATCACTGAGATTAGGGGAGAGAGAGACACAGAGAGAGATTAGAATGTATCTGCTTCATTCTTTGCAGAAATGGAGTACTATGGATGTGATAAAAAAAACTATCTATCTAACTATAACTGTATATGCATATATATATATTGCCAGATTTTTGTACTGTTTAGATTTTCTTGTTGTTTTCCCTTGATTTATTTTTAATTTGCATCTGAATATTGTATTCTTCCCAGTATACCTAGCAGCAATTGATGAAAATTCAGATAGCTAAGAAAATCTGACACAAGTAGAAATTTGGATGATTAACCTAGCACATTGTTATGCATAGATAAAACTTTTGTGCAGGCTTCAGAACTCTCCCTCTTTTGAATTGTCACAGTTCATATCACAAAACATCATATCACACCATATCACAGATCCACAAATGACAACTGGATTCAGAGATCCTTTTGAAGGAGCTTAAGAACATCTTGCTATAGGAATGAATAGACCTTTTGGGGCTGAAAAGATTAGTAAGTACTGGATGATACCCCAGTCAGGAGGGGATTGTTTTGGGCATTTTGCAAGCAAAACTGCTTCAGGTGAATAGAAGCATGAGAAATCTTCATGCAGTGGAACGCAGCCTTGAGCTGGACACATTGTAGCACCTATCTCAGGGCAATGACTTTGGATTTGTTAGACATGGTACAAGGAGCCTACGTCTGTCTTGAGTGGTTGGTCACATCAACTCACTCCTTCATTGACTGCTCCCTTTTATTTCTAATTCTTTGTTATAAGGGAAGGCTCTTAGGGCAAGGGAGAAGGAAGATATACATTGGGAAATGAAGGTGAAATAAAAAATAGATATAGTAATCAAAATTTAAGAAAAGAAAATCCCATTCACCTAGGACATTACCAAAAAAAAATCTAGAAACAATCAGTTCAATTCAATTTAATTTAATCAACATTTACTAAGGGTCAACTAGATGTAAGGTGCTGTACTAATTGCTCCAAATACAAAGACCAAACAAACCAGAACCTGCCCTCAAAGTAATTTTAAGAGTCAGAGAGTACTAATTATCTGAAGGGCTGAGGAGAGAGAGAGATCATGGAAGTTTTTTTTTTTTCTGTCAAATGTGGCCCCTGAGCTTTGCTTTGAAGAAATTAAGGACCCCATGAGCCAGTGACCAGCAGAATAGACATTCTAGACATAGGAGATAATTTGGGGAAAAGTTGGAAATAGAATAAGGGAACAACTGGGAAGTTGACCATTTTGTTATAAAGAGAAAAATAAATTAAATTAGACTAGGAAGGGGGGGATGGTTTTAAATGCCAGAGCAAGTAGTCTATATTTTATCCTAAAGGCAATGGGGAATCACTGAACAATGGGGGTGGGATGGAGTGGAGAGGAGGATAGTATGACCTGGTAAGAATTGAATTTTAGGAAATAACCATTTGTTAGTTACATGAAAGAAGAACTAGAGAGAGCAGACACAAGAAATTTTGTTATTCACTCATCCAGTAAGGTCCAATTCATGAAGCCATGAATCAAAACAGACCAGACCCTTCTTTTCCTCTACTATCTCCCAAACTCTGTCCAAGATCATGTTCGTTGCTTCTATGACATTATCAATCCATCTTGATCTCTGCTTCAACTTCAATATTTGATCTTCCAATGAATAGTCTGAATTAATTTCTTCAAGTATTGACTGATTTGATCTCCTAGATGTCCAAAGGACTCTCAAAATCTTCAGTAGCATCATAATTCACAAACATCAAATGTGTGGCACTCAGCTTTCCTTATAATCCAATTCACAAAGCCATACATTACTACTATAGAAAAACTGTAGCTTTGACTTTTCAAATCTTTATCAGCAAGGTGTTTTCTTTTCATATGCTGTCCAGGTTAACCATAGCTTTCCTTCCAAGGAGCAAGCATCTTTTAAATTTATAGTTGTGGTCACCATCTGTAATGATTTTTGAGTCCAGGAATATAAAATCAGATTTCCTTTCTTATCCTTCTATATGTCACAAAGTGATAGGACCAATTGCCATGACCTTAGGTTTTGTGATGTTAAACTTCAAACCAGATTTTACTCTCTCCTCTTTCCCCTTCAAGAAGCTTAATTTTTCTTCCTTTTTTTTTCTTTGTCTGAGGTAGTTGGTATTTCTCCCAACAACCTTTTGATCCATCCAGTCTGGCATTTCATGTGATCTATTCTGCATATGTTAAATAAATAAAGTTAAATAAATAATACAATCTTGTCATAATCCTTTTCCAATTTTAAACTAACCATTTATTGCATGTTTGGTTCTGTCACTTCTTGACCTGCATACAGGTTCCTCAGGAGACAAATAAGATGGTCTAATATTCATCTCTCTTTGAGGGCCTGTCACATTTTGATGTGATCCATATAGGTAAAAGCTTTAGGGTAGAAGTCAATGCTTCCCCCCCGCCCACTGGAATTCCTTTGCTTTCTCCAAAACTATACAAATGATGGCATTTTGGTCTTTAGTTCCTCTACCTTCTCTGCCCTTTTGATAATTCCCAGATTACATAGTGGTGAAGCCTAACTTGCAGAATCTTTTTGGCATGTGAAATGAGCATAATTGCTCAGTAATTTGGACATTTCTAGGCATTACCCTTTCTTAGAATTGGTACATAAATGGACTTTTTTCCAATCCCAGGGGCCTTGTTGAGTTTTGGAAATCTGCTGGCATATTTAGTACAATACTTTAAAAGCATCATCTTTTAGGGTTTTAAATAGCTTAGCTGGAATTCTCTCATCTTCACTGGTCTTATTATTAGTACTGCTTCCTAAGGTCCACTTGACTTCATTGTCCAGAATGTCTGGTTCTAGATCAGTAACCACACAATTATGATTATCAGCAATGTTAAGATCTTCCTTTTATAGTTCTTTTGTATATTCTTCCCACCTCTTCTTAATCTTTTCTGCTTCTGTTAAATTCCTACCATTTCTGTGTTTTATCAAGTCCATTTTTTGCAAGAAACATTCCCTTGATATATATCTAATTTTCTTGAAGAAATCTCTAGTCTCTCCCATTCTATTGTTTTCTTCTTTGCATTGCTCATTTAAGAAAATTTTCTTATCTTTTTTATCTTATCTGGAATTCAGAATACAGCTAAATTTATCTTTCCCTTAATCTCTTCCCTTTTGCTTTCCTTCTTTACTCAGTTATTTGTAAAGTCATTTTGCTTTCTTTCTTTTAGTTTTTGCCTCCTGTACATCATTGCGAATCTTTTTTCACAATTCTTAAGCACTTTATCTACCAAATCTAATTTCTTAAATCTATACATTGTTTCCATTTCATATTCATAAATAATATTATTTAAGTCATATCTATATGGGCTGATAGTTTTCTCTACTTTCTTAAATTTAAGTCTGAACTTTTTCAATAAGAAGCTCATGATCTGAGCTATAGTCTGCTCCATTTCTTCTTAAAACTGACTGTAATAGAGTTTCTCCACTTTTAGCTGGAAAGTTTATAATTAATCTGATTTTGATATTGACCATCTGGTGATGTCCATATGTAGAGGCACCTTTTGGGTTATTGAAAAAGAGTATTTGCTATGATCAGAGTTATCTTGACAAAACTCTATTAATCTCTCCCCTGTTTCATGCTTTACTCCAAAGCCAAATTTATTAGTTATTTCAATTATCTTTTTATTTCTACTTGCATTACAATTCCTCATGATAAATATGACATGGTTGTGTGTGTGTGTCTGTGTGTCTGTGTGTGTGTGTGTGTGTGTGTATAATGTCTAGAAGATATTGTAGGTCTTCATAAAACTGATCAATTTTGGTCCCTTTAGTATTAGTGGTTGGAGTATAGACTTGTATTACTGTGATATTGAATGGTTTACCTTGGATTTGGACAAATATCATTTTCTCATTTTTGAAATTATACCCCAGTACTGCTTTCCTCATTCTTTTATTGGCTCTTAGAGTTACTCCATTTCTTTTAAGGGATTTTACTAAATTAAATTCATCCATTACCATCTATTAGTGTTCACCAACATTCAAGATGTTGATGTTTAATCTTTCCATCTCCTGTTTGATCAGATTTGGCTTGCCTTGGTTTATGGATCCTGCATTCTAGTTTCCTAATACTATATAGATCTTTGCAGCATCAGACTGAAGTTGAACTTCCTTCAGCTTTGGCCCAGTTGCTTCATTGGTAAGAGGTACTTGAAGTTGAAGTTGATTTCCCCAGTAGTATTTTAGACACCTTCTGACCAGAAGGGTTCATAATCTATTATCATATCTTTCATCATTTGATACTGTCCATCGCGTTTTCTTTTCATAGTAACTTGTCCTTCTCCAGTGTCACACTCTCCACTATGACTGTCCATTTTGGTTAAACCTGCAAGTTATAACTCAGAATTTCATCAAGCTTACACAAGCCCCTCCAGGAGACAGGAAACAGGGAAATCCATTAATAGATTAATACCATAGGTCATCACAGGGGTAATGAGAGCCTCAAATAGGCTAAAAAGTTTGTAGGAGTGGAAAGTAATGAATATGAGATGGTGCAGAAATACTGGAGGATTGCCAGGATTTGGCAATCTACTTGATTTGGAAGATAAAGAAAAGGGAGGAATCAAGGATGGCTCATACAATTCTCCAACAAGCATTAATTAAAAATCAACTGTGTTCCAGTTTCTTTGGAAGGCCTATAGTACAAAAAGACAGAACAATACAGTCCCTTTCTTCAAAGAACTTATACTATAATGTAGAGAAAGAATATATAGACAAATAAATATCACTACAACCATGGGAGATAATACTAAGTTGTAGTAAAGATCAAAATAGATAACAAAAATAAAAATGTATATAATGCCTACTATTTAGACAGATACTGTGCTAATGCTTTGTCAATGTTATTTCTTTATAATTATTATTCCATCATATGTGATGGAATAATATTTTTAAGTGACAATATAGTGACTGGTCTTTAGTAAATGCTAAATAAATGCTTAGTTCCTTAACTAGTTCTAAATCTTTGATCCTAAAGACTCTCAGATACCTTCCAGTTTTAGATCTTGTGAAAAAAAGTTCAAGTCATTCAAAGGGAAGCAAACTTTTAGAAAAGAAAACCTACATTTTTATCATGCCAATGTTTGGGGGATATTGTCTCTCCGAATTTAATGATGAGCAACTTTTTGTTGCTGTTTTTTGTTTGCTACTTGCATCTGTAATAAAAATAGTTAAGAAGACAGACTCTTCCACAATGAGGGATAGTAAAAGAAATTTCTCTTTTCTTCCCTTTGGGATTTTCAATGATTAAACATGCCAAAATTTGGTCTTCTAGCATTTTTTCTAAACGATGAAAAAAGCATTTAAAATCCAATAAAGAAATCCAAAACTACCTTTAAGTTTATCTTTAAAATTTTAGGACTTTCAATTATAAAGATTCAAAAGAGGAATAATCATAAATCTTCAGAAAGCTACCCCTGGGTTTCATTCTCTGACCCAAAAGACTCATCGTTCAGGGAGAATAGAGAATGGAGATAGTGTGGGAGGAGGGGAAGGAGCAGAGGAAGAGAAAGGATAATATTCCACTAAAGGTAACTCCCAGACACAGATAATTGATAAAATATGTAAAATAGAGCCCAGTTATTTAAAATTTCCATTTAATTTATTGATCTTTCTCTCTGTGCATCTATTCTTGTCTATATATAGAGGCACATACATGTATACACACCTATGCATGAACATGTGTATATATATACATGAACATATATGTGTATATATGTATATTTATTCCAAAGAGTGTGTCTTTGGGTGCATAGGATGTTAAAGAACCTTGTGAATACTTGAGTTTATCAATGGATTTGTGATCTCAACTATTTGGGAATTCTCTCCACAAGTATGGAGCCTCTCTCTACCAGGGTAGATATGGCCCATCCAATATTTCTCAACCTGAGCAATTTTTGTTTGTGTCTTTCACAAATTCTCCCTCTATCACCTTTTCCCAAGGTCTATCAAATTTGCTTGAGCTCACACACAGTAGGGCTAGAACATTCGTTCTACAGAATGACTAAGCAATAAGTGGTACATGATTAGTATTACATATTACTGTAGTATGAGAAACAATCGTGATGATTACAGTGAAATACTTTAAGACATATGAACTGATTCAAAGTGAATTAAGTAAATCCTATCAAATTAAATATGAATTGAATCAAATAATGTAAATGGAAAGTACAGGAAAATAGTAAAAAAACTAAATGTTGTGAAAGAATAATACTAAACTCAATCCTAAGTAATGCTATGGAAAGGCTGCTACCGGCTTTCACTCGCCCAGACATACCCACAAAAGGTATTCAAAAGGTCTGATGAGTTTGATGAGCAGATACATAGATGGTGATAGTGATGGTGATGATGATAGTGATGATGATAATGATAATAACTATGACTCTAACAATAATAATAATAAGATAAAAATAATTGCAAAGGGCATTTAGATGACCCAGTGTATAGAGTGCTAGCCCTGGAATCAGGAAAGACTCATTTTCCTGAGTTCAAACACAGCCTCAAACACTTCTTAGCTGGGCAACACTGACCAAATCACTTAACTTTCTTTGTCTCGGTTTCCTCATCTGCACAATGAGCTAGAGAAGGAAATGGTAAAATATTCCAATATCTTTACCAAGAAAATATCAAGTGGGATCATGAAGCGTTAGACATGACTAAAACAACTGAACATCAGTAATAATTACAAGGGCAGTTGAGTGGTCCAGGGGATAGACCCCAGAGCCTGTAGTGAGGAAGACCTGAGTTAAAATGTGACATACTAACCTGTATGAATGAGCAAATCGGTTAACCTCTGTTTGCTTCAGTTCCTTCATTTGTGAAATGGAGATAATAATACTAATAATACCTACTTCACAAGGTTGTTGTAGGGATCAATGATAATTGTAAAGCACTTAGTGTAGTACCTGGAAAATCATAAGTGCTATATAAATCTTAGCAATTATTAATAATTATTATTATAAATAAAAATTAACCAAGCCCAGATTGAATGTTTAATGTACTTTCTGTCTTCTGATATTTTGAAAATCACCAAACCATGCACTAAAAAACTTTATTTAAGGGGATCTATCAGAGCACCACATTCCCCAACCTCACCAAATAACAGAAACTCTAAAAACAGATATTTTAAAGGAAAAAAAAATGCTTTTACCCAAACTTGAAACTCCGAATCAATCATAATGTTGGCCCAGTCATATAAATAACCTATAGTGACTGCCAAATTGATCAATCAGATGGAGAACAGCGAATACTGCTTGAGAAAAGAGAAACGGAATGCCAGGAGACTCAGAAAGCCCAAGATGATAGACTCACATTCATAATCAGTGAGTTTATTTTGACAGCAGATATGTTTGAGAAGTCATTTAATCAAACCTCAGAGATTTGTCATATGGGAACTCAAGCTCCATGAAAACAGGAAGGAAGTATACATTCAGAAATGAGATTATATATGTCTTTTCCTCAGATTTTTAATATCATTAATAAAGGAGTTATATAAAAATATGATGCAATAGGAAGAGACAGGAAAGAACAATAAGATAAAGGCACATTCCCAGGGCCAATCTCTACTCTTATACTAGATCACAGGTTACATTGATAAGAAATAACAGGAAAGTGGAGGAGAAATCATGGGTCAGAGAAAGGATAAGAAACCTGTATTCTCACTGTTCACTCCCCTTACTATTCCCAGCAATACTAAGGGAAAAAATTCATTTTATTACCCTTTTAGTCCACTCACCCTATCCTCCCCCCAAATTGTACACATTCCCTGCAGTTAATGCTCTAGTCCTGGACAAGTTCTATCTATGCCATGTATGTTCAAGTCAGATAGCACAAATTCTCAAAATTGTCCTGATTTTAGATAATGGCAACTGGCAGAAGTTAGTGAGTAACTTCACCTTTATCTTGCTTGTGATACCTGGTTTGCAATCTTAGCAATCAAAATCCTCTCACCTATTCTATTGAATTATTCCCAACTATCCTAGGTAAGAGCTATACCTTCTCCACTAGCTGATAGATAAAGCACTGGACCAGAGTCAGAAAGACCCAAGTCTAAATAAATTCAATCTCAGACACGTACTAGCTAGGTGACCCTATTTGCCTTAGTTTTCTCTAATGTAAGATGGGGATAATAACAGCATCTACCTCACAGGGTGATTGTGAAAATCACATGAGATAATATTTATAAAGATAATATTTGTCTGGAATATATTTGGCACCATATAAACATTTATTCTTTACCCCTTTCCTCTTCTATGGAACTCTGTGGTAAGAGTTTGTAAAGTACAAGAAATATTTTTCCTCTGCTCACATGGAGGATGCATGTTCATTTTTAGAGTTAATTTCCTCAATTAGAATATAAGTTCCTTCTGGATTCATTGGCATCTCTAAAACCCATGGTATGAAGAATATAATATTCGAATAGATCTTTGATTTCACACACACACACACACACACACACACACGTCTTTACTCCCTCCAAAGGTAGAGATCACAATCCTCGGCAATTCTTGTCCATGGCATTCCCTTAAATCCACTCCAGGAATACCCACCCAATATAGTAGGGGCCTACTTCCATTTCTCTTGACACTGCACATATATATATATATATATATATATATATATATATATATATATATATACACATGGACTATATCAGGGATCCAACCTAATCACATTTGTTAATCCAAATTTTCACTTTTGTCAAATGGCTGACTTATGGTTTTGGAATATCCATCTGCTTCATGATATCCTTCCACTATTTCTCTTGTCTAATTATTCATTGGTAATGTGATTCACCTATATGATGGTTGTGACCATCATGTTTCTTTCCGTTGGCCTTTGGGAATCCCTCAACTTTAATTCTTCAGAGATTGTGGTATCATTGTATAGAATAAATCTTAATAAATACTGATTGATAAGTTAATTGAATTCATAAATAAAAATGAAGGCAATTAGAGACATTACCATCAATTAACTGTTTTGAGTTCCCTTAAATTATAATTACCTTGATTTATTTATGGTGTCTAGTTAATACTTTCCATGACCATTCTTATTATAAAATTGTTTGCTTCTTAGAAGTCTTTAAATATACTTAAAATACAAGTGTCACCCTCGGGATAATATAAATGAATTGATATTGCCTTCTGGGAAGTAGATAGATGCATATACAAATTTATACATGAATATTTTGAGAATTAAGACTTTTCTTCCCTTCTTAAAGTCTTTAGGCCATGGAATTTATTCTTTCCTCTCCATCATTAGAATCTAAGTTGTCATTCCCATGTAAAATAACAATATGAAAAATCATAACTTCTCTAACCTCCCCCCCCCAGACCTTTAATCCTCATTCTGAGCAAAAAACGAATGGTCTTATTCTGGATGCTGAATAATCAGCTATAAACAAGCTTTAATTAAAACCTGGAATGTGGACTAATACAAAGACAGGGGTGAATGAAACAATCCATCTGACAAGGAGTTATCTTCTTATAGGGAAGATAAAAAGCATACATAAAATATTATACATAATAAATATAAAAAGGATAAATGCAAAGTCATTCAATACAGCATAGTTTGGGATGGAGGGTACTAACAGGTGATAGTCATAGTAGAGAGGAATCAAGAAAGTTGTGTGTAGAAGATACTTGAGGGGCAGCCAGGTGGTGTAGTGGGTAGAGCACCGGCCCTGGAGTCAGGAGTACCTAAATTCAAATCCAGCCTCAGACACTTAATAATTACCTAGCTGTGTGGCCTTGGGCAAGCCACTTAACCCCATTTGCCTTGCAAAAATCTAAACAAACAAACAAACAAATAGAAGATACTTGAGCTGCATTTTCAAGGAAGAGAGGATTTCTATGAGGCAGAGGCAAGGCATTAATGCATTCCATGAACAGAGGACATTCAGTACAATGACAGAAGACAAATAGCTAATTTGACTGGAGTTTAGGAAGCAAGAGGGGGAAATAATGACCAGTGAAGTCAGAAGGATAGGTTGGAATCATATTATGAGAACTTTAAAAGTCAAAGAGACAGATCAAGATTTTATTTTACAGGAAATAAAATAAAGGAAGCCTCTGGAGGTGATTAAGTAGGGAGTCAAAAATCTATATTTAAGGAAATTCACTTTGGCCAAAGTGTATAGAATGGAATGTAGTATTGAGAGTCTTAGGGTAAAGAGATTATAAATTTTAGCAGTTGTCCAGGTAAGAGATGATGAAAGCCTGGGCCTAAGGGTAGGAGCTGTGTGGTGGAGAGAAAGGACCAATACAAGTGATGCAAAAATAGAAAAAGCAAACTCTGACAACTAATTGGCTAAGTGGGATGAGAGAGTGTGAAAAGTGGAGAAGAATGCCAAGATTGTGAACCTGGGAGGCTGGAAGAATGGCAGTGACTTCAACAACATTAAAAAATGAAGTTTGGAAGAAGAGAGGATTTCTGGGGGAAAGACAATTTAAGAGTAAGAGTTCTCTGGATAAACTCACTTTCATATTAATTAAATACTATAGTATTAAGTTTTAGTTGTTTACTTTGCTTTTACCTCTGAAACTAAGTAAGAACCTTTCTCTCCATTTTTACCAATTCTAATCATATATGTGCCTATTTGAGCCCAGGAACCTCTGTATTTCCTTTATTAGGTAAAAATGAGCCAATAAGGAAACATTGCAATGCCATATCTTTGCCTCTTGACTAATAACTGTACCTAAAGACCCCAAAGTATAGATACGCAGGTGAATCACCTTCCTGGAATGCCTGAAAAAAATTCCAATACACTTCAGAGATGGGACTTTTCCTATGCAAAAAGGGGAATCTTGGTAAGAGCTGTCTTAACATCAGCCCAATCTGGGAGGCAAATTTGGAAGGCCGCAGTAATCCTTTCCATTTCCAACTAGCTGGGAATAATATACTTTAAAAGACAGACAGACAGAAAGAAAAAGAGAGAAAGAGAACTCTTGAACACAAAAGTATTAAATCTGAGCTTTCTCATTTTCCTTTTTTTCAATATAGATTCCGGCTTACCACATAAATACTCACATATGGAGGCATTTGTCATCAAACATAGGAACTGAAATAAATGGGAGAAATTGATCAAACCTCATTTTAAAACTCCTCAAACTCACAGATAGTCCTCATTCCAGTAGAGAAAGAAAATGGACCTAATTTAATACGTTAAAGGGGGAAATCATGCTGATCAAATTTTATGGCACTGTCTTTCACAGATTCCTTCCATTTCTGCAAAGTAGTTCATGCAAGTACACCTACACTGCTCTCCATTTTGGTAACTGCTAAGGGATCCTACAACTGCATTTCCATCCCCTACCCATGAAGAGTTGCATGCCGCTGGTGGAAAGCCTGCTATTCTTTTATGCTTCCAAGACCTTTGTCAAATAGTCTTCTTAGCACAAAGGCCAAATCAAACATTAGTCTCTGTACTGAACCATTTGGGATGAGGCAGGACTTTCAGTTCTCAGGATATTAATCTGAATAGCACCAAAACTGTCATTGCCCTATCCTAAGTGCCTGCTCTGATCAAAAAGTTCTACCAATAAACACCAGTTTAAAGCAGGAATTCAAAAGAGCTACCATGTTCTCCTCCTTTTGAGGTTGCTTATAACCCTGATCTAGAATCAGAAACAGGAGAGGCAGGAGCTGCCTTGATAATTCTTGGTTCTTTATTTAGTCAACTGAAATCCAGTTGCCATCTTTTCCTTTGGCTATTCCATGAATTTGCATTCCTATATATGATCTCTTTTCATCAGCACCAATTATCTACCACTTTCTTCCTTTATTTGTTCATTATTCTCTTCTTCCTTTTCTATCATTTCCATTAGGTGACCAAAAAAAAACCACATATCCAAGATTTTCTAACACAATACTTATTTCAAAAATTCTGTCTTACAAATCAGAAAAAAAAAATCTTTGCTAAATCATCTCTCCTGGATTTTCTTTTTGTAGCCTGGAAAATATAGTTACTGTGTTTATGATCTCCTTTAGAGTACTAAAAAAGGGGAAGCTAGATGGCAAAGTAGATAGAGCACCGGCCCTGGAATCAGGAGGACCTGAGTTCATATCCAACCTTAGACACATAATAATTACCAAGCTGCGTGACCTTGGACAAGGCACTTAACCCCATTCATTGCCTTGCAAAAAATAAAAGAGTACTAAAGAAGCTAGATAGTATAGTGCATAGAGTACTGATCTTGGACTCAGGAAACCCTGAGTTCCAATTTGACCTTGGAAAGTTTTTAGTTGTGTGACCATGAGCAAGTTACTTGTCTTCTGCAAAATGAAGATGATAATAATACTTACTTCCCAGGGTTGTGGTGAGTGTAAAATGAGATAATTTGTGTAAAGAACTTTTCAAACACTTGAGCTTCAAGTTCTAAGCGGTCAAAATGTTTATTAATATTATTACTAGGAAGGAATAGAGAAGAAAATATCTCTCTTGGAATATCATTTTTAATTTTCAGCTATATTTTTTACAGTAAATTTAAAGAACTATGAGAAGTAATAGTCTGACTATAATCTCTCACAGTCAGTCAACAGAATTTTTATTTAGATATGGGTTAAACTAAAAATCATCTGGAGAATATCCAGAGAAAGGTGATTCATATGAGGAAGGGTCTCAAAGCCATGCCATATGAGAAGTGATAGAAGAAGGAAATGAAGATATTAGGGGAGAGAAGACATAGATGGACCAAGATAGTTGTCTTCATGTATTTGAAGGATTGTTCCATAGGAAGAAGAATAAATTAGCCTGGGCTTACTCCAGAGGGTAGAAAATAAATCACTTTTCTTCCCTGGTTCTCAATTTCCTTCTTCTCTAAAATGAGAGTGCTAGACATTATAACCTCTAAACTTCCTTCTAATTCTAAAGTCACAATGTAATGGATCATGAAATGATGGGCTGAAGTTTCAGAGAGGCAGATTTTAGTTCAATGTAAAGAAAAATCTCCTAATAATCAGACCTACCCAGAAGTAGAATGGGCTACCTTCAGAGCTAACAACTTCCCTTCTCTCTTTTCAAACCAAAACTAAAAGATGATTTGTTATAAATATTATAGAGAAAATTCTTATTTAGATATGTGTTGGACTGATAATATTCTTGTCAACGAAACACAGTGGTTCTAGCTCCTCTTTAATTCCACATTGACTAAAAGTTGATCTTACCTATTCAGCTACGCAACCCCAACTTCCTCTACCACTAATTCCCTGGAAAAACATAGCTAGGAGAGGGGAGAAGATTCAGTCTATCAATAAACATTTATTAAACCCCTATAAGGTGCCAGACACAGTGCTGAGCCAGTTCCTACCCTCAAGGAGTTTACAATCTAATATAAGAACCAACATGCAAACAATTATATACAAAGCAAGTAATATATAAGAGAAATGGAAAATAATAAAAAGAAGGCAGGCACTGGAACAGATCTGATTTTTAGAGAGGCTTTAAAATTCTACTGAAATGGAAATAAAAAGACTGATTTAGAAAAGAAGAAACTGTAGGGGTCATCAAGGATTCACTCCTAAGCAGACACTGGAGAGCAGTTATTCCTTTTTTTATTGTTTTCTTTTATATTTTGCAAGGCAATGGGGATAAGTGACTTGGACTTGCCCAAAAAGCATTATATATCTGAGGTCGAATTTGAACGCAGATCCTCTTGCCTCCAGGGTCAGTGCTCTATCCACTGCACCACCCTAAATGCCACAAGAGCAGTTATTTCAAAGGTTCAGTTTCATTTTTAAATCAACTTGTTATTTGGTACTATCAAGGAAAGCTTTAGAAAATTTTATTTATTGCACTAATTGCCTTAAAGTCTTTTTTTTTTTTTAGGGAATGAAAGTCAGACTGCAGGAAGTTTGAGAACCACTGAACTTTGATAATATTCCTAGTGTAGTGTCTCATTCTAAGGGCACCAGCATTTGAACTCTAACACAAACTAAATCTTTTAACTGATGGCCCAATTCAACAAGGAATAAGATTCTCAGTCTTACACTAATAAGAAGAATTAAGTCTCACATAAGATCTTCCAACTGAGAATTTCTTGGAAAGGCAGCATTGTGACACCATTTTCATCGGATTCATTTTGTAAAGCTTGTTATAAAGTTGGATATTTGAGGGAATAGTACAGTGCCGACAGTTCTCATCTATCTCTGGTTTCATTTTTTGAGTTTCTAGCCTTCCAAGATTTTGTTAGGCTCCCCTTATAGCTTTGACATAGAAAAGAAATGAGGCCCAATAAAAGCTGAATAGTGAGTTCTAATTTTACCTATAGTTGGGCTGAGTTGCTTCCTATGTAGTTAAACCAAGGGTAGGCTGTGCCTCAGGGAAAAGCATCAGTTTGGAGTAATTATATTCACATATCCTAGCAGGGGTAGGAAACCCATAGCCCCAGGGGCAGACCTGGCCCACTACTTAACTTTATGTGGCCCTTGGCTATTTCTAAATATACAAATCTTTGACAGTTAACTTCTTTTAAAAAGCAAGTTGAGGGAAAGGAGTCTCTTCTCCTCTTACTTGGGAAAAGGCATTGAAAATAGTGGTAAAATAACATTTTTACTGGCATGATCATTACAGACTAATATTTTAATCTTGGGCAAGATCTTTGAGAGGATTAATCTCAGACACATGTCTGACTGTTCACCTGGACATTCAGTCATCTGTCTTATACAATAGTAATAATAACAATAATAATTCCATTCTTCCTTGTACATGTAAATGATTCATATTTGGGGGTTTGGGGCTAGAGATTTATCCCACATTAGATTGTCAGATTCAATACTTTGATGGATCTGTGAATTCAGAGATATGAGCATCCCTCAACTGGTGCAGAATGCAACCCACCTGCCTTTTTGTCTTTTTGTAATTTCGGTTCATGAGCTTCTAATCTATATCATCATTCCTCACCCCTGGAAAAGATGGCAGCTTGGTAGAGTAGAGAAGTTGCTGAACCTGAGTTTCAATATTGGCCAGTTATGTGACTGATCAAATCAGAATCTTTCTACACTTTAAATTTTTACACATTAGAAAGAGACAAAGAGAAAAATGTTTCACCCCAAGGTCACACAGGTGACTTGAGTGTCAAGTGGAATTAGAACTCAGCTCTAAAGGGTTCCAAAAGATCCAAGAACTGATATTCACCCTGACTCTCCAAGGAACTGTTCTCATGGATGAATCTATACCAAATGAAGATGATGAAGGGGAGAAATTTCTGGACTAAGTAAAAGCTGGGGAAAAAAAAGTTGCAAGAAACAGAAGCATAAAAATACTATATTATGTAAGCCATGCAGGTTTTGGGGGAGGAGAATGGGCTCTCTAGGAAGTAAGGAAGGGAATTATTAGATCTAAGCCTAGGCTTCACTCTTGCCCAGGTGAGTCCTGTTGAGTATCATTTCCTGAGAAACCAATTTTAACCTGCATAGAAACTCCAAATAACTCCCAATCTCATTTTGGTGAACCCAAACAATATACATCCTCCATGGAGATCCCAAATGACTCTCAATCACTATGGAAATCACCACACCATGCTTTCCTATATCCTATACCTTACTCTCCCCACTACCTGTTGCTGGAATCCGTTCTGACCCAGTCCACTGTTCCTTCCTTCAATAAATAGCTTTACATTCCATTTGCCTCCTTTGCTATCCTCCTTAAATCTAGGGCTTTCTTACTATACCTTTTGATCTTAGAGCTTCACATTCTAAATCTATGATAAGATTTCCCTATTGGGAATTTCTTCTATTTGGATTTCATGACAGCACTAAACACCTTTGGTGAACATACATCTTTTATGCCTACATTCAAATTGAGGGTTGTAATAATAGCTAGGCATGTTTAATTTATATCAGACACTCCACTAAATGCTTTATGACTATTATCTCATTTTATCCTCACAACAACCTTGGGAGGCAGATAATGATAACAATCCTCATTTTACTAAGGGACACCTTAGGTGGTGCAGTGGATTGAGCACCAACCCTGGAGTCAGGAGGATTGAGTTCAAATTTGACCTCAGAAACTTAATAGTTGCCTAACTGTGTGACCTTGGGCAAGTCACTTAATCCCATTACTTTAAATAAATAAATTTTTTTTAAAAGTTAAGTGACTTCTCCAGGATCTCACAGCTGGTAAGTATCTATGGCTGGATTAGAACTCAAGTATTCTTAAACCCAAGTCCTCTTTTCACTGCATTACCTAGATGCCTCCGATGATCTGAGGCTCATTGAACAAAATTAATTCTGTAATTTATCTATTAAATAATCTAATAGAATCTTAAGTATGGAAAACTGTAAAGAGGATGTTTAAAGTCTAATTTTTATCTGATTCCTTCTTCTTTCTAGTGATAAATAATAAATACAGCTAGTCTTGTTTTCTCTGTTTTCCCTATATATCTTGTGTTTATAAAGATATGATCTTTTATAGAAAATAATCCAGGAATCTTGTCTGTTCCTTTCTCACATTTTTATCTACAATTACTTGATAAGTGTATAGATCATTTTCATCAAGATTTAATAATGATGAGAAAGCAGGCATAGGAACTGTTGGTTACTGAACTTATTTCAAAGTAAGTTTTTGTGGGGTAAAAACACTGTAACTAACTTTTTATTCCTTTTTTGGATGGGGTATTCTCTTCTTTCTCTTCATATTGAAAAATGATGTGCCAGGGCTTTAACAATTGCTTCTCATATAAATCTCATAAAAATTCTATCTCATATTTCTTGTATGTACTTGTTTTGGTCCTCCAGTCCCCCTCATTCTACCCTTTCCTATCTTCTTATGTGTATCACATCAAAAGCTGAGGTGTTGAGAGACCAAATATGGTGAACGGTTCCACTGTCATCAGTGGTGAAGATAGCTTGTTATAGAAATGCTTACAAATCTGTTTAATTTTGCATCTATTTGTCCTCATTCCAGGTTCATTTACATATGCTCTTGGAATGAGCTGGTTTTCAACTTCATGCCAAACTTTCTGTAGGCTTACATTCTCCTTTTCTGCTTTTAGTTTCTGTAAGCTGATACTACTTTTAACTTTCCATCATCTTCCCTAATATTTACAGATTAACACATCTTCTAAATCACTGTTATATTTGCATGTCATATATGATAAGACCAATATTACTAGGGTTCATCTTTGATTCTAATAACATGAGTTAGCTAGAATTTTCCCTTTAGACTTGAGAAAAGGTGAAAAAGCTGAAAATTGGTTGACCCAGGAATAGGCCAAGATTCAAACTGTCATTTTCTTGACACAGTTTCCTGGTAACCTATACCATAAGTGGGTTTCTTGGTCACCTAAGAACATAAAAAGATCCCCGTCATTGGGAAATTAGAATTGCACTGTTGAAAATGAGAAGAATGCCTAAGTTAAGAAATGTAAAGATTAGTCATTAAATTATTAAAAGAGTTACAAAGAAAATCTTGAAAAGAAAAACAAATTTTTAGAAACATCTAGTCATGGATCATCAAAAGTTGTCAATTTAGAGATCTAATTTGACGTTATTTCCAGTGATAAATGTAAACAAATGGATTTGAAATTTGTTAATTTCTTAGCTTATTATTGTTTAAAGACACTAAAAGACAGAAAAATCAGTGGAGAAATGTTTTTAAATCAGCAATGTTATTTAGCAGCCTTTTGTAACTGTCTGGATTTATTTTGGTACCTTTGCATAAATTTAAGAGGAAATTATATCTACAACTGAGTGTTATCACTTATGAAAAAGTAAATTGTTTGAATTCTTCCTATAATGGTGAAACCTAAAAGTTAAAAAATAGCACCACAGGATAGATGGATGGGCTGCCAGGGATAACTACCTGACTCCTTTCTCTGAGATCTCTGTTGATTCAGTAATAGGCAAGGTCAGCTAGCCCTGGGAAATAAACCAACTTTAGTCATGCAATTACTAAACAGCGAACCTAGCATTGTTGCAGACCTGCAAGTTCTTGTCTAATACAGAAATGATTTTTAATGATTTTGGTCTTTATACCAGGACAAATTAAAACTGCAGAAGAAGAAAACAAAAAGCAAGTGATGGATTTTAAGTGAAATTTCTTATGCATGTTTGAACTGGTAAATTTTTATTGCTTATAGCATCTCATGAGTTAAAACAACTGTATCTAGCCTTAAGATGTAATTGATAAGATTTTTACTATTTGGAACTATGATAAATTTTTTTTAAGGTCTGACTTTAGGTATTGTCTGATGGATCATTAAGTCAGTAATCTACCATTGAGAAGAACTTCTACAGGCTAAGGTCACAAACTACTCAGAAGAAATGTAAACCTAAACTGTCAGAGGTGGAGGTGTATGAAAACAGGCTACAAGGAAAATCTTTAGTCTCAGTCCAAGACAGTTTCCTTCTGGTTCAGTTTCTCCATTGTGTTCCATTGCAAAGGAATGTTTCCTATCTGTTCTTGCAGGACTGACTGTTAACTGTGATAGTTTCCTAAAGCCAAAACAATAAAGAATGATTGATCCTGCTGTATATGTGTGGAGTTAGCAAAAACTAATTTGATTTTGTTTTAATCATGTCCCAACTTGGGGCGGCTAGGTGGTGCAGTGGATAGTGCTTTTACAAAGGTCTTTCTTTTTAAAATCTTTACTTTTTTAAAAGGAATGTGTCAGGTGGCTAGGTGGTGCAGTGGATAGAGCACCAGGCCCTGGAGTCAGGAGTACCTGAGTTCAAATCTGACTAATTACCTAGCTGTGTGGCCTTGGGCAAGCCACTTAGCCCCATTGCCTTGCAAAAACCTAAAAAAAAAAAAAAGAAATCATGTCCCAATTTCCAATGAAAGACATGGATGCATGCACAATATGCCCTGGTATCCTGCAGTGCTCCCATACATACTGATATGACCAATGCTGCCTGGATTGGGTAACCATTATATAAATTATGCTAGATGCTTTGATTCAACTATCGAAGTCATGGAATACAGTCTAGTTATCCATACTGCCCTGTATTGCTATTGTTGTTTGTTTCCTTTGTTGTACACATATTATCAACTTTCAATAGGCTGGACTTTGGACTGAGTATATCATGGAAAAGAGCACAAGTTGAAGACATTCACATTTTCTTCAAAAAGAAAATGCTTGACTTTTTCTGAAGGTCAGGATCACTTGAGATTAGACAGGAGTCGGAAACCCAATCCCTGGAGCTGTGACTATGATGGGCAGACTAGCGTCCATGGAAGCTATTGTGGGCAATCCCATCCAGGATCAGACTCTAACATTGTCTATGTCAAGGGTACCTGCAAAAATAATGGAAGAGAAGGGGCACAAGGGGGTATTGGTGTCCACTGGAGATCAGAGCATGGTCTAAACATAAGTGATAGGTATTCTGGACGACAGACAAACCAAAGTGCATCATTAGAAGCAGCAATCAAAGCGGTTGAGCAAGCAAAGGTCCAAAATAAGGACAACATCGTAGTGTGCACAGACAGCCAACTTGTCACCAAGGGTATGAATGAGTGGATTGACAACTGGAAAGGAAATGACTGAAAAACAAGTAAAAATAAAGATGTTGTCCACAGAGAGCAATTCATTAAACTGGATAATCTGACTCAAGGCATGAATGTTGAGTGGAATTATATACCTGCTTATTCAAAAGATGGAGGTAATGTTGCAGCTCAGAAATTAGCAAGAAAAGCAACTGGGAAGAAGTGAAAATACTTAATATTTGCAGATATTGAAATTTAGGTTATAGTGTCACTGTTTCTTCTTTTTTTAATGTCACTGTTTAATCTTGCAATATAATAATCTCCAAATGATTTTCTCTTTACCTTTCTCTTCCCGCCCCCCTTGTTGGAGTTCTATATTCCAAGGCTATCTTTGGCCACTTTTTAATGTTTTCTTGGTTTTTCTATGTGCTATTTTAATTTTTTGTTTAATACAAACCAAAAAGAAACGTATATTTAAAAAACAACTGTAGAAATTGTTAAAATAATAAATAAGAAGGCAGATAGTTCCATCTCTGTCAGATCCAGAAGAACTCTTGACTTGGCTCAACTCTTGCTCCAGACCCTAGAAACCAATCTAGACTGCTTGATGGCTCCCACAATTTAGGTATAAGGGAATCACCAACTTTTTTAGATAGTACATACATGAAACAAGACTTCCCATCACCCCAACAGTGTTTTCTGAGGACTTCTACCTTTTGCAGTTACCTTGTTTTGTATGCTCTAAAGTTTCCCACTGTCTTCTGATTTTTCTGGCAATCTAAAGATGCTTGCTTGGACCATTCAATCTGCCTCTCTGGGGTACATGTGAGTGTTTGTTTGATATTCCTATCAATAATGACATTGAATAGTTCACAGTTCAAATTTTGTTTTTTTCTTGGTAAAATGTTCTTTACTCTTACAATTCTAGGTATTGGTTGCTCTTACAAGTTATTTAGAGATTCTTGATGTCTAAGTCAAATAATTAAATTGTTCCTGTTTAAAAAAAAAGAAAATGCTTTCCTTTGATAGTCTGCTAAGTAGCCCTGGTGCTTCCGTTTTTGATTGTCCTCTTTTTTGTCATCTACTTTGTTCTATAAAACCATTGATACATATGACCCTTGTGAATATCCCTTGGTCGTGTCCTTCTAATTATTCCTTAATATCCAAAGGTTCTCTAGGTCCTTTCACACAATATTATTGCAAAATGACTGTCTCAAATCAAAATGCTAATTGTTGTTCCACACCCTGTTACCCCCTCCTTCCAAATTGCAAGCCACCACCGCTAACCTTGTATGATTAGCAAAACTGTCCATTCCTTGCCCAGATATCATACTCTAATTAGTTTCCCATAGTCTTTAGAGGCAAGGGGCTTTCCCTTGGCCAATGCAAGTGCAGTTCCTTTCCCTCCTAACTGACTCTAAATTCAAAATAATTGAAACAAAAGGCTAGAATTTAGATTCAAGTCTAGGTTCTACTCTTGCCCAAGTAAACCCTGTTGAGTATGCTTTCCTGAGAAAATGAATCTTAGTCTCCATATAAATTCTGAACAGCTCCTAATCTCACCTTTGTGACCCCAAACAATCCACATCCTCCATGGAGGTCCCAAATGGCTCTTAATCCCTATGAAAATCCTACCCCCTGCTTCCTATATCCCATACCTTATAAAAGGCATGCTTTCCCCAGTACCCACTACTGAAGTCTGTTCTGACCAGTCTGTTTTACATTCCATTTGCATCCATTTCTATCCTCCTTAAACTGCAGGTTTCCTGACCTCACCTTTTGACCCTTCAGGAATAAGCTTTTATATGGAATCAACTATATGACAGACATTATGTTAAGAGCTTTACAAATATCTCATTTAATCCTCACAACTTGAAAACTAGATACCATTATCATCTGTTTTGCAATTGAGGAAACTGAAGCCAGCAGAGGTTAAGTGACTTAACCAGGCTCATATATCCAATAAGTGTCTAAATACAGGTCTGAAATCAGATCCAACACTCTATTCATGGTGCCGATAGATAGATGATAGATAGATAGATAGATAGATTATTGTAATATAATATAAAACATTTTGATTACCCTAAAGCACTTTATAAATATTAGCATTTACTATTATTGTTGTTGTGCTGTTGTTGTAGTTTTGCTATTAGCTTTTAAGTCTGTAGAAATCTGATGTTGATTTCATTCCTGAGGATTCTACTATATTTGTGCTGAATTCAAGCAATGTTTATAGAGCAATCTGTACATACACTTTTTTCAATATGTAAGATAATTCTACAGTCTGGCTTCTGACCTCATTCAATCAAAAGTCAACCCTTCCAAAGTTAATAACGAACAACCTTAGTTGCCAAAGCTAGTGGTCTTTTCTTAATTTTCATCCTTCTTGCTGCTTCTGCAATTGTTGACTCTGTAAATCACCTTCTTTTTTGAGATTCTCTTCTCTTTAGGGTTTTGTGACACTATTCTCTCCTTGTTCTCTTCTCCTCAGTCTCCATTGCTACATCTTCCTCCAGGTCATGCCCATTTCCTATGGGAGAGACTCTAAAACTCTATTCAGAGCCTTCTTCTCTCCTCCCTCTACACCATTTCACTTGGTGATCTCATCAACTCCCATGGATTCAATTATCTTTTTATCAATAATTCTTAGCTCTATTTATCCAGTTTTAACTTCTTTCCTGACTTCTAGTCATACATCTCCAATTTCCTATTGGATATCTCTAATTGGATGTACAATATACTTCTTAAAATTAACATGTCCAAAATTGAGCTTATTATCTCTTCTTCCTATCCCCTCCTATTTCCTAACTTTCCTATTGCTGTGAAAAGCACTACCATATTCACTGTCACACAGGCTTACAATCTAAGTTGTAATAGAGACCTATTCCTTCTTGAGCTGCCATTAAAGGACAAATTCAGTAATATAAAATTGAATATAGGTAAGTGAAAGTTCCTACACTGATCTCAGAAACTCAATTGCACAACTACAAGTAAGGAGAGAGATCATTAGAAATGATTGACTTTTAAAGTGAAGTTGAAGTCAACTCCATATGAATCAACAGTGTGATATGGTTGCCAAAGTTTTTTCAGTCTTAAACTTCATTTAGAGTGTGGTAGAATGTCCAGAATGAAATATGCAATAATGCATTTGTAATCTTCCCTGATCAGTTCTGAATACCACATTTATAGAAGGATATTGCTTGTCCTTTGTCTTCAAAGTGGATCAATGCCATCACAATGTGATTGGTAATGTCCTGACTTGAGACTGAATTGGATTTAAGTTAAGCAGGAACATGTAAAGTTGTCAACCTCACTGTTTTTTCTGAAGTCAGAGAAGTCCAGTGGCAAGTCAAAAGTTAAGATGACATCTATTACCATAGATGACCTTTTCATCTCCACACCTGTCCAAGCTCTAAGAACTCCATAGTCTTCATGGCTGTTGGAGGAAATTTTTCTCATCCACCATTCTGCCAAGGAAGTCTTCACATGCTTAGTGAAGACATTCCCTGAGTAATGGATGGGTCTGAGGCTGTTAAGAAGGATATTAGCAAGCTGGAGTGTGCTCAAAGGAGGGAGACCTAAAACCATATTTTAAAAAGATCTATCAAAGCAACTAAAAGCTAAAAATGACATTCCACAGGTATTTCAAATTGTATTAGCTTTTCCTATAGTTAAGTAAAATAATCAGTGTTTGGGACAAAAATCTGAATGGGTCAAGACTGATTTAGTCTAATGAAGAGAAGATTGTGTAGAGAGAGGAGAATAGCACTGAAACCCAACAGGTGTCTTTAAACATTTGAAGGACTAGAACATGAGGAATTACAGTTGTTCTGACTAGAATCAATAGGTAGAAGACACAGCAAGATAGATTTAAGCAAGTTTTCAAAACCATCAATTATCAGTGATCTTCCTAGTGATCTTATTAAAGCAAAGTCTGGCTGACACTTTTGTCCAGAATGTTTTTAAGGGAATTTACATTTTAGTCATTTGTTGGATGAAATGGTCTCTAAGTTCTTTTCTGATACATGGGATCTAAGATTCTCTTTCTACATACAGGGGTTTGGTGTGCCACTTTCAATTTGGTTTCCCCTTAAACAGGGAAAGAAATTGAGTTTGCTGGAGAATCAACCTCCCTCTTCTGGGAAAGTGCAAGTCATTAAACTCACAATACTCGTGAAAGGCAAAAATCCAGATTTTTTCCCATATCCTGAATATTTCATCCTTTAGTCCTTTCTAAGTCTAGCTCCTGCTTGGGAAAAGAGCCCTTGTGTTCAATCAGTCTTCTCTATCTGGTGCTGATTCTTCAATAAGTAGGCAATAGGCTCTCAACACCAACACCACAGTAATATCCATCCATTGGACCAATCTTTTCACTTAATTAACTGAACAAAAGGGGAAAGCAGTTGGCCAAGTTGTTTTGTTATCCTCTCAAAGTGGCCTTAATCACTTATGCTCTTTGGACACCAAGAACTAGAAACCTTAATAGTCCTCCAATTCCGGCTTTTCTACAGTTACAATAAAACCTTCATGAATTCCAGAAAATTAAAGAAGCATGACCTTTACTTCTGAGAAATTGTGCTGGCTTTCTTTTATCAAATTCTGTCTTCGAAAACCATCTCCCATTTCATCCATTAAGATACTTCCTAAGCCTCCTCTCCCTATCCCCTCAAAAAAATGGATAATAAAACAAACTAGTCTTTATTGCAGTCTTTCTCTTCAGGCCCTGTTGAAATTACATTTTCCAGTCTATAGCAATCTTGTTGGGTCTGAGTAAGCTTGTTACCAGAGTGCTAGGCTTGATCAGATTTCACTCTGTATTTTCATTTGTGGGCTTGCATAGACCCAAACCCTTAAAGGCTTTGTTCTGTAACTTTTAAAGACTTTAGGTCTTTCAAAAACCTTTAAGAGAGGGAATCAAATGGCAAATTCCCTATCTTGAAGAAATTTTCCAATTGGACAATTATTCAATCTCCCTTTTCAACATCAAGGATACCAAAAAACTTTAAAGTGGGTTCTCGTTTCATTTCACAACCTTTTCCTAAGAACATCAATAATTCAAAGTTGTACCATCCTCCTCTTGATAGATATACATAAGCACCAAATTATAAACAAACTCCCTCCAACCAAGACAGGGATCAGAAATGGGGCTCAAGAGTTCCCTGAATGGCTTTGATGGACATATTACTTTGTTGTACAACACCTCCTATTCCACCAATTTTTCTGGCAATTTTTCTAACCTGGTAGCTTTCTAGGGAAAGGCAAAATTCCCTTGAGCCTACTGAAGGTCAGCAATAGGACAGCCTGTTATTCAACTGTGAAATAGGCACGATTTATTTTTAATATCTTTTTTTCCTTGTTCAAATGTTCTCAGGATTCAGAACTGGGTTTCATTTTTTTTAAGATTTTATTTATTTTGAGTTTTATGATTTTCCCCCTAATCTTACTTCCCTCCCCCCAACCCCCACAGAAAGCAATTTGCCAGTCTTTACATTGTTTCCATGGTATGCATTGATCCAAATTGAGTATGAAAAGAGAGAGATCACAAACCTAAAGAAGAAACATAAAGTAAGAGACAGCGAGATCAGACAATAAGATATCAGTTTTTTTTCCTAAGTTAAAGATAATAGTCCTTGGTCTTTGTTCAAACTCCACAGTGCTTTTTTGGATACAGATAGTATTCTCCATTGCAGACAGACCCAAATTGCTCCTGATTGTTGCACTGATGGAATGAGTGAGTCCATCAAGGTTGATCATCACCCCCAAGGTGCTGTTAGGGTGTACAATGTTTTTCTGGTTCTGCTCATCCTCACTCAGCATCAGTTCATGCAAATCCCTCCAGGCTTCCCTGAATTCCTATCCCTCCTGGTATCTAATAGAACAATAGTATTCCATGACATACATATACCACAGTTTATTAAGCCATTCCCTAATTGAAAGATATTTATTCTTTAATATCTTTTAATGTCAATGGGATTTCCTCATCCTCCCTATCACATCTCCCCAACTCCAGTCCATAGGTGTCTCTTCATCTCAGCTAGGCATCAGGAAATTATTACAAATGTACTAATCAGTATAAGTTTAAGGCTTCTTCACAGGGTTACTGGCACAGTAACTACATGGTGCAGTAATAATGTTTGTCCTTCATTTTCTAAGAAGACATCAGGGAAGTGATGCCATGACAAGCACATGAATTGGATTTGAGTGAGAGGATACTGTGCTAAGTCACCAGCCTCACTTTCTCCTCCAGAGTCATCTGGGTCCAGTGACCAGATATGAAACAGGATGACTGGAGATGGCCCTGGATGTGAGGCAGTCAGGGTGAAGTGACTTGCCCAAGGTCACATAGCTAGTAAGTGGTACGTGTCCAAGGTGGGATTCGAACTCCCATCCTCCTGAATCCAAAACCAGTGCTCTATCCACTGAGCCACCTAGAAAGGATAAGACTTGGAATCAGCAAGACCTGAGATAAAATCTTGCCTTAGATATTCCTTATGTGACTCTGGGTTTGACTTCTCTGTGCTTCAGTTTTCTCCACTGTAAAACAAGAATAGCAATTACCTCATAGCATGTGAGATCAAATTATTATATATCTCTATATTCATAAAGATATACACATAGTTATCAGTAGATATGGATAGCTACATACACATACATATGTGTTATATATATTGCTTTGAGAATCTATGTAAATGCTATTGAGCTATGAAGAGATGATTAATTATTTAAAATAAATATCTTAAAGAATCAAATGAATGTAGAATACTCCAGAATGTTAGACCTTAATCTTTCTCCTGTATTCCACTTCTGTAGGACAAATTACCTGCTAGATCCTTCCTGAGGATCTCACAGACATCTCAAATGTAATGTCCCAAATCCCCAAGCTCTAACCTCATCTAAATATTCCCATTTCTATTAATGGTAATATCATCTTTCTATCCCCTCAGAGTCATGATCTTTAACTCATATATTAATGTTACCCATTTTTCTTCTACTATATCTAATCAGTTTCTAGGCCTTAAAATCTTCCCTCTCTAACACTTCTCATAGCATTCTCGTCTCCTCTACTCATTCAGTTACCAATGTAAATAAAACCTTCATTATCCCTCACCTGAAATACTTCAGTAGCTTCCTGATAAGTCATCCTTATTCCAATCAATCCTTCCCTCAATCCATCTTACAAATAGCTATCAAATTGATCATCCTATTACATAGATCTTTCTTTGTTACCACCTGTCCCCTCTCTCCCTCTCAGAAGTCTTTGGTTGCTCCCAATTGACTTTAGAATAAAATAACAACCTACACATCCTGGTTCTTAAAACCCTACACAATCTGGTTATTATCTGCATTTCCTGTATTATTGCATCTCACTTCCCTTCATAGCCACTCATTACTAACCAAACTTGAGAATAAGTCATAGTCAGCATGAGAAAAAAGGATAATGTTAAAGAAGTTTGGAACTTTAATTTGGAGCCAGAGCATTGAATGAATGGTCTCAAATACCAAACTAAAGAGTTTGATTTCCATGCTAGAAGCAATAGGGAGGGAGTTAACAAAAATTTTTGATTGAGCCAGCACTATAGCTATGCCTTAGAAAGATTTCTTTTTCAGCCAAGGGCTATTTGGATATTTATAACATCATTTTTGGTCTATATTCAGTCAAATATTTAATTAATTCACCCCTAAACAGCTACTAGATTTATTAAATATCAAGTCCTACCTGCAGTTGCCTTGGAAACACCAGATCAATATGGCTGGTGTAGAGGCTAGATTAGAGAAAGGAGTTTAGAGACTAGGAGGATAGTTACCAGCTTATTACAACAGTGTAGATAAGAGATGAGGTCGACTTGATTAGTTGGCAGAGAGAAACAACAGAATTTGGTAAGCACTTGTATGTGGAAGATTGAGGGAGAAGGAAGAGCCAAAGATGATTCCAAAATTGATTAAGGGATTAATTACAAATCCCACCAAAAGAGAGGTGTTTGAGCTTTCATTCCAACTAACTTCAGAGCAATCACAAAAATCAAAAAGAACATATAACTGGGGGAAAGAAGGACTCTGGAGGTTTTCTAGTCTACTTGTTTCCTCATTGGTGTCATAAATAATTTTTAAAATATATTTTAAAGGATTGTAGAATTCGTGTGGAAAAGAACCTTCAAGTTCAATTCTTTAATTTTTATAATGAGTCTTTCAATCATATCTGACTCTTCAAGACCCTATTTGGTGTTTTCTTAGCAGAAATTCTGGAATAGTTTGCCATTTTCCTTTTCTGTTTCATTTTGTAAATGAGGAAACTGAGTGTTAGGTGTTAGGTGTTAGGTGACAGATTTGCATTCAGGAAGATGAGTCTTCCTGATGCCAGATCCAGTGCTCTACCCACTGAGTCATCTACCTGCTCTTTATAAATGAAGTTGAGGCCCAGAGGGGTTAAGTGATTTTGTAAAAGTCCCACAATAAGTGGAAGAACTCAGATTTGAACCCAGGTCATCTAACTCCCAATCCAGTATTCCTTTCCACTGTGACATATTATCCCTTTCATTTTCTTTTGCTAAAATTGACCAGGAGGCTAGAGAGTGGAAAGCAAAATTCATAGAAACTACCGAAGAGATAGAAAAGGAGAAAACCAATCCCATCTATAGATTAAGGCTCTGGGGAGGCAGGGTAGAGGCAATGCTGAGAATCTGGAGGCATTGTCAAATTTGGTGATGACTGGTCCTCACCTGGATATCTATACTTCTGCTTGCCCAGTAGGCATTCTGCATTTTGTGCCTCATAATTATTTCTAGGGTCCCCTGTATAAAATTCCTGCCCAGAGACCTGGAGGTAGGAAGGAATAGCTGAATAGATAGGCAGGCAGGCAGGCAGACAGACAGACAGACAGACAGACAGACAGATAAATAGATAAATAGATATAGATAACTAGCTGCAAAGACAAACACTGCAAAGGGAATTAGGAGATTTATCCTCCTCTCTGCCTTGAATTTGTCTTCTTCTCTGTTCCAAAATGTTCCAAGAAAATCACAAACTAAAGAGTCTGGGAAATGCTGATCTAATATATTCCTCTACCTCCCACAGGGTTACATCTAAACTATCCCAAGCATTGCTGGTAACTTAACTTTGAGTAAAATCTGATGCGGTCATTTGTCCCTTAACAGCATCCAGACCCAATTTTTCCATTCTAAGAATTTTTGAATTTATTCCCTTTTTCAAATATTCTTTGAATATCAGTATACCATGCTGAGTGGTGGTGATGGTGGTGGCAATGGTAGTGGTGGTGGTGGTGGTGCTGGTGGTGGTGGTGCTGGTGGTGTGTCTGTGTGTGTGTATGTGTGTGTCTGTGGGGTTGTGTGTAACTGTGGGTCTGTGAGTTTTTTTATGATGGCTATATTTCTGTACTTTTACAGGCACATGTACATAAGCCAAGTCCAAAGCTGGGAATGAATTAAAATTAAAAGCAACATTTTGGCAGTTATGAGAGAGCTGTTTAGCACCATGCCGTACCCACCCCTCGCAGTTTTTGCACCATCTGAGAAGTTCACTTCATAGCTGGGCAATGAGCATTGATACAAAAAAAAATGCAGAGATTTTTTGGCACAACCCTGTTGCTGAATAAATAGAAGAAAATAATGAAAAGATTGAACACTTTCAGTAATACAAAAAGTTAAAAATCTCATAGCAAAAAAAAAAAATCTATAGTCCAGGACCTATTATTGTGCACATGCCTATTGTTAATACCTTTATTCTTCCATCCTGACTGTGAATCTTGGAACATCACAGTCTCCAGAGGATTAACATTAAGGACTATATAAAGGAAAACAGTGGGAATGATCTGGTTTGGACATGGTGTAGATAAGGAATTATGAAGATGAAGAGATATAAAATAGTCACAAAGAAATGTCTGAAAATAAAATAGTAGGGGGGGCAAGTAGAGAATGTGCAGGATGACTGACAGCCTACATGCTTGTCAGCATTAGCAGATAGAAAGCCAGGGAAGGCCTCTACTCTACTGGATGGGGTTCTTGAGGCAAAACTAAGGGGAAACCTGGACCCACAATTACGCAGGATTGTCACACATAGAGGGTTCACATCATTAGAGGGGACATCAATATTGATAGGGATCATAATTCTAGGAGACTATTAAGGCCCCTACTTTATAGTTGATAAAGATCTTTCATATACATTATCTCTGCTGATCTTCATGATAATTTTCAATAGAGACCAAAAAGATACACAGGAATTTATTTTACAGATGACAAAACCATCCTGGAGAGGTAAACTTGTAGTCCAAGATCAATCAGTCAATATATGATGTGACTGAGACTAGAAACCAGTAGCTCAAAGCTCCCAAACTCAAGAGATCCACCAACCTTCAATCTCAACCTCCTCCCTAGCAGAGATTTTAGGAATGTGTCACCCTGCCCAGCTTTTGGTTTTTGAGGGTAAACATCCCATTGCTCACTGGGAGTATCTTCCCCAATATACAATATCCTTTTAGTATTAAATAGTTTTCTGAAATATCCTCTGAAAACCAAATTATTTATTTTCTCTATACCACTATTTTTTTATCAAAAAAAATGAAAGAATTAAACTAGATATACTCGAGGCCCCTTCCAATGCAACTCAATTCTATTTCTCATAATATACATTCTTTTAAAAAAGTTATTGTGGGTTAAGCATTTTTCTAGGTGCCAGGACAAAAAAAATGGAAAATAGATCCTACCTTCAAAGCAACCACAGAATTTTTTTTCCCAAGGTACTGATGAGGAAACAGTAGAAAACGTTCAAGGTCTATGTACTTTGTGATTCTTGTAATTGCTCTGCTGTTAGTTGGGATGAGAGTTCAGAAACCTTCCTTCCTTTGAAATATTATAGAGGTAATATAAAGAAACTAAAACATTTTGAGAAGGAGAGTGATGTTGGTCCAAACAGTACTTTAGGAATATCAATTTGACAGTTCTATAGAGGATAGATTGGAAAGGGAAGAGACTGGAAGTATTAAGATGCTAAAGGAAGTCATTGAAATAGATGATGAAGGTTTGAATGGGGGTGGTGGCTGTGTGAGCAGAGAAAAGGGGAAAGGTAAGAAGAGATATTGTGAAATGAGAATCAACAGAACTTGGCAACTGACTGAGGCAAGAGTCAAGGGTAACCTTGGGTTATGAACCTGTGTGACTGCAGGATTGTAGGCAGTCATAAGGAAGTTATAGGGAGAGAGAGGTTTGAGAAGGAAGAAAATGAGTCCTATTTGGGGGTCCAGTGGATTGGATATGAATCAGGATAACTGGAGATGGCCCTGGATGTGAGGCAATCAAGGTTATATGACTTGTCTAAAGTCACACAGCTGGTAAGCATCAAGAATCTGAGTATGGATTCCAACTCCCATCCTCCTGACTCCAAGACCAGTGTTCTATCCACTGTACCACCTAAGTGACCTTTTGGACATGTTAAGTTTGAGATGAATATGTGATACATCCAGGTAGGTCCCATTTCTGCTCATAACTGATCTTAGGTAAATAATGGGGCAGCTAGGTGGTGCAGTGGATAGAGCATCAGGTTTGGAGTCAGAAAGACCTAAGTTCAAGTCTGAAATCAGATGTCTACTACGTTACTCTAAGTAAGTCATCTAACACTATTTGCCTCAGTTTCTTCATCTGTAAAATGAAGTGGAGGAGGAAATGTTAAACCACCCCAGCATCTTTGCCAAGAAAATCTCCCTTAAGGAGTTGGAAATGACTAAACAATAACAAAATTTATTTAACCACCCAGGCCTCACTGTAAAATGAGGGATTACTTTAGATGACCTCCAGGGTCCCTTCCTAATCTAAAGCTTATAATTGATCTTACACTCCATTGTTAGGATTCTGATGTTGAGTTTTCTCAAAGAAGGGCATGTGTTTTCTTGCAAAGTCAAACTAGAGAAAAGGTAAAGATTTGCTCCCATAGGTACTTTAAAGGACATCCAAATTCTTTGAAGCTCCAATCCTTCGAGATCCAAAGCAGCATAGACTAATGACACAGTTTCCATTCTTTGCAAGTCTTCTGATCTCTACTCCACTGACACCCTGAGATCTCACTTTTTGGCTGAACAACACTTTTACAGATTAGGAAATCCTTTCTCAAAGTAATAAAAGATGAATGCCCTTGAATTCCAAAAGTGAAAGTTCAGCTTAGAACTGACTGTAGCTATTTTGATAGAAATTAAAGCATCAAGTGTCAATGCATGCATGTGCAACTGAGTCCATGGACACTCTTGTAACTAGATCCCCAAAGCCTACATTTCTGTGTCATTGCTTAGTTTCAGGAGCTGACCTGATTGGTGTCTTTGGAACCTTATTTTATCATATGCCATTATTAATGGGTTCAAATCCAAAGCATAGGTTTCCAAGTCCTTGTCAGATGATTGTCTGTGTGACATCCAGTTTTATACTGGTGTGATTTCAACAATCTCCATTCCTCCATAGATCACATACAAACTCAGAAAGGGTTTCGACAATCAATTCTCTCAAAACGTATGCCTGAAATTAGCCTAGAAAGGGGGAGGGGTTGTCATTAACTTCCTTTGTAAGTCTATGTTTCTCATATTAAACTTTAAAAAAAAACACTAATCTGAGAAACAACCCATAGGATCCTCCAGATTTGTGAGGGGATACATGATGCTCAAAAAGGAAAATTTGCCTATAAAGTATTTTATTAAAGTTTACAATTTTTTTGTTCAATCATTTCAGTGTAACTCTTCATAACTCCATGTGAATTTTTGGTGTTGGTTTTTTTTTTTGACAAGGATACTAGAGTGGTTGCCATTTCTTTCTCCAGCTCATTTAACAGATGAAGAAACTGAGGCAAATGGGGCTAAGTAATTTGTTCAAGATCACTCAGCAATTAACTGTCTGGAGCCAGATTTTTTTGAACTCACAAAGATGAGCCTTCTTGATTCCAAGTATGGCTTTCTATTCATTTTGCTATCTAGCAATCCCTAAGATTCTAAATCACTTTATACCTGTAATATGACTACCTTGAAAGTGGGGGAGTGGGGAAGGGATGTAGTTTTTTTTTGGAAAAGAGGCATTTCTTCTTTGAAAAGGAGATTCCTTCTAAAATGGTACCCCAGAAGACAGCCTAGTCACTCTCCCCTAGCTATGACTTTTCATTTTATGGTTCTCAGGCATGTCAGTTCCTCTGTGATAGGACACCAACACAACAGATTGTTGAATTGCATTACTGACCTACTACTACTACTACTACTACTACTACTACTACTACTACTATTACTACTACTACTACTACTACTACTACTACTACTACTACTACTACTACTACTACTACTACTACTACTACTACTACTACTACTATTATGGCATTGGAGTGAACATTACCAGAACTTTGAAGTTCCATGAGGTTCTATCCATCAGCTATGAATGAATAAAAAGGAAAAAACAGTATTAAATCTTTATTAAACATAAAATGTTGTGCTCAGATTAGGAGTACAAATAGGAGAGTGGAAGCATGATCTCAGATACTTGATAATTACCTTGCTGTGTGACCTTGGGCAAGTCACTTAACCTTATTGCCTTGCAAAAATCCAAAAAAAAATTTTTAAAAAGTGAAAGCATTCCCTGCTCTCAAGGAACTCACATTTTAACTGAGGAGACAATGCACATCAAAGATTTTAACACTAAATCAGAAGGAATAGTCTCATGGTGCTTGGTATGCAGTAGGAAAACAGATGGTAAAGCATTTTTCTTCCTATCATTTCTCTTGATAAAACCATAGGCATTTCTGATACTGAGCCATTTGAATGTGCCAAGGTCTTTGGTGGTTAAAAATTTTCTTTTCTAGGTCTTTGTTATTTTTGACTGCTGAGGAAAGTAGGGGCTACAGCTTTTTGGTACCAGCTGATCAGAAGTTGAAGGTAGTGGACAAAGTGTTAGTGGTGGGTGAATGGGGTGGGGGTGGGGGGAAGGTAGCCTCTTATACAGGAGCCTAACATAGCTAGACTTGTGCATTAGAATTATAAAGGACATTAATTTGGCAGCTATGCAGAAGACACAGTGGAGAAACCAGAGGCTAGAGGACCAATTAGGAGACTAGTAATAGGTCCAGTCAAGAGGTAGAGGGAGTATGAACTATGATGCTAGCCAAGTGAATGGAAAGAAGAAGCCAGAGACCAGAGACCTTTTGGAAGTAGAACTGATAGAATTTAGAAACTAAGTTATATAGTAGAGAAAATAACAAGACATGGAAGACTAGGGAAGTTGTAAACCTAGGTAACTGGAAGGATAGTGTATCTCTAGAATAGGACACCAATAAGGAGTTAGACCTCCAGTCGACTCTAAAGAGAAAAGGATATGGGAAGAAGGGAAGAAAAGGAGTAAACATTATTATAGTTGCCATATATGATTAGTAGGCAACATTTTTTAGCAAATATTATCTCCTTTGATCCTTACAACTACCTTGTGAGGTAGGTATTATTACTATTATTATTACTATTATTATTACTATTATTATTATTCCCATTTTATAGTTGAGGAAACCAAGGCAGACAGAGGCTCTGTGACTTGTCCAGGGTCACATAGATAGTAATAGTCTAAGCCCAGATTTAAACAGAGGTTGTCTTGGTTCCAAGCCCAGTGCTACCAGCTGCCTCCCCTGGAATATTTTATTTGGGCGTTAAAAACATAATGTGACTTCTACCAAGTCCATTGTTCACTTTGTCCTAAAATAGACAAGTTGATAGAATGAGGAGGGAAAAAACATTCAGTTTTCAAAAGTGAAAGTTCTTCAAAATAAATGGCAGTTGTCTATGATATTTTTACTTGTTTTTATTCCCGAGGAAAAGATTTTACCATGGTAGATAATCTCATGCAAAGAATAACAGTGAGAAGCCCATTCTGCACAACTGAAAGGTCTTTCAGGCTCATCTAAGCAGTTCTTCACGTGGAAGCATACACAGCAAATATTCAACTGAATAAATACGGAGTACAAAAGAGCTGAATACAGATGAAAAAGAAGAAATCACTGAATCATCCAACTCTGAGAATTCAGCTGGAAGATAATAAGTCCCCAATAATTTCTAACATTTTAGCCACAAAAACTATTTCTGATTATCTTGTTGAAAAATACATACTTCCAAGGATGGAATTAATTAATCAACTACAAATTTTATCTACAGTGTTAGAAGGGAAGTATCTGTAAATATTCTTTGGAGCTCATAATTTATAGATGTCAGTTCAGCTGGCTAAAGGGGGAGTTAGCAAACGATGGCCCTAAGGCCAAATCCAATCTGTTGCATGGCCCAAGAGTTAAGAAGAGTTTTTCCATTCAAAAAAAAAAATAATGGTCCTATGGGCCAGATTTGAATCTTGGACCAGTCTGCCAACTCCTAGGTTAAAGCATAAAGATCAAGACCATAATTTTGGTCTTGTTAAGTGGACCAATAATTTTGCTCTCCATACAGGCTAATAATTTTGCCTTATCCATAGTCATAAATATTAGGTATCTCCAACCTTCATCAGCTCCCACTAATATACTTATGAAGAGGACAAAGTGAGAGAATTTGTATAGATAAATGGAAAGCTATCAGTATTCCTAGAAAATAATTCAAAGATTCTATAAATTAATGGGGAGTCAAGAACATCATTTAAAAAAAATTTAACAAAAATGTAGGTCATGTTTTCAAAGACTCCCCTTCAGACTCATATTGGTTGTCAGGTGCCAGGATTTGGAGTCAAGGAAGAAAGTTCATATCCTGCCTCAGACAGCAATAGCGTAACCGTGGAAAAGGCATATAACGTCTATAACATGAATATAATCAATGAAATAATGTATGCAAAATACTCTGCAAACCTTAGAGTAACATATATGTGTGTATGTATATACATATGTGTGCATATATATACAAAAAATTTGTGTGTGTCTGTGTATATATATATATATACATAAAAACATTAGCTAATAATAATACTATCATAATATACTCTATACAGTAGAATTCTCAATAACAGATGACCTTTGCAATTTATTTTTGTTCCTTAGCTTCATAAATCAGAAAAATTACGAATTTAACTTAGGCTTAGGTTATAGAGTTTCCAAGAATACTAACAAATCCAGGCTAAGAATAGTATTGAAACAATAAAACATTTATCAGGACAGAAACAAATGCTGAAATGACATAGAGTGATCCCATGCCACAACACCAGTGGGTACATTCTCATTCCCAACCCCCAAAAGTATTTTGGATCATAAAACTGACTAAACATTCAAGCATCATTAGAACAGATTTGAACAATATCTTTTTGAAAACAGAAGTGTTTTGCTTTGTTTCTTTTTTTAAATTTCCATGAAGGCAGCTCCTTCATCATCTCTGCTTGGGATCATGTCCTAACAGAGTCTATAGCTCCATTAGAGCAGAATCATTTTTCTCCTTTCTCTGTTTACATAAGAATTTTACTCCAAGTTTGGCCTAACGGTGAAAGCTTTTGCCATTACCTATTCCCAGAGTTTCTTGTATCCTTTGGCTGCCCATCCCCTTCAAAGAAATCTCTATTTCTTTCTATTCTACTGTTGTGCCAGAGTCACACAACTTCATGAGAAATGGAGACTTCTTCCAATGAATGTTTGCACTTTCAATCTGGATATTCTAAAAGATATCCTTTCTACAGCAGTTACACCTATTATACAAAACAGAGTAATTTGTCATTATGGCTCGGTGGTACAGAGGTTGAAATGTTGGACCTGGAAGCATCAGGAAGATGCTTCTTCATGAATGTAAATCTGGTCTCAAGCACTTGCTCTGTGACCTTGGGCCAATCACTTAACCCTATTTGATTCAATTCCTCATTTGTAAAATCAGCTATAGAAGGAAATAGCAAACTACTCCAGTATCTTTGCCAAAAAAAACAAACAAACAATGAAATCCAAATGGGCTCATGAAACATCAGACACAACTGAAAAAGAACTAAATCTGAGCTGGTACATAAACGTATTGTTTGCACATTACTATGAATTCAAAAAAAATCTTATTACTTGCACCTGAACAATTGAAAATTACCAGGGATAACATGATCATATCCAATAAAATGACCCTAGGAGATGTGAATAGAATTAGGGGCAAGATGGAATTGTTATATCATCTTTTCTTCTTCTAGACAATGAACTCCTTGATAAGAAAGACTGGATTCTGTTGTGGTGCTGGTGGTGGTGATAATTGTTTTGTCATATTGCTAACATTTAACAGAATATCTAGAATATGGTAGGTGCTTCATGAATACTTATTGTCTTGATTTAGTGATTATACCATCATACAATTTTCCAAGAGGCTCTATACTGGGTGTCAGGAGATTTGTATTCTAATTATAATACTAATAATTAGTTATATGTCTTTGAGCAAATCATGATCAGCATTAATAGCACAGTAGACTTATATGAAGGCAAGCAGGGAAAAGAGAGGCCTCAGATGGGGGGAAAAGTCCAGAATTCAACTCAGCCTTGCTTCAAACTATGAAAATATTTTAAAACTCTGAGCTCATTAGAACTGAAATAATAGTGTTGGAACTGGGTTCAAATACAAAGTCATAATGTGATTTTTTGTTTTACCTCTCTAAGCTTTAGAATTGGGTTCTAATGTGATCTTATATTTTACCTCTCTAGGCTTTAATTTCCTCAACTATAAAGTAAGGAGATTGGACTAAGATCTTTTTAAATCTAAAATTCTCTGGCATCCCTTCATAGACATTCTGATCCATGAGTCAATGGGGTATTACTAGTCAAATGCTTATGGACTTACTGGACTGATAGATGTCCTGGCCCCAGTTTCTTGATATGTTGGCCCATCTCACTATGTCAATGATTCATCTTATGGGCTCTAAGCCCAATGTAATATCCTCTGACTATTGTCCTTTATTGTTGTTTTTTTCAGTCCTATTTGACTCTGTAATCCTATTTGGGTTTTCTTGGCAAAGGTAGTGGAGTGGTCTGCCATTTCCTTCTTCAGCTCATTTTACAGATGAAGAAACTAAGGCAAACAAAGTGAAATGATTTGTCCAGGGTCACACAGCTAGTAAATACATGAGGTTGGATCTGAAACTCATGTCCTCCTAAATCTGGGTACTCTATCCTTTCTGCACCACCAAATCCTTTATTGAGCTACACATAAAAAAAGGCTTACCATTTTACTTTTTGTTGTCAAACTGTTTTCTTGGCAGAAAAAAAGCAGAAAATTACAAATATTCTCTTCTTTCAGCCAGAAGAGGAATTTTATTGATTTAGAGTATCATTTCCAGTTGCCAAGATGGAGAACAGGAGAGAGAGAACTAATGTTCAGAAAAATCTACATATATATATATATATATATATATATACATATATATATATATGTATATATATACATATATATATATATATATAGTGATACCAAATGAGTGCTTTGTTCGAAGTAGATTAGAGTCTCACCACTTTTTTTCCCCATGAAGAGTCAAAAAATATCACAAGGACATCCTCCAATCCCAGTAATAATTAGTCTACTCACATTTTTATAAATTACTGAATAACCTTCCCCCACTTGCTGAAAGTCAATTAGGAATCAACAGGAACCAACAGCTATGGACTTCAGTGGCAAATAGAAAAATATTAGGGAGACTTAGCACTATGGCAGCAGAAGCTTGGCCCTGATCAGCAACTTTATTCATTTAGATTCCCATTTGAGAAGAAAAGAGAAATGTGTTTCTACTTTTTTTCCTCTTCTTTTTTCTTATTCTTTCTTTTAAAGCCAGCATTTTCCTAAACCTTTACTGTTCCACTTACAATTGTGTATTTAAATAGTACTTTGGAAAATTGTTCAAATGCTTAGACAGGAACCATAGCAAAGCCTCAGTCTCAAACATCCATCTTCTCCTGGCAGGCCAGGACAGTGATTCCAATCCAATAGACTAAATACACTACGGTTAATATTCTGGATCAGCCCACTATCCAGTTTATTAACATTAGAGCTAATTTCTTTGGAAGGAAGATTAAAACAACTGCAGCCTTGGGATGGCAAACGTTTATGTTTGTCAGAAATTTTCTTAAGTGGTCTCTTCAAAAGAACCCCAGCACAGGAGACAGTGTTTCAGGATAGCTGCTAGTTTCCTTATTAATGCCAAGAAAGCCGGATGTACAGAGGCTTGACTTGAGCGATCCTGAAAACCTAAAAGGGAATTGCATGGAGACAGATAATGAGGATCGACATGGGGAAATTAAAATGCATGTTAAGACAAGGGAAGCCAGAAATAGCAAAGCTTAGAACCAGAGCAAGCACATCTTCTGGGAAAGTCGGCCTCTTCCAACCTCACTAGATCAGATATGTCTCTTTGATTGATGCTTCCATTTTCTCCTCTCCCTGAAAAGTTTCATTTTTAAAAGTTGAGTTCTAAGAGAATCACACAGGTTGCTAAGCAACCAACATGCCAATACTATTTGGTTCTAAAAAACCAACACCTGCACATCATTTGAGTTGTAATTTTTCATTCATTCACTTATGTTCAGGGAACAGTTGCAGAGACTCATTTTATATGTATAAACACACATCTATCCATATAATACCACACACATATGTGTATATATATGTGCATTCATGACACACCCATAGAAATACTTAGAGTGCTATGTGTATATATATACACACACATAGATTCAGGGTTTTTTTTAATGACATTTCCAAGTACTGTTTTCACAAGAAGATCTAAGCTGTTTACAAACTTCACAACATCCTGTATATTCACAGAAATTCCAGCTCTGATACCTTCTTTTGGATGGGTCTGAGGATCAGGGTCTAAAAACATTTCCTCAGTTGGTCAGGAAGAGGGGAATGAGTGCATCTTTCAGATAAATATGAAAACCTTAGTAAAGAGCAATTAGTTCTTATAATCTTTTTTTGTTTGTTTGTTTTGTTTTGTTTTTTGAAAGCCTCAGTTGTGGCAATTATACCCAGGCTCACAGATTTAGAGATGAAAGGGAACTCGATACTATCTAGTCCAGCTCATATTTTGGCCAGAATTAAACCCACACCAGCACTCTTTCTTGTTTTAAATTTAAGTTTTATTGATGTTTGTGTGTGTGTGTATTTTTCCATTAAAGATGTTTACAGATTGCTCCCACTTCATGAGAAGTCTCATGTAACAAAATAAGATAGTAGGACCAGTACTATGGTGATCTCATCTGAATGTGTAGGGAACATTTCACAACCCTCTCCTCATCTCTCTTTTCAAATTAACAGAAATCTATTTTCTCTCCCTCCCACACACATCACACAGAGAAGAAAAGAAAGTCAAGGAAAGAAAAACGATGCATTGAGTTCTAGAGCTGAGTGCAGATCCTGCCCAAGGTAATAGCTATGTGATACTTAACTGTATTCAGGCTCAGTTTCCATCTGTGGGTTTTTCCTCATCTCAGGGTTGCCACATGAATCCAATAAGATAACATATGTAAAGGGCTTTGCAAACCCTAAAGCATTCTACAAATGCTAACTGATAAATTCAATAAAGAATGTGATGAAAAAGGCACTTTAGAATGGATCAACAAGCATATATTAAATGATTACTTTGTGCTAGCACAGTACCAGCTGCCAGTGAAACAAAGAAAACCAAACCAATCTGCCCTCAAGAGGATGGAATTCTAACTGGGGGAATGACATGCACAAAAATTGATTTATATACTGAATACATACAGAGTAGAGGCAAGGCACTGGAAACTGGGGAACTGGGCAACTGGGAAAGGTCCTCTCTGGAAGATAATAGTTGAAATTGAGTCTTGAGGGAAACCAATTATTCTAAAAAGGAAAGATAAGGAAAGAAAGATAAATGGGGGGGGGCATTGGAAAGAGAAGGGGAGGGGAGAGGAAAAGATAGAGATTGAGAAAGAGGGAGAGAGGGCAAAGGAGGTAGGTAGGAAGAGAGATAAAAAGTGAGACAAAAATTGTAAAATAGAAGGAGAAACAGAAAAGGGAAGGAAAGAAAGTAATGGGGGTGAGAGGGGGGAAAGGGACAGGGAGAGAGGGAGAGAGGAGGAGAGGAAAAGAGGGTAAAAGGGGAGGGGGAGAAGGGGAAGGATAAAGAAGTGGGGAGGAAGAAAAATACCAATTGTAGATGATTTTGTTTACAAAGACTTGAAAAAGAAAGCAGGGAAGATATCAAGAAAAGGATAAAAACACTGGGGCAGAAGGAAAACAATAGAAAGATATTGAAAGAGGGAATGAGAGATAGAAGAATTTTCTAGCAAAAGGGTGGGATAAAATCAAAGGTACTTAATAGAGGACTGTAGCAAAGAGAAGAGTTCTATTTATTAATGAGAGGTTTGATAGGTGGTGGTGGGGAGTGATGATAAAGGGATTCAAGATGCAAAGAGTAGGAAAAGATAATTCTTATATGAAATGGCTTCACTTTTTTCACTTAAGTATGAAGTGAGATCTTCAGTGAAAAGGGTAGAGGGAGTGGTGCCACAATGGCTTGAGAAGTGAAGAGAAGTTTGAGTAGAAAACTAATTTGTTTCATTGAAGTACCAGTTCAAATTATGTAGCATAGGGGCCGGTAGTGCAGTGGATAGAGCACCAGCCCTGGAGTCAGGAGGACCTGAGTTCAAATCCAGCCTCAGATACTTAACACTTAAGTTGTAGTTGTGTAGACGCTTAACCACAATTACCTCTCAAAAAAAAAATTATGTAGCAAAAACTGACCTAGTCAGCACCATCTCATGATTTTTTTCAATCTCTGTTTAGCAGCATGTTGCTGTTGTCATTGTTTATCCTTTGTACTAGAGGAGGGAGGTGATGCTATGACATGCAAATGAACTGAATTTTAGTGAGGGAAGTGCCAGAGTCATCTGGGTCCATGGCAAGATAAGGATCAGAGTGAATGGAGATGGCCTTGGATGCCAGAGATTTTCAACTTTTTTTTGTTTGTTTTTGCAAGGCAGTGGGGTTAAGTGACTTGCCCAAGGTCACACAGTTCAGTAATTATTAAGTGTCTGAGACCACAGATCCTCCTGACTCCATGGTCAGAGCTCTATCCCCCTTCATCACCTAGCTGCCCTGACTTTCAACTTTTTAAACTACAGTCTTTATAAGTCTCAGTTTGATTGAGGCAACACCCATTCAGTGATTAAGTCAGATAAGAAAAAAATGAGGCCTCTTTGACCTATATATCTATATGTGTGTGTGTCTATAGTTTGCACGTGTATTTTAGTGTTCATATGTATGTGTTTACACATCCATGAAGTCAGGAGGACCTGAGTTTAAATTTGACCTCAGACATTTACTAGCTTTGTGACCTTGGCAAGTCACTTAGCTCTGATTGCCTCTCATCCAGAGCAATCTCCACTCTTTCTGATTCATATCTGACTACTGGACCCAGATGACTCTGGAGGACAGAGGGAGGCTGACGCCTTAGTCCAGCATTCCCTCATTTAAATACAATTCATTTACATGTCATGCCATCACCTTTCTGATGTCATGATGTTCTTTGAGAATGAAAGGTAAACATCATCATATACATCTATACAACTCTTATTTCCATCTCCACATCTCCCCCAATCTTGTTTTTTCCTAGTCAAGTAGTAGGCACTTAATATTGTCAATATAGGCTCCTAATAATACATGCAGTTTAATTGAGGATGATGTAACAGAACATTGTCAGATATACCAATGTAGTCTCAGGTTCGTTCTAAGTTTACCTTTGGTAGGAAAGAATAGCTGATGCCTCCCTGCCCCCCGGAAACACATGCACACACCTCCCCTCCCCTCCAAACCTAATTCTCCTAACCATTTGTGAAAGTTGCTTTATACAGATACCCTTCAGCCATTCAGTCCCCGCCCTAAAGTAGGAGATCAGATTTCCCTTATCTCCACTTTCATAAACACAAATGTTATCATTACTCATACACCCAATGTGACTCTGTTTGACCAACACAATGGAAGGCTATATGCTGGAGTGCTCATTATTACCTCTGATTAAAAGGAAAAGAGGGAGGAGAAGGAAGGTAAGGATCAAAGGGGGCAGGTCTACTGAATAAGTCTTTCACAAAGAATTATGGTTTAGACTTTTTTTTTAAACTTATGCCAAAGCTAAGTGACTGAAAGTCTTCTATGGGCAGCTTCTCAGGTTTGTATTTTTATTTTGTTTTGTTTAGTATTTTCTCTTTGTTGCTGAGAATTGTTCAAGGCCTTCCTTTTACACATTTCAGAGCCCGAACTAATGAATGATCCAGAGGGCAGATATAAAATAAGGGAAAGACAACAGAAAATAAAGATCTAAGTGGGGGTGGGGGGTGGGGGGGAGCATAATGACCAGAATATTGCTGGCTCTAGATTTAAAGTCAGAAGGCAATGGTTCTAATCTCTATTCTATATTTACTATCCATGTGAAAATGGGACTAGTCATTCCACTTCCCCCTTTGTTTCATAACCCCTAGCATTAGTCTTCATCTTTACCATGATTTCTATTCCCTCTTCTCAGTTTTTTCTCAGGCCATCTCATCTGCAGGCTGTACTGTTTTTCCTTCTCTGGCTCTGGATGAAACAGTTCAATTTATACACTATCATATACTCATGAATCCTCTTGTCCTATTTCTGACCATGACTTTCCAAACCCCAGTCATGGACTATTCCTATCCTCCACTTCCTTTTCTTCATTTATATATGGCTCAACAGAACTGAAGGAAATTGCAAAACCATGTGGATTAAGTCCACAAATTATGTTACCTAATTTCAACTAGGTCCTCTAGGCAACAAAGCAATCATTCTACTCCATCATCAATTTTCTATTTCCACTTTCCATAGCAATTGTTCCAAACCTTCTCCTCAAGTCTCTCAGAACATGTCCACCCACAACTGTCTCAACTGAGGATTTCACCTCATTTTACCACAGAAACGAAAACCATTAACCAAGACCTTCATTTCTCCTCATCTCACTTTACTTAAACATTTCCCCCATAACTTCCTCTCTGCTTAAAAGTTGCTACTTTTTCCTGCCAAAGACAATCTTCTTGTGCCCTTTTAATCTTTATCTTTCAATTTTTCCAACTAACAAAATGTGTTTTTTTTCTTCTTCCACATTATTAAAAAAAAGAAAAGGAAAGCAAAACTCAAAACAATTATAGTCAAGCAAAACAAATCCCCACTTTGGCTTCTTGCATTCTTGATTCTATGCCCTCAAATCCTCTCTAGTAGATTACTCCCTTTATTATCTCTAATTTCTTTCTTATCTCAATTGCATCCTAACTGCTAGTTCCTTCCCCAAAGCCTACAAATGCCTCCCAATCCTTAAAAAACAAAAACCTTGCTTTATCCTGACAACCCCGATATCTGTTGTCCTATATCTCCATTCCTTTCAGCTAACTTCATGAAAGTCATCTACACGAATTAGGAACGCTTAAGTTCCTATACTTAAGAAGGTGAGTTTCCTAAATTCTTTACTAAAACCTCAGTAAACTGCTTCTAATCTTGTTATCGAACTAAAAATGCTCTTTCAAAAGTAACAATGATCTCTTAATCACCAAATCTGAGTCTTTTCCATATAATACTTCTTGAATGAATCATCCATTCTTGCATTATTCCATACTGTTAATCAGCTTCTCTTCCTGGAAACTCTTCTTTCTAGGCTTTCCTGACCTTCATCTTTCATAATTCTCATCCTATCTATCTAATCACTCCCTCTCAGTCTCTTCTGCTTGTTCTTTGTTCTTGTAATGCCCACTTGCTGTAAGAGTACCTCCAAGGGAGTATTCTGTATCTTCAATTTTCCCTCTAAACTCTCTCATTTGGTGATCTTATCACCCCTCTCCCTCATGGGTTCAATGATCATTTCTATGCAGATGATTCCCAAATCTTCATATCTCCCCACCTCAGTCCTGCAACATGACTGACTTTTCAACATCTTGAATTGGATGACACAGGCATCTCAAACTCAATATGTCCAAAACAGAACGTTCCCCAAAACAGATCTTTCCCAACATTTTCCAACTTTCCCATTTTTGTTGAGGGTACTGTCATCCTCCCAGTCATCAAGGCTCCCAACCTCTATTTTAACTTCTAGTCATTTATTGTATTTCTATCTTTCACATATCCAATTGGTTGCAATTTTTTGTCATTTCTATCTTCACAATATGTCCTCTTTGTTCCTTTCTCCTCATTCACACATCCTACCATTCTATTTCACAATGTTATAACCTCTCAGTTTAAACTATTTCAAGAGTCTTCTAACTGATCTAATTGTCTCCAATCTCACTCCATTCCAATCAATTTTTCACTCAGCTGCCAAAGTGTTTTTCCTAAAATTTAAGAATGTTCTGTCACCCCTTAATCAACTCCAGCTCTCTACTTTCTAAGATGCAGCTGTTTGGCATTTAAAGTCTTTCATAATCTGGCCCCTTCCTGTCTTTCTAAGCATTTTACACTTTAGTCTCCCACCTTGATGCCCTCTATGATCCAATTACATTAGCCTACATATGATTTCTTTACAAGAACCATTTCTACTTCCCCTGCCTCCACAATTCCTGGAACACTCTTCACCTCTGAAGCTTAGTTTCACTCACTTTCTTAAAAATTCAGTTTCAAGTCCTACCTCCTACAGATCTATCCCAGTCCCCCTAATTGTCAGTGCCTACCCTTCTGAGATAACCTTTGGTAACATTTTGAGTTTATTATGTCCCTAACTATTTACATAAGGAATCCCCCATTAAAATGGTAACTCCTGAAAGGCAGGAATTGTTCTTTAGAATTCCTCACTACTTAGTATAGTGTTTAGTACATAGTAAGACCTTAATAAATACCTTTTTACTAAAGGACTCAAAAAAGAAAGACAGGAAAAAATGGTTTCTATTGCTGCTTTTCAAAATGGGGGCTGGGTACACATAATGATCCCTGAGATAGATTTAGGATGGAGATCTCTGAGATCAAAACTATTTGCATAATAATACTAAGATGTTTTAATGTCTTGGTAAATGTCAATAGATAAAAAAAAAATTCTTTGGAGAATCCTCCACAACTTCTAAGAGTATCAAGGATCAGAATAAGCCAGACCAATTCATAGGATCAATAAAGCAGAGTAGTTAGGAAGTGGAGTGCTATAGTAGAAAGAACTCTGGAGTTTTGACTTGGGAAATCTGATGATTCTAGTTTCCATGCCCATTTACTGTATGGATTTTGGAAAAGTCAAGTCCTTTTCTGGGCTTTCAGTTTCCTACCCGTGTACGAATAGTAAGGAGCAGCACTAAGGACTTACCTCACAACCTGTTAAGAGTAAGGCTTTGTCAACTTTAAGATTAGATAGTTATAGGTTTTTCTCTGTATTCCATTCTGCTGAAGAGTACATTACAGGTTAAGTTATTTACCCAAGATTACTTACTTGACAAAGCCAGGACTCAAACACGTACAGACTTTGACTCCTAATTTGCCACTGTTCCTCCTTTCCCAGGCTATCTTTGAGAGTTACCAAGGTGATTAAAAAGAACAGTTCAGAGCCTAGGGTTGCCCTAACCCAGGAAATGATTGAATTCTTCTGTCCTGAAACCTTTGGACTGAGTTGACTCAAACAGCAGGAGCAGATAAAAAGAGGTGGGGGTGGAGGGGAAGGTCTCTAATCTCCATGGTAATTGGCAACAACTTTACTGTCCCTGTGCTCCCCCATTTCCCTCTATGCTGCTAGGCTGAGTATTCTCGGCCAACAGCTACTAGAACCCAATATGGCACCAGGCTGGAGGAGCTAGTTCCTTGACTCCAACCTTGGGACACCAACTGGGCTCTCTATTGGAGAAAGAAGGGTCTAATTATCTAATTGAGAGGTTCTTCACCTAAGGACATCATAGCCTCTAAGAAGGTAGTCAAATAAACCCTATAGATCCCTTCTCAGAAGAAAGGTTTTCAAAAATAGAAGGAATTGTAAATTTCAGATAGAGATTAATGAAATTTATGGATTTTCCATCTATCTGTGGACTTCAGATAAAGAATGCTGATGTAATCCAACTCCCTTATTTTACAGAAAAGGATCCAAGTTCCAAGGAAGTAAGGGGTCATGAAATGGCCCCTGAGCTACAATTAAAACCCAAGAACCTCAATTCTAGGTATAATACTTGACTTACTGTGTCACACACTGTGCCCCCCCCCAAAAAAATTCAAGAGATGTGTTAATCTGATCACCTCTTTCCCATGATGAATGTTTAAAATAACACTAGCAGTCCTAGGAGCATTGAATGGTATGGTAGGGGGGAAAAAGAGGTTAGGCTAAATAAAGTTTAAGGTATTTTCCAGTTTTATTATTCCATAATTCTGAAAATCAGCAATAAAATAGTTAGGATCAAAATGGTTGCAAGTGAGCAGGCTTATTTAATGTTACTTCACTGCCAAAATTATACTTTGTAGGGTAATTTCTATTGAATTCTCCAGGTATGATCCATGGTCAATCAGCCCAAGGAGAAAAGGCTTCTGTTATAGGCCTGCTGATCATTTATATGTCTGTCATCCAAGGATGACACTGATACCATGAATGTAGGTGATTGGTGAAATAGTAATACCTTTGAAAAAATAAAGAAATTTGGAAGAAAGATGAATTGGGAACTAGGAGAAGCTAACAGAATGAGATTGGAGATACAGATTATATTCTCTGCCCACATGCCTATTCACCCTTTGAGACTCACTCTAACCCATCCAAAATGAAAGAGTTGGGGAGGCAGGAAGGAGGAAATCTTAATATTGTATCTAATTAAAGTTTAGTTTTAAATACTAGAAAAAGGACAAATTAAGATCTATTCAAAGATGAGACAAGAATTCCATTCAAGATCTCTTTCCAAGTTGATGTCAGTCTATTAATATCTATTTTATTAGCTTCAAACAGGTCCAAGCCCATCTTACTCTTCTATTGATTAGTCTATATCTCTCCATTTTTCCACAAGAATAGCATGAGAGATCTTGTCAAATTCTTCATTAAAATCTAAACAAACTATCCATAGTATTCCCCTATTATACCAGTCCAATAACCTTTTCAAAAAAGAAAAAGCAAAAAAGCAAATAAGCATCATCTAGCATAACCTGTTTTTCATAAAATCATTCTGGTTTCCTTATCTAAATGTCCTCTCACCATCCCTTTAGTTATAAGTTCTAGAATTTATTACTAGAAATCCAAATCAAGCTTACTCATTTATGTATTAGCTTGTATATTTCATTTTCTTCTCTTTCCTGAAAATTATGACATTTGCCCTTTTTCAGTTTGGCAGAGCCCTCTCATTGTCTGTGACTTTTCAGTGAGCAATGGCATTGGTTCAGCAGTCACTTTTGCCAGTTCTTTTGGGATTCCAGAAATTCATTTGTCCAGATCTGATAACTTGAAGTCATCAAGGACATCCAGCTATAGTTTCAACTCTCAATTGGTTGTTTCTGTTCCATTCTTTCCAATTCAAAGATTATTCTCTTTAACAAAGAAAAATAAGAGTTCAGTAGTTCTTCCTTCTATCCTTAATTATCAACATTCCATCACTTCTGCAAATACTTTGAAATCCTCCCTTTCAAAATTGAGTTTGGTTGTCAGACTTTACCCATTTCTCCTCTCCTCTTAACTAGAAGTTCCAAAAATGCAGCAGTCAACTTCTTGTCAAGGTTCCCTCGTTTCTATTCTGCAACTAGCTCTTCCTTGTTGGTGAAACTCCAAAAATAGCATTATCCATCAGAGATTAAGACTAGTTTTTAAAAGAAAAGGGGAAGGGAGAAGAGAGAAGCACCATATATCCCTGACAAATATCCCTGAGAGTGACCCAGCAATTACTTCTGCCAGTTCTTTTAGAACTTCAGGAGCTGAGCCAGGTGATTTAAATTCAACAAGAACAGCTAATTGTTCTGTATCTCCTTACTTATTTTTGGAAATCAGTTCCCTGTTAGTCCTTGCAGTTCTGTCACTTCCAGTCCAGAAGTCATAGTTTTTGGCAGAAAAATTAGAAACAAAATAGTTGGATATCTCTGTCATTTTTTTGTTTGTCATCTACCACCATCCATCTACCTCAAGCAGCAGTTCTCTTCCTTTCTCTAATCCTTCTTTCTTTCAATGTAGTTAAAACAAAATTTTGTTCTTCTTAGCTTTCCTTGCTAGCCTCAGCTCATTTGCTGAACTAAACATGTCCACAGGTCTGTGCCTCACTCTTACATTGGTGCTCTGTTTCCTGACCTTGCTTCCATCATCTCTACAAGTTTGTATTTTTTTTGGAAATCTAATTTCATTAGTATAGAGAACTCTCAATGCAAAATTCCTTCAACCTATGCAAATTGGCCCTGTTGTGCAACTTACAGTCTTTGAGAGTTGACTGGGGCACTCATAGTGACCTGTCCAGGTCCACATAAATCAGTATGTTTAAGAGTCTGTACTTGAACCCAAATTTTTCTGATTTGGAAAGTCAGCTTTATATCCACGATTAAACATGTCCTTTCCTTTATGTATCTTTTTTTTAAATTGTTTATTGGATTTATTGTCCATTTCCATCAATTACTTGAGACTACACTCATTTTTCCTTCCTCAATGAAACTTGCTCCTTTAGAATTTAATTCTTGAGATTTTACCCTACTCTATGAGCTGACTTCCCTACAGAAGGTTCCATATATTCCAAATTCTATGGTGCATGTCAGACTATACACAGCTTTAAGTTCCTCAATCCCAAACTCTAGGAGAATGTGATCAATCCCCTTCTCCAAGTTTCCCCATCATTTATACCCCAATGATCACTTCCTTCTTCTTTGTAAGAATTAGATCCAGAATAGATTTTTCCTTTGTTGGTTCTTCTTCCCTGGGAAGGATTAAATGATCATAAAGGCTATGCATGAAGTTATTAATTATTCTGCTTTTGGCACAAAGAGGGTACCAACCACTCCCTAGATAATTGAAGTCACTCATTACTATTTTAACCTGGCTTTGAGCCAGGCCTGTAATATTTCCAGAACTTCTCATCTGTTTCTTCTTTCTGTCCAAGGGGCCTATAGTAAACTTCAAAATCTATCTTCCACAAAGCTGTCAAAATGATTTTTGTAAATTTTAAATTTGGCCATGATCTCTTATTCAATAGGCTCCAATCACTTCCTATTGACTTTAGGATAAAATACTATTCCATCTGTATCGTATTCTTTTAAAATTTTTATTCTTGTACAAGTTGTTTTAATGTTAATAATTATCATAGTAGAACATTACTATAATTTACAGATATTTCTTGAGTTAATACAAAAATATTTGGAATAAATGATTAACACTTTTTTCCAATAATAGCTTGTGATCAAAGAAGTCTAGGTAAGAGGTCAGGAATGTGTGAATCAATGTAGTTGTCCAAGTAGAGAATAGGGGAGAGAGGTTGAGAAGGTTAAAACAACAGGAGTCTAGTAGCAGATTGGCTTTGGAATGGCACTGAGAAGTGTATGAGAGTCAAGGGGCAAGTCTGCAAACCTAAGTGACTGATATATCTAGATTCCCTTCAGTCACTTGAGATATTTTTTCCTTCTTTGGTTTTACACTTAAGACCTTTCTCCATTTTTTAACTGAATACTTCATTCTTTCTGACAACTTGGATGAAAGAGCATTTTTCTTAAGATCCTTGAACTTCTTCTCTAGGAGAGAACTTCTCTTCCAGTCTGGTCTGGATAAGCTTTATTTGACAAGGGCAAACACTGAACTCTCTGCCAGTGATTGTAGAATTCTCCTGTTGGACCATGTCTGCTACATGTGATGTCCTTAGTCCACTATCATTCCAGTTGTTCTTTGACCTATTGCTGACTCATGGATTAGTAAATTCTGTGATACTCCTCTCAATCTCCAATCAGATCATCTCTTTCCTTCCTTAGCTATCGGCTAGATGATGCAGTAGATAGAAAGCTGAACCAGGAGTCATAAGATTGACCCAATTGTCCTAAACACCTATCACCTCTGTGATCCTGAGCTAGAAATTTAACCTCTGTTTACCTCATCTGTAAGATAGAGATAATAATGGTACCCACCTCCCAGGGTTGCTAAGAGGATCAAATGGAATATTTGTAAAGAATGTTTTGTACATCATGCTTTGCATATCACACAAAACTAGGTTTACAACACTTGATTATTTCCATTTTTATCATAGTAATTTATTCCATTGTATTATTTCCCTTAGTATACTAGATATAATTTAAATTCTAGTATTCAATAGTAAAAGGAATCCTCTAGACCAGCAATCTCATTCTATGAGTGACTTCAGTTATCTAGGGAGTGGTTGGTACCCTCTTTGTGCCAAAAACAAAATAATTAATAACTTCATGCATAGCCTTAATGATCATTTAATCCTTCCCAAAGAAGAAGAACCAACAAAGGAAAATCCTATTCTGGATCTAATTCTTACCAAAAAGAATAAGAGACTATGGTCCAGATTCATTCATTCATTCAGTAAACATTTTTTAAACTCCTGCTACATAACAGGCACACTAAGCACTGGAGACATAAAAAAGAGGCAAAAGATGGACAGCTCCTGCCTTCAAGCAGCTTACAATGTAAAAGAGAAGACAGCATGAAAACAAATATATACAAAGCAAGCTTTATACAGGATAAAGAGGAAATAATTAAAAGAGGGAAAGCACTAGAATTGAGAGGTTGAGCCATAGAGAGGTAAGATTGCTTTCTTAGCTGCATAGCTAGTAAGTTACAAAATCAGAACTTGAACTTGGGTTTTATATTTATGTGTTTATATATATATATATATATATATATATATATATAATATTTATTTGATAGATAAATAGAAAAATTTGCCTTAGCTATCATGTCTCCTACTAAAGAGCCTACAGACAAAAGTACCCCAATACATTTATCATTAAAGAACATACCTCAGATAAAAGAGAAAACCATACAGACTACCCAACAGAGGGTTCAGAATTAGATGATCTCACAGATCCTTTCCAGCTCTAAAGTTCCATGATCCTAAAGAAAAACAAGGTTTGCCAGATATTATTCGACTGCACTCTTGGACTAAGGTTGTGTCAACCTTCATGTGCAAAAATGATATATCTATTTTGAGTCATTATATTTTTTTTCAGTAGAGTAGAATAGATTGCAGAGAACTTTTAAATCCTAGTCCCCTTTATGGTTCAATACCATGCAATTGCAAGGTAGAATTCTCCAAGATGTTTTTTCCCCTAACCTGTGCAAAAGATCCAATCAGTGAACTTTCCCTTTTAGTCACCATTTTCTAAGTAACTAAATTAATTGACCCCCAAGCAATGTAACCATGAATGCCTTGGTTTTTTCCATTATCTTAATAGCTAGCTGAAAGAAACAGTCAGACAATACTGTTGATTTTATAGTCAACAAATCAACTCAGGAAGATGACACATATGTCTTCCTATAAAGTTTAAAGATAGAAGGAACTTTGATAACTACTGAAGCAAAACTCCAAATTTCTTCTATCATTCTCTCCTAGCAGAAATCTCCACATGAGAAATCTCATTAAGCAAATGATTTTGGCAATGTCAGCCTGAATTTTCTAGCTAAACTGTCTCAATTGCAATGATTTTAGTTGCATATTCATCTTCAATATCTATCTCTCATTATGATTCCATTTCAGTCCCTCCCCTTCATACATTCCAAATGAATGTAAACTTTATGAGGTAAGGGACTAGTTCATGTTTTTCTTTGTATTGCCAATATGTAGAGGGCATAATATCATAGTCTCTTAATTAATGTTTGTTAAATTTACCTTAATAATCTTTTTCTTTCTATCAAAATGCCCATAAGGGGGACTTCTGGCTAAGATGGTAGCTTCTTAAGGCCTATAAGAGCCCAGCTTCCTCACAAACACCCCAATAAAGTGCTAAAAATGCCCCACAAGGGAAGAGATATGGCTCTAAATTCTTTTATCAAGTCCAGAACTGCAGAAGAAAACTGCCAGAAACCTTTACAGCCTCTGAGTGGAGGCAAGCCAGGAAGAGACAGAAGGCACAAGACAAACTAAACTCACAGCTGGAGACAGAGCCAGACCAATGCCCAAGCCAAAATAGGAGACAAGTCCAGATCAGCTTCTATCTCAGGGTGCAGGTAGTCTATGCTAGAGAAATTGCAGGAGGCAAAGCCACAGCAGCACCCAGTCAACCTACACCCAAATCATAAAAAGAGACAGAAACAAGCCAACACTTTGATAACTCAGTGTCATAGAAGCCCAAGCCCAGACCACAGCAAGTCAACTCTAGACAAAGGATAGCATAAGGAAAAGAAAAGCACATGGTGTCTTCCAGGAATCCTTCTACCAGAACATCTAATTGGTCATAGCAAGATCATAGCAAGAAACAGTCAGTCCTGAGTTTAAGAGTATTCATGTAGCTTGAGCTAGAGAAGGGGCTAAGGCTAAAAGCTTAAGTAACTAGGATACTGAACTGAAATCTAGTAATTCCTATAAAATGTGATGACTAGTCTTCACTACCATCCCAAGCAGCACCTCATGCATCATGGCCACACCATTCAAAGGCATGGGAAGGAGAAAAGGCACAAAGTTCCAATGCAAAGTTAGGAGAAACAGAAGAATGCTAAAAACAATGAAGAAATGCTATGCATGGAGAGAAGCCCAAGAGGAAAAACCAGAACAAAGAACTCTATAAGTCCAAGTAGAACCTTAGGGAAAAGTAAAAAAGGAACACATGGAAGAAATAAAGAGCTAGAAAGCATAATGACAAATGAAGTGAGAGGTAGGAAGGAAAGAATGAGAATGAGAATGAGGAGGATGGAATTCCAACAGATCATTTAGGTTGGTCAATAAACATTTGCCAAGGGTCTGAATGTGTTTGTCCTTCATTCTCCAGGAAGACCATGACATCAAGGAGCTCTTGTCATAACAAGCAGATGAACTGGATTTGAGTGAGGGGGTACTGTGTTAAGTCACCAGACTCACTTTCTCCTCCAGACCTGCCTGGGTCCATTGGCCAGATATGAATCAGGATGTCTGGAGATGGTCCTGGTTGTGAGGTTGTGAGGCAATCAGGGTTAAGTGACCTGACCAAGGTCACACAGCTAGTAAGTGTCAGAGACTGGATTTGAACTCTATTCATCATACCATCTAGCTACCCAAGGGCCTGAATATAACAAAGAAAACAAGACAGGTATTGTCATAGAATATTTCAAATCTAATGGGGGAAAACAACATGCAAACAATCATGCACAACCAAACTATACATGGGGTGAATAGAAAGTCATCAATAGAGGCAAGGTATTGGAATTAAAAAGGATTAGGAAAAGATTCCTGTAGAAAGTGGGATTTTAACTGGGACTTTAATTCAGGGAAGCTCAAAGTAGAGATGAAAAAATAGTTTTCTATGCATGAGGACAGTGAATGAAAGTGACTGAAATGGAAAGATAGAGTTTCCCGTTTGACAAAGAGCAAGGATACAGGATCAAAGAATATATATGAAAAGATACAAAGTGTAAGAAGACTGACAAGGTAGAAGTGGTTATAAAGGACTTCGAATGCCAAATAAGGAATTTTATATTTGATCATGTTAGTGATAGGTAGCCACTGAAATTTTCTAAATGGAGGAGTGACATGATAAGTGGAAAAAACCCACCTACAAATCAGACTCTCTAAAAATTAAAATGGTAAAAACAAAAATCAATAATTCTATAAGACATTAAGAAATATTAAAATAAAATCAAATGATTTTGAGGGATGGACAAGGCATATACTCTCAACTATTAATTTGGAAAATAAGAAATCTTTGTACTACCTAAAAATTGTGACCCTTTCCCCAAAAAAGCCTTTCAAGAAGTCAAAAACCAAAACTAGCCAGATCTGACAAAACCTGAAGACAACAAGAAAATAGAAAGAATTTCTTAGTCACCTCCTGTAAGAGATCTCCAAATAAAAAGACCTAGAATTCCATAGCCAAAGTTCATGGCTTCCAGGTCAAAGGGAAAAAAAAAAGATTATAAGCAGTCATAATAAAAGAAATCAAGTATCAAGAAAGCACAGTCAGGATTACACAAGACTTGGCAAGTATCACTTTAAAGATGAGTCAGTCTTGGAATATGGTAATCCAAAAGCAAAAGATAAAGGTTTATAACCAAGAATCATTTACCCTGAAAAACTGAGTAGACTTCTATAGGGGAAAAGAAATGAACTTTTAGTAGGTAGAGGACTTTCAGGCAATCTGGATGAACAGACTAAAACTGATTGTAAGATTTAAACCAAGAGAAAACTAGAAAACTTTGTAACATGGACATTTGAAAGGACTGATGCAAAAATAAAGTACTTGGTCTAGAATTTTGAAAAATAAAATATAATGAAAAATTCAAATTGATTGATAGTACCCATGTCTAATTAAAATAATATTAAGACAACATGTAAAAGATATTAATCAGTGAGTTCTTTAATTTTCTGCCCTTGATTCCATTTTATAATGGCTAATATTCACATAATACTTTAAAATTTACAAATCATTTGACATATATTAGTACACAAGCTTCATAATAATCCTATGAGGTGGAGATTATAGATTCTATCTTCTTTTGACCAAAAGGACACATGCTTGTGGTCACAAAACTGTTTTAAGTGAAATTTGAACCCAGGTTTTTTAGTACGGAATCTAGTGAACCATCTACAGGATGTCATAATGACTTTTAAAGCAAGTCCCTAACTGATCACCATCATTTAAAGTTTCTGTTCTGCCCCAAATCTTTTCAAATATTGCTCTTTCTAAGTCTAGACTACCTACAGATCTTATTTTTTCCCTCTCATTGATTTTCTGCTAGGGTTTCTGACTGATATAGTAAGTTCCTTGGTTTTAATTTTTTTTTCTGTCCTTGGAATGGGAAATATCTTTCAATTTAATACCATCTGCTACTCTAATTAATAGGCTGTTTACCTTCTCTGGGAGGCTTTACAGCAATCTTTTGGACACTGTTCCTCTCACTTGGTGCACATTGCAATTTTTCATTAGTCTTGGTTTCTAATCCAGCTTTCAATCTATTTGATAGGTCTCATCTCTAAGCCAATTTGAATTACATTTTTCTAGTAAAATTTCATGAGACACAAATATGCTCTGCTCAGGCCTGGAACAAATTATATCTCCAAAACTCCCTCTGTCCACTCCTTTTATAATTTGAAAGGAACCAAAAAAAAAGAGCATTGATCAAGTTTGTTTGATATAATTCATTAGTTCTTTTTGAATAGTTTGTGATACTTGGGTTTCAAGTTTATGTTATTTTTTTCTCTTTAAAGATTTTTTTCTTTTCCATTTAATAAATGTGGTATTTTCTTGCTTTCATTAGTGTGTTTCATAACAGATTGAAGAAATGAAATGGGAATGCACATAAAAGCATTATGAAATACAGAATGAAAATACATAATTTGAAAACCCAAATCACAAATACCATGTACAGTAATAAAGCAATTCACCACAGAAGTTGTCAAGGTAAATGAAGGTTAACTAACACTTTTGCTACAACTCAAACATTTATTGGATCTGTCTTTGTTATGCTAGGTGCTTACTTTTAAAAAAAGAAAAATAAACCTTTCTTCTAATGAATGGATTCTCTTTGCTTCCTCAGTAAATATAAGCTGATATCACCAACAAGGATAGCTTTGCTTGATGGCTTTCAATAGATCAGGGTCACAAGATCATATAAGCATAGAATTAGAACTGGATAAGACCTAAAAAGATATCTGTTCCAAGATGAAGAAATGAATGGAAGCCTTGAGAGGTTAAGGGCCTTACTCACAATTACCCAGATAAAATTATAGAGTTAGAGCTGGTTGGGATCTTAGAGAACAACTAATTCTTCCCTCTGCATTGTACAGATGAGGAAGGTGAGACACAGGAGTTAGCCACATCCAAAGTCACAAATGCAATAAAGAACAGAGTTGGGATTTAAGCCCAAATCCTCCAATCCCAAAACCAGCTCTCTTTTCACCACATCACACTGCAGGTCTGAGCATGAATTTCCCTTGTCTAGTTTTATGGCTCTCACTTTCTCCAAAAACCTTCCTTCTCCCTAATGTCCCTATTATTAGCTAGGCTATCACCATTGTCCTTGTCAACCAGACTCACAACGTGAATGTCATCCTCAATTTTTCTTTCTCTTACTCCACCCCAGTATCCAATTAGTTGCCAAGGCCAGGTGATACACAATATTTCTCAGATATGTCCTTTCACTGCTTTGGCATTAATACCACTCTGATGCAGGAATGTCTTGGGAGACATTGGCATAAGACCACCCAACATGGCTCTGTGCTCTATGAACAAAGCATAATTGCAGTATTGCTCAAAAGAAATGTGAGATATGGAAATTTCGAGCCAAATATGGACTCTTTGTGCCAACCTCTGGGCTAATATTGGTCTGATCTGCCACAGTTGGACACACTGTACCATGACCCTCTCATTGTGATGTCATTTTGGTCATCTTCAAGCAGGAAAGAATAGTCACTCAAATGCAGGTCTTTATTACCCTCATGCTTGGGCTATTGCAGTAGCCTTTGGGGTGGTCCTTACCTCAAGTCTCTTTTCACTAAAATCCATCTCTCCAACTCATCTACTAATAGTAATCTTCCTAAAACAAGGATCCAACCATATCACCCTCCCCCACAAATTTCAAGCAATAAACTTCAGTGTCCAGTGTCAAAAAAATGTTCTGAGTGTACTTTAAAGCCCTTTATAATCAGATCCCTTCCTACCTTTTCAGGTCTTCTTTCCTCTCTCCACTATGATCCAATGAAATGCTACATCTCTCCACTGAGTTTTTTCTCTGGCTATCCCTCATGCCTAGAATACTCTCCTTTCTTTATCTCTGACCTCTCTGGCATCCTTTAAGCCTCACTTTAAATTCCACCTTCTACAAGTCTTTCATGATGTACCTTAATACTTTTTCTGAGATTTCCTCCAATTTATCCTCTATATAATATTTTATTTGTATTTGACTGGTCCATAGTAGGCACTTAATAGATGCTTATTAGGGCACTAAGCACAAGGACATATTCTTGAAGCTGGTTTTTAAATGAAATCCCTAATGATCATTTTTTTGAGGGAGGGAAGGTGGAAGAGAGTAGATCTTTAGGGTTTTTTTTTTTTGCAAGGTAAATGGGATTAAGTGGCTTGCCCAAGGCCACACGGCTAGGTAATATTAAGTGTCTGAGACCAGATTTGAACCCAGGTACTCCTGACTCCAGGGCCGGTGCTTTATCCACTGCACCACCTAGCCTCCCCAAGGGTAGATCTTTAGTTGTACTCATTTTCATAAAAACAAAGTGCTAATTTAACATATTTTTATTTTGTACCAGCTTTTTGTAGAGCACTGTTTCGGGCACTAGGGAAGATAAATCAGTTAAGATAAGGTCCCTCACTCTATGAAACTTATAATCCAAACATGGGTCTATATCCAGATAATGAAAATATATAAAAATGAAGCAAAAAATAGAGGGAGCAGCCCATTAGGAAGAATATTAGCAACTTGAAGAAAAAAATTTTAGTATTTAACTTGGAATTTACAGGATAGTCAGAAATTTGACAACCTAAAATTCAAGTTAAATAAAGTTTCCAATTAGATGGATTTCTATAGCTTAAGATTTTCATATACACTTAGGTGCTGCCAGATAAATCAATTTCTGCTCTCCTTGGGGAAGCCTATCAACCCATTCAGAAAAACAAGATATTATCACATACCGTTTCACACAGGATAGTAATTCCTGACATAGTAGGAAATATATGAGGTTAAGATAATAGGTATTATCATTACCATTTTTATAGAGTTTTAAGGTTTTCAAAACGTTCCCTTCCCTCTATACTACCTGCATTCATTTATACTGAATATATTTTAGATGAACACAATTATTTGCATGTTGTCACTTTTATTAAAAGTGAGCTTTTAAGGGAAGAGGCCAAGATTATGCTTTTTTTCCCCCTTTCTTCATATCCTTAGTACTTAAAACAATGTATGATGTAAGTTATTCAATAAATGCTTTTTGATTGACTGCCATTATCTCATTAAGAGATAATAAGGGGGGCATCTAGGGGGCCCAGTGAATAGAACACAGCCCCTGAAGTCAGGAGGACCTGAGTTCCAGTTTGACCTCAAACACTTAACCTAGCTGTGTGACTTTGGGCAAATTACTTAACCCCATACCTTGCAAAAATCAAAATTGATAATAAGAGTAGGGGCAGCCAGGTGGCACAGTAGATAAAATACCAGAGTCAGGAAGACCTGAGGTCAAATCTTAATAATTAGTTCTTTGGCCTTAACCCCATTGCCTTATAAAAACAAAAAACAAAGAAACAAAGAGATAATAAGGGTCAAGGAAGGTAGGGTCTTTAGTACCAGCCATCATTAACTTGCTCAATAACCTTTATTAACTCACCAAACATCACAGATTTGAGCAACTTTCTTTTGGGGCATCTGTTAAAGGAAGAAATTGGAATAAGTATCCTTACAAGATCCCTTACAACTAGAAAATTCTAACCCTATATTAGGATTCCTATCAAGTCTCTCCAAGTCATTTTGGTGTGAAGTAGGAAAGTGTGAGTGAGTGAGTGAGTGAGTGAGTGAGTGAGTTGAGTGAGTGAGTATTTAAGACCCAGTGATGCAGTGAATATAGTACTGGCCCTACAATCAGGAAGACCTGAGTTCAAATCCTGCATCAAATCCTTAATAATTACCCAGCTGTATGACCTTGACCAAGTCACTTAACCCCAATTGCCTTGCCAAAAAAAAAAAGATGCAGATTCTTTTTAGATAGGTGGTTTTTTTAAACTATCATGTGCTTTTAAATTTGCAATTATTTTCTCCTCTGATATACTTTTCATGATATTTTATTCAGTGTCCCAAAGTGAAAGGTGACTTTTAACATCTTTAATCCTAAATTCAGAGCCTATCAATCCAACTAATTTAAAAATACAATAAAAGTAAAGGCACTATCTTTCAAGAGCCCAAGGGTATTAACATTGGATCTGTGGAAAAGAGAGCCAAAAAGAAAGACCCCAAAGTAGATGCAGTGCTGTATTCTTTAAAAAAAAGAACCTGAAATGCTGTTTTTGTCTTCTTTTTAATAGTTAACCCGACTCCTGCTCAGGAATCCTAGGTACTGAGAAGTCTATTGTGCAGCTGGGGAAAACTTTCAAAACCTTAATTACTGATAATCTAGGTTTCCACAGTAATATCAGTAATGCCTGGGTAATCCTCCTCCTTTACAACCCCCAGATGCTCCAGGCCTGCATCTGTCTTATCTGTAGCCCGGGACTGGCTACGGTGTGCTGGGAGGTTTTTTTTTCTTCTTTTAATAATTTTCAAACAGCTTGAAAAAGTTTCCATCTTATCTCAGAGCTGAAGCGGTGTCACTTGCCAGTCCAAATACTCTAGTGCGAGCTTTCCCTCTCACTCAACTCACCACAGCTGGATCCCTCAACCCAAAGGGGCTCCCGCAGAGATAAAAATGCGGCCTAGCTTAGGTCAATGATTAAATTGAAAGTTACAATATTACCAGGCCGGCTTAAGCCAGAGAGGAGGGGGAGCATGCTTTGAATTCTTTCAGGGGGTCAATGCAGTGGCCACCTTCTCTGAAAACACAAAACGGGAGCGGGGGGAGTGGGGGGTCTTAGGAGTGTAATTGGGGAAACCTTTGCTGGGCCTATCACTGCGTTCTCAGCTTTCAATCTCAAGACAACTACTTATTGTCTCCGAGGCAGTTTTATCAGTGAGTCTGTACATTTATTGACTTGTGGAAGAAATGCTTGTGAGTGAAGCACATTTCCAAGGTGGAGCCTGCCATGGCTGAAGCAGTTTGAAAGATGTGTGTTGTGTGTATGTGTGTGTGTGTGTGTGTGTGTGTGTGTGTGTGTGTCACAAGTGTGGCTGAATGTGGGTTTGTATGAGTATATGGATATAAGCATATGTGTGCATGACTGTCTGAGAACATTAGTGTATATGTGTCTTATGAACATAACTCTGAATGTGTTTGTATGAGTATGTGTACGTCAATGTGAAAGTATATGTGTATGCCTGAGAACATTAGAGTGCATGTATGAATGTCTTGTGAACATAACTCTAAATGTGTGTTTGTGTGAGCATGTGCGTGTGAGTATATTTGGATGTGAATATGACTGTGTATTTGAGATTGTATCTGAGTGTATGACTTTGAGTATGTGTGTGTGCATTTGAGAGTGGTACATGTATGTGAGCATGAGTAGAATTATGTATATAAGTATCCATGTGTGAATATGACTGTGTATTTGAGAACATGTATGTGTGTGAATATGACTAGGATTATAACAGTGAATGTGTGTGAATCTGTATGTGAGCATGAGTGTGTAAGTGTATGTGATTATGACTGTGACTGTGTATATAAGTATATATGTGTGTGACTGTTATTTGAGAATGTTTGCATATGTGTGCATGATTATAACATTAAATTATGTGTTTGAGCATATGGTATGTGATATGAATATTTATATGATAGTATACAAATGTATGAGAATAAGAGTGTGGGGGCAGCTAGGTGGTGCAGTGGATAGAGCACCGACCCTGGAGTCAGGAGTCCCTGAGTTCAAATCCAGCCTCAAACACTTAATAATTACCTAGTTGTGTGGTCTTGGGCAAGCTACTTAACCCCCATTGCCTTGCAAAAACTAAAAAAAAAAAATAAGAGTGTGATCGTGTGTGAGTGTGTGGGTGAATATGAGCATGAGTATGAGACTTGAGTTTGTGTGACTCTGTGTGTGTGTGTGTGTGTGTGTGTGTGTGTGTGTGTGTGTCTGTGTGTGTGTAGGGTGGGGAAGGGGAATCCAGCAAACTACATAAAGAATTATTTATAGGGTATATAGTTCAGGGGTGGTGTAAAGAGTTCACATCAATGAAGGTTAAACCCATCTGTCAGGGTAAAGTGCATCATGCACAGCTCTCTGTAAATCATAGAAGGTTTAGAGACAGAGTTTGGCTACATCTAAAATCCTGCCCCATATGGGAGTGTATAATGTGCCTGAGGATACAACATCTTCCCTGCCTGAAAAGTCGGACAGCTAATAATTCACAGGCATACGTGTGATATAACAGGCTCCTTCAGCTCTGACCCAGCAATCAATCAACAGGTATTTATTAGTCACCTACCGGGGGCTAGACCCTGCGCTGAGCTATTGCTTAAAAGTCAAAAGCAAAACGAGTACTTGTATTGGAGGAACCTAAAGACTCTCTACAGAAAAGGAGCTTGTAAGCATGCCTAGAGGAACATACACAACAGAGAGGTGGAGAATGGGAAGAGAGAGAAACAGGATGAGATTCATGTAGATGAAAGGGGCTCTTAACTCAGAAATTATTTTTAAAAAATAACCCACTGATTATTCTTCAATATAATTAATTTCTTTTGTGAAACTATATATTTTGTTTTATGCATTTAAAAGCACTATTCTATAGGTTTCACCAGAATGACTGACCAGGGATTTCATTGGTTTCACCAAAATGAGTGTCCATGATGTGCATACATATCCTTTGTTCCAGCAATACCACTACTGGGTCTACAGCCTGAACAGATGATGAAAAAGGGTAAAAACATCACTTGTACAAAAATAGTCATAGCAGCCCTGTTTGTGGTGGCAAAGCATTGGAAATCAAGTAAATGTCCTTCAAGTGGGGAATGGCTTAGCAAACTGTGGTATGTGTATGACATGGAACACTATTGTTCTATTAGAAACCAGGAGGGATGGGAATTCAGGATTTACATGAACTGATGCTGAACGAGATGAGCAGAACCAGAAAAACATTGTACACCCTAACAGCAACATGGGGGTGATGATCAACCTTGATGGATGTGCTCATTCCATCAGTGCAACAATCAGGGACAATTTTGGGGTATCAGCAATGGAGAATGCCATCTGTATTCAGAGAAAGAATTGTGGAGTTTGAACAAAGACCAAAGACTATTACCTTTAATTTAGGGGACAAAAACAGTTATCTTATTATGTAATTTAGCTATCTCTTATACTTATTTTTCTTCCTTAAGGATATGATTTCTCACTCATCACAATCAACTTAGATTGATGTATACTGTAGAAACAATGTAAAGACTAACAGACTGCCTTCTGTGGGGGGGGGGGGGGAAGGGAAGCAAGATTAGGGGGAAAATTGTAAAAGTCAAAGTAAATAAAATCTTTCTTTAAAAAAAATGAGTGTCCATGGGATGCATTGGTTTTACAAGAATGACTACCCAAGGGGTCTATTGGCTTCACCAAGATAACTGCCCAAGGGGTCCATTGACTTCACCAGGATGAATGTTCAAGGACTCCATTGGCTTTACCAGATTGACCTATGAACCAAGGGGTCTATAGGTTTCAGCTGAATGACTGTCCAAAAGGTCCCATTTTCTTCACCATGATGATTATCCAGGGGGGTTCATAAACTTTACCAGAATGTCTATCCAATGGGTCCATTAACTTCACCAGAATGTCTCCAAGGGGTCCATTGGCTTCACCAGAATCCCTACCCAAGTGATATAAAGGCTTCACTAGAATGACTGTCTAGAGGATCCATGACATATACAAAATATTTATGGATCCCTAATTAATGTAGATAATAGATGGCTCTTGCATTGGAAGCCTTCCCTCCAAATTTCCAAGAAAGGCAAATCCAAAGGATTAATCATTCATTTTTAGCCAGAGGAGACCTCAAAAGCCATCTGATTCCAACTCCTCATTTTCCAGAAGGACTGACACTCAGAAAGCTTAGTTGATTTTCCTAGTATTACTCAGGCAATAATGTAGAGAACTAAAACAAGAACCCACAGACTTTGACTCTACTGCCAGGACAATGCTCCCTCTAGAATAAATAAACTCACTTCCTCACTATCACCACCACCCCAAAGAGTAGGCTGGGTTCAAATCCTCTGGAGATGTGATTGGTCTAATAACCTATCAGTCCTATATCAGAGTAGCAGAAGGTTCAATATAAAGTCTTATTCTTATGCTGGAAAGAGTTCATTATCCTCTGATAATCCACTTATTGTACTTGAATAATTAAATAAACAGTGATACTAGTCTTTTAAGCAATTCTCTAATTATTAGCATATAACCTGAATTACACTCCCCTAAATTCCAATTTAGACTATTATATTTTTCTGGGAGTTAAGGGCAACCAGGAAGGAGAGAAAGCTGAAAATAATAATTTCTCTTCATGATTAATGAGGGAGTGAGTATTAGTATAGACAGACAGAATATGGAAATCATGCCATCCTTTGGATAAACAAAATGGTCACATTTCGTGTGTCCTGGAAAGGTCACTGTAAGAGCAACCACTTGAATATGAATTTATTTTTACCTTAGGATCTTAGATTTAAAACTGGAGGGCATATCAGAAGTTACCTGCATTTTACAAAGAAGGAAACTGATTTGCACTGTGGTTGAGATTTCTCCAGAATAGTAAGTGGCAAAGCGGGTTTCGCTTGCATCTTCTGACTCTATTTTCAGTATTCTTTACCACTGGACCCTTCAGGTGGAAATAAAAGCATTTGCTTTCTTACTTCATCTTATTCTGGTCTCTATATAAAGAATAGGCAAATTCCCATGATGACAAGTTGAGTCAGAATCCAGGGTGTGGCAAACAGTTCCCTAATACTTCTAATTCCCTTGGAAAATAGTGAACAATTCCATACATGTGGCTTACTTCTGGCGGTATATAAGCAATTTTTGTGCTTGAGGCAAGAAAATTTGAAAACCATCCTCAAATTCAATTTCTATTTCAAAGTAGAAAGCCTGTGAGCATAACTCTGGACCACTCAGGTTGGTGGGATGTTTTAGGTTTAGGATTCGAATGATAATTTTAGAACAACCAATGTCTAATTTAACTTCTCCCATCGTGTACATTTGAAGATGATTTTTTGATCCAAATGTTAACTTTACAATTATCCCCATTAAATCTCACCATGTTGGATTGTACCCACTGTTCTAACCAGTCAAAATCTTTTGGGATACAAATTTGTCATTCATTAATTTTCCCTCCCAGCTTTGCATCTTCTGCAAATTAAATAATCCTGCAGTCAAAGAGTGCAGGGTCAAAAAGAGACAGGTCTCTGGGGATCTCTACTAGTGAACTTGCTACAGACTGACCCATTGATGACTGCTCTTGAGACTGGAAATTCAACCAGTTCCTAACTAACCTAATTGTATTTCATCTAGCCCACATCCACAAGCATAACCCAAGAGTTTTATGAAAGAAACAAAAACAAAAAAAAAGAGTAGGGTCTGATCACAGAGAATTTACAGTATAGAGAGAAATAAGTTAAATACCTGCCAAAAAAAACCCCACTAATTACACATTAAGACAGTATATTCTAAGGGGCGTCTAGGTGGTGTAGTGGATAAAGCACCAGCCCTGGAGTCAGGAGTACCTGGATTCAAATCCGGTCTCAGACACTTAATAATTACCTAGCCGTGTGGCCTTGGGCAAGCCACTTAACCCCATTTGCCTGCAAAAACCTAAAAAACAAAAAACAAAAAAAGACAGTATATTCTAAGTATCAATCAAGAGAAAAATTAAAACTAAAGGAGGTGAGGGAGATCATATCTTATTGGCATGATCATAAAATGTTTTGTAAAGAAAGTAAGATTTGGTTTTCAGCATAAGGAATTGTCCTTTTGTATCAAATAAGTTTTAGTCCTTAAAAGTTAAAAGCATCAACAAATAATATTTTTAACCATAGGGATAAGCATATGTCTTTAGCTGAGACAATGAGAATGACTATTCTGAGGAAGGATCCAAATGGAGCTATGGGTTGGAAAACGTCCAGCCCTGCCACTTGGAGATGAAGTTCCAGAGGAATGCAAAGTTCTCAGAAAGTTCCTCTGTTTTGTCTAAACAGGACTTTCTGCATAAATATTCCTTCTCCCTAACTACTGGGTGCATGTTACATCTTCATTCCATATTACACCAGGCACACCCTGGAGAGATCATCAATTAGACAAACTGTTTGACTATCATTTCTCAATGTTGGGGTGGATATTTAGAAAGATCAACTTACTGTTTTTGTTTTCAAGAGATAAACTTAATCATCCTCCATAAAACCATCACATTTGAGAACCCTTGACAACATTATCCAATTTCTTGAATTACCCTTTTACTTTTGGTGAATTCCATTTTCAGAGATCAAGGACTACCATTCTTCTTTCCTTTTCTAACTCTGCCTCTTATTCAGTACCTTGCTTGTCTTCTCATACAGAAAATTCTTTAGCATCTTTGGCCTCCTCATCTTAGAAATAACTCTGAAGCTGTGGAGTTCCTCCCAGAACTTGCGTTTTGAGGAAGAAACCAGGGTAGCCATGCTTCTTTCATCTTCCTGCACTACTTCTTTTTTTTTGTTTTTTTTGCAAGGCAATGGAGTTAAGTGGCTTGCCCAAGGCCACACGGCTAGGTAATTATTAAGTGTCTGAGGCCGGGTTTGAACTCAGGTACTCCTGACTCCAAGGTCAGTGCTCTATCCACTGCACCACCTAGCCACCCCCCCCTGCACTACTTCTGATGCTTCATATTTGCTATTAGGCAGGTATCTCCCCTCACCCAAATTCCTTCTTAGTTCCCCTTTTAGTTGTCATTTTCCCCCCAGTAGAATGTAAGCTCCTTGAAGGAAGAGGCTGAATTTTTTTTTATTGTATTTGTATCTCCAGTGTTCACCACAGTGCCTTGCACAGGGTAAATTTTAACAAATACTTGTTGAATTGACCTTTCTATTCTGATTGGTTTAGAATTTGGCTCCATGATGGAATTTCCAAAGTTCTATTGGATTCCATTTTTAATTTTTTCTTGATATAAAGGTTTGGTCCAGGTAAAGCACCAGAAAAACTTTTTAAAAATATCCTCATCGTTTTTAGATGTAATCTATCAAAAAATCCTAGAATGTAAGAGCTTGGAGACATTTTAGACATTATTTAACCCAGAGTCATCATTTTCCAGATAAGAAGACCCAGAGTAGACAGTGACTTCCCCAGAGTGTTACTAGAATAAGTTTACCCTAGAGCTGAACTTGGACTGGACAACTGGAGTGCTAGTGTTTGCAATACTTAAACTTCTGAAAAAACAATTGATCTTAGAACTTTTTTTTTAAAGCAATAATAATTAGTTAAAACTAAAAGCTATCAAATGGTTGCTTTCTCTACTCAAATCCTAGATGAACTCCTTTCTAGCCTACTCCCTTCATTCCATATCTGATAAGCAATGACTTCATGGTGTTGCAAGGTTCCTTCCTAATGATGCAGATATCCTAGGATTTCCAGCTCCCCTGAAAAGAATATACTATAGTATGATGTCACCTCAACCCCAACCTAATTTGTCTTGAAAAGTTCACTTGAGGGTCATTTTATGAAACTTTACCTGGCACCATATGTGCTGGTCTTCTGACTTCTGGGCCAGCATCTTCTCATTTGATAACCTTCTTTGGAAATAGGTACAAATTCTGCTCCTATCTGTGTTTTACAGATCATTGAAGGCCTAATTCTGTCAAATGTACAAAAAATTTCTGAAACATCCATACTTGACTTTTGGAATACAACAGGAAAAAGTTTATAAACATACTGGACTTCTCATATGGCAGAGAGAGATGAAATACATGTGACCTGGGAAGGACCTGGGATAATATCACATCCAATTTCTCATTTTATAGATGAGGATACTGAGGCTGAGAGAGATTAAAATGATTCCTCCAAGGATGTACGAAGGTTTTGCAGGACAGATAGGACTAGAATCCAAATCTCTTGACTCTTAGAACAGTGTTCTTTCTCCTTAACCGTGCTACTATGTTTAAAGCTTGGTTAGGAAAGTTGAAGGGGAAAGGGTTTTCATAGAGGAGTATTCATTTTGGAATCTCATCATTTTGGATCTCATCAAAGTGGACATCAAAACTCTTCCCAACTTAAGCAATTCTTGCATGTGTCTTCTATGAATCCTCAAGAGAGGATCCACCCACAAACTGGAGCCCTTCCTCTGATTTATTTATTCTTTCCATAAGCACTAAATTTAACCATTTGTAGTTTCTCCCTCTCATTTTAGGTCCAATCTTTCTTTTCTGTTCATATTTGTCTTCAGAATACCTTTTATATTACTTCTGATGGACAACCAATCTGGAGATATTCTCTAGCCTACTTATATCTTCCATATATATTTCCATGGTTCTTTGGGCTGTATCTCTATATTTCTGTTCAGTACAGTTATCTCTGTAGCATATCTATCCTAAAATCTTGGAAGAACTAAACATGGGAGGCATGTGGGAAGAAGAGTTACAAATAAATACAGCGTGAAATTCTTAACCCTGGGGAGTTCAATAAAGATTGAAAGAAAAGACAGATCCACCTAAAAACATAAATACACTCATTATCCTAAATAGTATGTGACAAATGTTAACTGAGTGATATAGTTGATAAAGATTAAGGAAATTGGAAATCTTCCAGGACATCAGAGGAGATATGAAGGAAGATGTGGAATTTGATTTTTGGAATACTGGAATAAGGGATAATCTGAAATAATTTTATTTCAAAATTTCTTTTATATAAGTATTTAGTACCTTTGTAATAATTGATGACATATGTCAAGACTTAAAAAATGCTCACAAAAAGCTGGTAAGGAAGAAAGAAAGAAAGAAAGAAAGAAAGAAAGAAAGAAAGAAAGAAAGAAAGAAAGAAAGAAAGGAAGGAAGGAAGGAAGGAAGGAAGGAAGGAAGGAAGGAAGGAAGAAAGAAAGAAAGAAAGAAAGAAAGAAAGAAAGAAAGAAAGAAAGAAAGAAAGAAAAAGAAAAAGAGAGAGAGAAAGAAAGAGAAAGAGAGAAAGGAAGAAAGAAAAAGAAAGAGGGGGAGAAAGGAAGGAGAGAGAGAAAGAAGGAAAGAGATAAGGAAAGAAAGACCAAAGGAAAGAAAGAGAAGGAAAGAAAGAGGAAGGGAAAGAAAGGGGGCGCAGCTAGGTGGTGCAGTGGATAGAACACTGGCCCTGGAGTCAGGAGTTCAAATCCAGCCTCAGACACATAATAATTACCTAGCTGTTTGGCCTTGGGCAAGCCACTTAACCCCATTGCCTTGCAAAAACTGAAAAAAAAATGTTAAAAGAGTGAAGAAGTCAGGGAAGCCTGGAGGGATTTGCATGAACTTATGCTGAGCGAGATGAGCAGAACCAGAAAAACACTGTACACCCTAACAGCAACATGGGGATGATAATCAACTTTGATGGACTTGCTCATTCCATCAGTGCAACAATCAGGGACAGTTTTGGGCTAACTGAGATGGAGAATATCTCTGTATCCAGATAAAGAACTGTGGAGTTTGAAAAAAGTTCAAGGATTATTACCTTTAATTTAAAAAAAAACACTGATATCTTATTGTCTGATCTTGTTATCTCTTATACTTTGTTTCTTCCTTAAGGATAGGATTTCTCTCTCATCTCGCTCAATTTGGATGAATGTACAACATGGAAACAATGGAAAGACAGATAAATTGCTTTCTGTGGGGGGGGAGTAAGATTGGGGGGGTTGTAAAACTCAAAATAAATAAAATCTTTAATTACAAAAATAAGAGTGAAGAAGGAAAGAGAAGAAGGAGATCAGAAGGAAAGAGAGAAGAAGGAAAGGGGAAGAGGGAAAGAAGGAAAAAAGGGAAAGAAGAAAATTAGGAAGGCTTCTATGAATTGATGCAAGGTGAAATGAGAAGAAGCAGACCATTTTTTATAATAACAATACCATGAAGAAAAACAACTTTCAAGGATTTAAGAACTATTAGCAAGACGTTTGACCTAGCCAAATGTCCAAAAGACTGATGATAAACTTGCTTCCAATTTCCCAATAGAGAGGTGAAACAGAGTAAGACATTTACTTTCAAATTCAATCAATAACATGAATTTGTTTTGACTATATTTTTACAAGGAATTTTATGTGTGTGTGTGTGTGTGTTTTCATTTGGAATATGGGAAGATGGAAGATGGGAACTAGTTATTAATAATGAGAAAAATAGAAAACTTTTTGTAAAAACAGAAGAGGGTCATTGAAGCTTTTTTTAATTCACAAAAGAAAACAAAAAGAAAATCAAAAGAAAATAAAACAACGTTGAAAGTTAAATGCTGAATTGATTATATACTTAAAAGGAAATGCAAGTTACATGTCATAAAGATTTAGTTTTGTGTACAACCTTTTATTCTATTCTACTTTGTATAAAGAAATGTCCATTTTTATTTGGTGTTTTTAAAGGTCAGAACTGTTTTTAAAGAGGAAAAAAGATCCCCTGAGCTGTCTTAACAAGACTTTTTTTCATAAATGTTTAATCTACTTATATCCGAGTTGCTAGTTATATCTTCATTCCATCTTGCACCAGACACACCCTGAAGATGGTATCAGCTAGGCAATTGCTTGGCTGTTTTTCTAAATGGAAATATGTGTTTAGATGAGGCAAAGAACCCAGGGAGCAAGATTAAATACTTAGATCAACTTATTGTATTTATTTGCAACCACCCAGAGATAAGCTTGTAGCTACTATTCTCTAAACTCTAAAGGGTGAAGCCTTTACAGCTAAATTTAAGACTCTCTCATAGAGAGGTCATTCCTAATTATTCCCAAAGCAATTTGATTCTATTCAACAAATATTTATTAGACACTTATTTTTTTTAAAAAAAAAAAAGGTAATATCATTGGTATCAGAGATTTAAAGACAAAAAAAAAAAAAAAAGATGCACTCTCTGAAGGACCGTAAATTACAGCAGGGTATTTTGAGGAGAGAGAATATTAAGTCAAAGTAACAGGAAGTTTCCCAAGGGAGGTGATATCTAAACTGAGCCTTAAAGGAACATATGGATTATGAGAGATAGAAATGAGGAAAGAATGCATTCCAGACCTAGGACACATTTTTTGCCAAGGCCTGGAGGCAGAGGATAAAATATCCAGTTGGGGAACAGCTAGTTCCCTCATTTGGCTAGAAAGGGGAATCCATGCAGGGAAGTTATGTGATATAAGATTGGATTAAGATGTGAACGCCCTGAAACACTAAGCTGAGGAGTAAGTATTTTACATTAGAGTCAATAGAATCAGAGACCTCTTTCCCTTGGATCTAAAGCACAACTCAGTGTTAAGAACAGTCAGCTTGGAGGGTAACTTGTGAATGTATTTTTTTTTATCTCTTGCCATCTTCAAAAATAGCTGAATAAGTGGTGAAGAGTGTGAATCCCAGGTGAAGGGGCAGAGGAGGGGTGCTGGGCTAAGTCCCTAGCCTCACTTTCTCCTCCAGAGTCATCTGGGTACAGATATGGATCAGTACAACTGGTGATGGCCCAAGATTTGAGGCAGAGTTAAGTGACTTACCTAAGATCACAGGGCTAGTGTATATCTGAAGTCACATTGGAACTCAGGTTCTTCTGACTTCAGAACATTGATTGAATAAGGGAGAAAAAGGTTCTCCTTTGAAAGCATGCATGAAAATAGGAGAGACTGGGAAAGAGGGATTAATTTAGACTAGAGTCTGGAGCCTAACAAAGGTTTCTTAACTGATTAGGAGAGGGCTGGGACAAAAATGAAAAAGAGCCCCAGGATTCTGTATTCATTTTGTACAAGGGGAATGGTTTCCCCAAATTGGAGAATATCATAAATTTGTTCTCATTCGACTAAAGAAACTGGTTCACCAGGTGGCTATGCATAGTACAGAGCTGGGAGGACCATGAGGAACATTATGAAATAGGAGAGGAAGGGGTGGGGAGGGAAGTGTCATATGATCTTCTGATAATTTGTATTAGGAGAAAGGAGTGAGCCAAAACAGGATTTGGGGGAAGACACAGCTTTCACTAGCAGAACTCTCTCTCACACATGAGACCCTAAGTATTTACAAGGATAATTAGGGTTAGAGGCTGTTAATTCAAAGGATTATAGATTTAGGACTGGGTGAACCTTATAGGTGAACTGGTCCAACATCTTTTGTTTTACAGATAAACAGAGACTCTGCAGAGTGACATAGTCTATCACATAGCCAGCAAGCCAAAGAGTTATGAATCAAACTCCAGTCCTGAGTCCAAATGGTCTTTGTTTTGGTTTTTTTCCTTTTTTATATTGTTTTCCTCCTTTTTAAAAACATAGTTTTCATCTCTAGTATTATGAACTGTGTGCTTTATACAGTGGAGAGCCTTGCATACTTTTCCCCAAAGTTCTTAAATTGGGGCCATGCTTGAAGAGTGAGAAAACTCTCTAAGGAAATGAAGTCCTTTGTATCATTGGAGTTTCTCACACTAGACTTTACAGGTTCTTAAAATTAAAACACTCATCAAATAATACTTTGAAGCAAGTGGATGGCTACATGTCTTGTATCAAATGCTATTAGAACAAAGTCTCTGAGGGAGATATCATACTGGAATCCTAGATTGGAAAATGCCTAGTTCTCCCCGTTAGACAAAGAGATCCTCAGAAACACAATATTGTCATAAAGTTCCTGTATCTAAATCTAGCTTTGTTCCATCTCTCTGCCTTCTGGATACTTGTCATGTCTTTATTCCATCTCACACCAGGCACACCCTGGAGATAGCATCAGTTGGACAAGTAACAGCTTGGCTATAATATCCTAGTGGGGTGGATGTGGGGTGAATACTTAGAAGGGTCAGACTCTTTGCTTCTGTTTACAGCCACTCAGAGATAAGCCCTTGCCCACTCTCCTCTAAAGGATAATGCCTTCACATCTGAGACCCCTTCACACTGTTATCTAATTACTCCAATTACCATTCCATTCAGACTGATTTTAAATTTGTTTTCAAGAGGGGAATTCTAAAGAGCTCATAGACTGTTGGATTTTTTTCTTTCTACTGTGGAGGTGACTTTGTCCAACCCTCCCATACTTAAATCAATTCACTTGTCTGTCATGGCATTATTTCTCTGATGTCATGGTCCTCTTTGAGAAGAAAAGACAAACCACAACAGCAACAATAATAACTGTGGAGGTACAATAGAAGAGAAGTTTTTTTTAAATAATCTTTCCATTATGTTTTTCTAATGTAACATATGATAGAACCATTTGTGTCAAACCTGTATAGTACTTTAGACATGATGTGGTCCAAAGTCTTTATTTTACTAACTTTTATTAACTCATTTTGTTATCTACAACAGTAATTTCCTAATGAACCCTCTACTTTCTACTGAAACCTCCTTTGTAATAAAGGTTAATATAGACAAACTCAACAAAATGACCACCCTCAGTAATTATGCAACATTCTGCTTCTCTATTCTTCAGATTCATTCATCTGAATCTGACTGTTTTTTGATGTTATTCTACTTCACTCTGCATGAATATCATCCAGAGTGAAAACCCCATACTCCTCTCCATTTCTTATAATTGTTATTTCTTCACATTAAAATTCTCTTACATTCATCTATCACGTTTTCTTCAATTACTCCCCAAACAATGAATACCTATTTTATTTCTAGTTTGGGACTTCCACAGAAATTTATGGATGATGATTCAATTTATGGATGATGAAGTTAAGAGATTTGGTCAAAGTAAAGTAAGTTAATAGCCAATCTCTCAACTTCAGGCTTTATGTTTTGTTACTGTTTATATACATACATACATGCACATGCACACACATATACATATTGCTGCTTCTGTGTTACATGATATGTACTTTATATACTTCTTTGAAATTTAACAAATTTTGCCAGGAAATATACCGTGATTCTAAGAGAAAATTAAACTTCAAAAACCTAATAAATGTGCAAAGCATTTAAGAAAAACTGATGTTTGACCATTGGTAAACAATGGAAAAAGATATTTGAAACATGCCACAAAATAGAGAGAAGGGGGGGTGCATTGGTTGATTCAAGAATATTTCATGGTACCCCAGAATATTAGCATTGAAAAGGAATTTAGAAATCGTTTAGTTTAATAGCCTCATTTTATAGATGAGAAAACAATTCAGAGAAGAAATTCAACCAGTCCAGTCCAAAATCACCCTTTAATGAAGCCTGAATTGACAGCACTATATACTACTGACTCAAAAGAAGATCCCAGTTCTTATAATTTTCTTCTTTCATTAACCTCTGGAATGGTCAGGAAATACCATGCTGGTGTTTATTGAAGTAGGCATATTTATTGAAGTAGGCATATTAAGAAGTCAACCCTTGAATATAGATGCAGAAGTCAAGTATGAAAAGGAAGAGAAAAAAAGTGACTGGAGAGTGATAGAACCATGAGTCAGTGCTTAGGTTTGTTTGGGCATAGATCAACAGGTATGTGAGGGTATATATTGGAGTGTGGCTACTGAGTTTAGAGCACTTAGGTGGTACCATAATGCATGGAGCATTAGAGCTGGAGTCAGGAAGATGCGTCTTCCTGAGTTTCAATCTAGCTTCAGATACTTGCATGACCCTGGACAAGTCACTTACCCCTGTTTGCCTCCATTTCTTGATCAGCTATAAAATAAGCTTAGAGAAGGAAGTAGCAGACCACTTTGCCAAGAAAACCCCAAATAAGGTCACAGAAAGTTGGACAAGACTCAGTGACAAGGACAGCACCCAGGAGTTTGTGGAAGACTTCAAGTTGGCTATTTAAAAGGCTTATAAGGAATGAAGATGGTAGGTGTTCTGAACCTCTCATTTCAGCCAGGGAGTTTGAACCTACAATTTCATTGATTTAGGAAATGATGGCCCTAAGAAATCAAGTGACTTTCCCATGGTCAACCAGGCAGGATGTATAAGAGATCAACTGGTTTTGAATTTAGCTCTTCCTCACTTTTAGTATGGTTGTTTTCCCTGAGGCCATGCTATTCTTAAATCTAAACCCAAAGGAGATTTAAAATCCTATCATTTAGTCTTTGCTTAGGAGATATGACTCAGAAAATCATCCCTTCAATCAATATTTTTAATAGAGATGAAGTCAAATAAGAGTGGAAAGAAGGAGCTTGTGGAAGAGGAAGTGGAGAAAATATCTTCATCTCTTTGCTTTGATGATTTGAGGGAGGAATGCAAAGTGTGGATTATGGACTGACCTTCTAAGTACCTTCTCCTCTGGGCTGCCTGGTGAATACCAGGGCTTTCCCAAAAGTCTGTCTTTACCCTCCAATTCCAGGCAGTTTCTGCAGGCTGAAAATTCAGGTATCATAGACACATGCAGAAGCAAACAGCTGAAAGGACTGGGGTTGAATCCCAATTGCTATGTAACAATGGGCAACTAATTATCTACACATCTGTAGAAAATGGGAAGGGGAGAGAAAGTGTGGTATTAATTCCTGAACTACCTATCTCTTGTTGTTTGTCCTTTGTTCTGGAAGAAAATCAATGACTTCAGGAAGGTGATGCTTTGACTTGCAAGTGAATTGAATTTAAGTAAGGCAGGACTGTGCAAAGTCACTTCTCATCCAGGGTCATCCAAGGCATAGAGCAGGAAACCTGACTATGCCCTTGGAGGTATTAGAAAACTTTGTCTTTTTAAGCTATGTAAGGTCTTTCTTAGATCTCTGTCTGAAGCAACACCCATTCAGTGATCAAGGTTAGGTAAAAAAATGAGGAGAAAAAAATGACCTCTTTTACTTGATCAGACACAAAAAAAGAAAAGACAAAGAAAATCAATCTGGGAAGAAAATCTCAGGATTTCTGGCCAATACAGAAATAATTGCTATTTACACTTACTCTGGGTCAAATAATGACCAAATGAATCTTAGGTTAGGACTTATATAGTTGTTCAATCAGTGAGAGCCAGAGTGATTTGGAGTTAAAGCATGGTGCTATTGTGCTATTTAAATTGTGCTATTTGAATCCAGTGGCCTTTATCAAAGCCTCCTAGGCTGTATTTCAAGAATTCATAAATGAAGCTATGTGGGCCAAAAGAGCTAATTGTACCAGGTTTGTTTGATTTTTTTAAATGATAGAATAAATAAGTAAGGAAGAGAAAAAAAGTCTAGCCTCTAGACTCCAAGATATCTTGTTTGGTTTCAGCAATCAAAATCAATATTCCTTTGGGCAGAGCACCCACAGGTAAAGGGTAGCAAAGCCTAATATGGCATTGGGGGACAGCATGAGAGGCTGAAGGGGAGGGATGGAGAAAAGGAGGTCTAATGGCATCAGGAAGGTGTTGTATTGGCTTGTAAGAGAATTAGATTTAAATGAGAGTGAAAAGTGTGCGAAGTCACCAGTCTCACATCTCTGTAGCCATCGGGACCCAGTGACAAGATATAAATCAGGACAACTTGAGTTGGCACCAGGTATAGTTGAAGACCTTGACCTCGCCTACCTCTTTAGAGCAGCTGTAAAAGGAAGGAAACTACTTTGCAGAATCCAATAAGACTATATAATCATCTATCCTTCTCTTGCCTCAAGGACCCAGGTTTGCCTCATTTTCCCTGCAGGGCTTCAAGATTTAAAGGGGGAATCAGGTAAAGAGAGATAAGTGGTGTGAAAACACCAAGAGATTGGCCCTGGTGTGTACAGCTTTCCATGTCTACTATACAGCAAGAACAGACAATTTTGAAAAGGGAGTGGGGAGCTATTGTACTCTAACAGACTCATTATCCCAATAGGCCCTTCTTCCTAAGCTGCATTTCAGAATAACTGATCAGCCAAGAAAAGACTAATGCTTTCAGGTCTAATGCTCTCTAAAATTCTCCCCTGGCCTGAAATTTTAGGAAGTGGAAGGCTCTCAAATGAGAATTATATCCCAGTTCAAATTTCCAACCAATCACTGCCACCCGGAAGTCTAAATGCTAATGTGCCACGGGGACCTGATTGGAGCCAGATATGCCCAGGAACCTCTCTGGGTCAGCAGAATTAGACATTTCAGCCTCCACTTGGGAGCCAACCCTACCATCCCCTTTAAGGGAGCTTATTCATAGGTTACTGATTCAGCTGCATGGAAATCATCACCTTTTCAGTTGTAAAAAACCTTTTGAGAATGGGGTTTCTTTTTTCTTTTTTTGATTTGAACCAGGATACTGTACTCTGCCAACCTGAAATAGCACAATGACTTTAGAATCTACAAATCTGAATGAATTCTAAACTTGACCAAAACTGGCAGAAGTTGGGGATGTGGGGAGGAGGGGGAGTGGAAAGGGAGGGATGAGTCAGAGATTCCACCCTCCAAAGGGGGCCAGCCTAATATGGCATTGTATGGCCACAAGAGAAGGCTAAGGTATGCTTGGCTTCTGACTGCAATGGGAAGCAGTATCTCTGGCCAAGGAGAAAATGTGCCCCCCCCCCCATGTCAAGGGTAACCTTTGGGCTGATCAGCCAAAGATAGGAAATATGGTAGAAAGCAAGAAGAACTTAAATGAAAGACAATCAACTGAAAGTCATATGGCAAGACCATACTTAAGCTCACTTCTATCTTAGCAGGTCCCTGAGCCCTAGATGGTCCTTGGTTTCTCTAAAGTATTTTATAAGCCAGTGGACTTTGAACTTGTGAAATTTGCACCCAAACATGAAAATAAACATGTGAGTCAGACGGAAGCTTCACCCTGTGTAACCTCCTGGAATATTAAATTTGTTTTCGACTCAAGGGTAGAGTGGGGGTGGAGAAGGAAGAACTTCAAAAGGTGAGAAATCTTCTGTTGCTAATAAAGTCCTGTAACTTAATGAAAACAAATAAAATTTCTCTTAAAATGTAGAAGTTTCTGTGAGTCAAAATGAGAGGCATCGAGATGATAAATCATAAGATCATAAACCAAAAGGACCTCAGACACCAACTAGTCCAAACTCCTCATTTCATAGTCAATAAAATTGAAGTTGGGACAGCTAGGTGGCACAGTGGATAGAGCACTGGCACTGGAATCAGGAGGACCTGAGTTCAAATCCAGCCTCAGACACTTACTAATTACCTAGCTGTGTGACCTTGGGCAAGTCACTTAACCCCATTGCCTTAAATAAATTTTAAAAAATTAAAAAAATTGAGGTCCAAGAAACTTGCCCAAAGTCTCCCAGGTATTAAGAATGCAAATCAGAATTTGAATGCATGTCCTTTCATTCTAGAGCTTGTATTTTTGCCAGTGTACCCTGCTTCCTTAAGTCTTAAGTCTTCCTTAAGTATCTGAAACTTAATTGTTTTGGGAAGAGTTCTAAGAGCTCCCTAGCTTCTACTACCATCTTGTCTCTACCCAGGATACCTTATGAAGGTCTTCCCTAAATCTTTATACTATGAAGTCAGAATACAAAAGCATATCCCTAGCAATCCTCATGCAGGGCACTCCATCTCTTCCTCTTTGCCAGTAATGCCCTCCCTCCTCACCTCTACTTAGAATCCCTAGTCCAATGACTCTGGCCACCTTTCTAGATTAAATTTTTGCTAAATCCCACTCCATCCCACCCTACCTTAACTACTCATACCTCCCTACCACACCCAGATTATGGGTATCTATTCTGGATAACTCTCTTGGCTAGATTGTAAACTTCTAGCAAAGCAAAGATTGTTATAATGTTTTATTTTCTGTAACTCTAGCATCCAATTTAGTGCTTGGTAAATAGTAGGTGCTTAATATATATTAGTTGATTGATTGATTAATCAAAGAGGAAGAAATAGATTAGATATTTTGACAGGAGGAGACTGGGTCTCAAATCTAGATCTCTAATTCAACTCAATCTGAGAAGTTTATTAAGTACCTACCATGTGGTAAAACATTGAGATCATAAAAGACAGAACAAAACAAGACCAACCCTGTATTCAAAGATTTTATCATCAATTTGAAGGTACTACATGTAAAGGGAAAAGTATATGCATTATGATCAGAGAGAGGAAAACAGGGATCATTCTCAACCAAGGAGATCAGAAGAGGCTTCCTGTAGCATTTGAGCTGAGTCTTCCACTAATTACTATTAATCTCATGCTTACAGATGTTAAGAAGGATTTATCATACCAATTTCATAAGCTAAGGATACGTAGAAACAAAGATTCTATTTTTTGTCTGTGTCAAAGGTATATATTGTTCAATAGGAACTGGGGGTTCTAAGCTTTTTTCTGTATCTTGCTGCCCCTAATTGATATTTGGTCTGGTAAGTACTGTCCTATTTGGAGTAAAAACAAATGTCACTCTAAAAACAGAATGTGAATAAGTCATTCAAGATGATTTTGGAAAATCTTTCACTTGTCATTGTCTATCATCTCTGCTTCCTGATAACTAAATCCATTAGGGAAAAAACAGCTAGAATAAAGCTAGGGAAAGGGTAAAGCTAAGATAACAAATGAAACATCATCCGAATGTTAACTGTAAAGAAATAGAACTACTCAATCCACAAATCAAAATAGTTTTCTACTCTGTCATTTTAATACCTATTGAGAGAGTTGAGAGAAATCTCATTTAGTGAAGTGTCAGATGACATGCTATTCTACAATATGACCATTAATGGATTTTGTGAATTCTTGCTTAAGCGAAGGATAAGAAGAACCTATTTTAATTTATACTCCAGATTTTCAGAGTAAGGGCATTTCCTCTAAGAAGACAGATCTTTACTATCCTGTATTTTCATAGACTGCTTTCATTAGTTTCTGCAGATGAGAAAAAATTTATTAACTGGAGTCCAGTCAGTGGACAACAAATTGTGATGGCCCTTGGCTAATGACCACAGTTTGTTAGCAAACCTCTCTCTAAAGCCTCTGTGAAGCTTGGACTGTATCCACTGGAACTTATGCTCCATGGTTATAGCTTCTAAAAATTCATTGTCATTTCCTCACAACCCCAAGAAGGAGACACTAGAGCAGAACTTTAGTAGAGAACATGAAAAGAAAAAAATAGATGTAGTTGATTGTAGCTTTGAAGCTAAAGGTTGGAAAAAGGTTAGTAAGAAAACTCCCAAACCTCAAACAGATGCCAGTCCTCCACAAACCACACATATTTTGCACTTCAAGAATGAAAAGGTGGTTTAGAAGAGCCACCAGTTTTAATTGAGATCAAATCTTTTTTTGTTGGATTATAATTGCAAGAAAACAGTTTCTAATGGAACTGCTGACTGCATTCTAGCATGCCACATCTTTTCAATAATAGACTGACTCCTTAAAAATACAAAGATGTCTTTGGAGTCAGGATCTATGTAGTAAGGAAAGAAGAAAAAAAGGAAAAAAGGAAGACAGAGGGAGGGGAGGGAGGAAGGAAGGAAGGAAGGAAGGAAGGAAGGAAGGAAGGAAGGAAGGAAGGAAGGAAGGAAGGAAGGAAGGAAGGAAGGAAGAAGGAAGGAAGGAAGGAAGGGAAAAAAAAGTCATACCAAAGGTGTTAGACACAAAAGAAAAGAATTGTGGAATATAGGTTCTTACTGAATGTTTGGGAAACAATAATAATTAACCAGACAGTACAATGTTATTAGATATGATGACAAAAGCAAAAGAAGAAAAAAATGGTGGTAGGAAAGTTAAGGATTTGAAAGAGTTTTTGCCTTTGGAATCAGAAAATCTGGTTTCAAGTCCCAGTTCTGACACTTTACTTGCTATGTGGTTCTGTGCGTATTATTTTATTGGCCATATGGCTCTGTACATAAGTTTCCTTATCTATAAGGACATGGATAGAGATAATGAGAGTACTAATACTAGAATCAGAGAATTTAGGTTTAAATTCCAATTCCTATTTATTATCTGTGTAATCTTGAGCAAGTGATTTTTTTCTCACTTAATTTACCTCACTGTAATTTGTTTCAAACATAATGATGTCATTTGGTGGTAGGAAAGTTAGGGATTTGAAAGAGTTTTTGCCTTTGGAACCAGGAAATCTGGTTTCAAGTCCCAATTCTGGCACTTTACTTGCTATGTGGTTCTATGCGTATAATTTCATTGGCCATATGGCTCTGTGCATAAGTTCCCTTATCTATAAGGACATGGATAGAGATAATGAGAGTACTAATACTAGAATCAGAGAATTTAGGTTTAAATTCCAATTCTTATTTATTATCTGTGCAATCTTGAGCAAGTGATTTTTTTTCTCACTTAATTGACCTCACTGTAATTTGTTTCAAACATAATGATGTCATTTGGGTCTTCTTTGAGAACAAAGGACAAGAACTAATCAACCAACCAATGGGTCTCAGTTTCCTCATCTGTAAAGTGAATAGGTTGGATGAGATGACTTCCTGAAGATCCTTTCAACTATGATAGTATGAAAGTGTTGAAGTAGCTGTTTTCTATATTACCATAAATTCTGTCCTTTAATCATATGTGTTTAGTTCAGTGGTTAGAATACTCAAGAGACCTCTTACTATTTTACTGTGCAACTTTGGGCCAATAATTTAATTCTCTAGTCTTCAGTTTCCTCATCTCTAAGATGATAAGGCTGACCTAGATGATTTCAAAGACTTCTTTGCAGCAAAATCCAAATGGACATGTTTCTATATCAATGAAAGGAGAAAATTGTTAAGGCATAAATCATTGGATTTGAAGCCCCAGATACAAACCTTAGAGTAAAACATTTGTTTCATATGCTGCTCATTCTTTGTACAGTTTTCCATGGAGGAAAACAGAGAGAACAGGTGACCAGGATCTTTAGCACTAATGTGTCATCATTAGAAGGGAGAAACAGGCACCACTCATGGACCTGAAGCTGAATAATTCACTGAATCTCTCTAAACTTCAGTTTGTTCATCTGTACAGTAAAGATAATATTTGCACTACCTACTTTATAGTGTAGCTGTGAACTTTAAATAAACTAATGTTTAAGAAAGCTTTGAAATATGCATAAGTGAATTATCATTATGATGATAGCTCCCAGATCTATGACCTAGATTATAGTACTCCCCTACATAATAATACTATTAATCTAATTTTCTGCTTGACATTTCTACTGGATGTTTTATGGACACCTCAAACTTAACATTTTCAAGTTTTAACCCATCATCTTCTCCCAAAGGCCTCCTCTTCCAAGTTGGCCAGAGTTATAGATACTAACCTGTAGCTATCTCTTTTATCCTTTCTTTCCCACTCACAGCCATCACTCTGGTTCAAGTCTTCATTTCCTACTTTTTTGTCTCTCCAATTTCTGTTTTTCCTCTCCATTCCAGATATCATATTGATGTCTGATGATGATGATGATATATACAGTTCATACTGTAGCCTCAATGCCTCCCTATTATGTCCACAGAGATATAATTGGTACTGTTCTTAGAGACAGAATTGTGTTTGAGCTGTGTACTCATGGCAAATCTCAAATTCTCATACCTTCATTTGGAAAGTCGGGATAACAATTACCCATCTCCTAGGACTATTTTTGAGGAAAGTGCTTCGTGTACCTTAAAATGCTAAAATCTAAGTGTGTTATAAAATATAAACTCCTTAATCTGGAATTTAAGATCCTCTGTAATTTGCTCTATTTACCTTTCCAGTCTTTTGTCATTCTATTACTTTTCCTTCTTGGCCCTTCAGCTAAACTCTCCCACTATCACTCTCCTACCATTGAACCAAACAAACTAGCAAACAAATATTTAAGGGAATGAGGAAGGAAGGAAATGATAACTTTTCAATTATTTGAAGGACTGCCATCCTGAAGATGCTTTAGTCATATCTACTTAAGAATCAGAAAAGGAAGTTCAAACCATCTAATTCCTTGCACTGTCAAATGGTCCAAAATCAGAAACTAATATAATTTTATCCATTGAAATGACATGAAAGAAGGGATGTCACCAGCTTCTTCACTACTGTACCCTAAGGACCATATACCCTTTCCATCTGACTTGCAATTGAAAGCTTCCGTATGTTTTTTCTCTATCATTAGGAAGTAAACACCTTGAGGTCAGGGACTTTCTGCAAAGAAATTTTGTGGGGTTTTTATGATTGGTTAAATGTTAGGGTGACTTTTTTTTCATTTTGGTAACCACACGATAGATATTACTAAATATTTGGCACTTAATAATTAATTTTTAAATTAAATTGACTTACTAGATGCTCTCCTGGTTGTGTTCATTTTTTATTATTCTCTTAAATCCTCCCTCTTAAATTAAGATTCTCCGGATCTTAAATTCTCTGCCTCTCTTAAATCCATTCTACATATCATTACCACACTAATTTACACAAATTCCACTTTAATTTGACACTTCCTGTCAGTCAATGGAGATTTATTAAATGATTACAATATATCAGGAACTGGAGGTAAGTGCTGAGGATGTCAAAAGAAGCAAAACATGGACACTGTCTCAGGGAGCTCACAATTTATTCCCCATTGCCAACCATTCTACAACAAATCCAAATTCCCAAGCCTAGCTTGTAAGGTCCTCCATAATTTGACCCTATCTAGTTTTTCTTTTCAATCTGTTTTCTAGGCTTCCAAGCAGGGGGAATCTTCTCAATGCCTCCTGCAAGAGACATACTTATTTATGTACCCATGTCTTCACTCACATTCTCCTCCCAACCTGAAATGCCTTCAGGCTATGATAATAATGATAATAATAATAATAATAATAATTTTAAAGTAGCTTACATTTCTATAGGCTTGATATGTTCTAGGAAGAGTTTTATAATTATCTTATTCAATTCTCAAAACAACCTAGGAGGTAGGTGTCATTATTCCTTTCAACCCTGGGAAATAGGTACTACTGTATATGTTCAGATGTGACTAGTCTCTGTAATCCCATTTGGGGTTTTCTTAGCAAAGACACTGGAGCTCTGTTTATTATTCCCATTTCACAGATAAGAAAACTGAGGCAATTAATAGAAGTAACAATAGCTCACATTTCTGTAGTTCTTAAAGCACTTCTTTTTTAATTTTATTTATTGATTTTTGAATTTTGCAATTTTCCCCCTAATCTCACTTCCCTCCCCCAACCCCCATAGAAGACGGTCTATTAGTCTTTACATTGTTTCCATGCTATACATTGATCTAAATTGAATGTGTTGAGAGAGAAATCATATCCTTAAGGAAAAAAAAAATAAAATATAAGAGATACCAAAATTACATAAGATAACTTTTTTTAAAAAAATTAGAAGCAATAGTCTTTGGTCTTTGTTCAAACTCCACAATTCTTTCTCTGGATAGTGGTATTCTCCATTGCAGATGCCCCAAAATTGTACCTGATTGCTGCACTGATGAAATGAGCAAGTCTATTAAGGACAATTATCACCCCCATGTTGCTGTTAGGGTGTAAAATGTTCTTCTAGTTCTTCTCATCTCACTCAGCATCAGTTCATGCAAATCCCACCAGGCTTCCCTGAATTCCCATCCCTCCTGGTTTCTAATAGAACAATAGTGTTCCATAACATACATATACCACAGTTTGTTCAGCCATTCCCCAATTGATGGACATTCACTCAATTTCCAATTATTTTTGCCACCACACACAAGGCTGCTATGAATATTTTTGTACAAGTGATGTTTTGACCCCTTTTCATGATCTCTTCTGGGTATAGACCCAGTAGTGGAATTGTTGGATCAGTTTCCTTTATTACCTCATTCCTCCTCCCCTTGCCTAAACTCATTTGCACATCTTTGTTGCCCTTTGGGCATAAATCCAGATTGTTCTCCAGAAGGGTTGGATAAATTCTCAGCTCCACCAACAATGCATTAGTGTCCCAGGTTTCCCACATTCCTTCTAACATTGATTATTGTCCTTTCTGGTCATAATAGCTAGTCTGCAAGATGTGTTAAAGCACTTCTTTATGAATTGCTTTCTTCATAGCAACCTTGTGAGAGAAACCATGAAAGTGCCGTTTTATAACCAATGAAACTATATTTAAAGGCTCTGTCCTGGTTATATAACTCATAATTATCAGTTTAAATTTGTCAGGTGTCTCCTGACACAAAGTTTACTAATTTTGCCATTGTACTTTGCATTTCATTGTTTTCTTGTATCATTTTTTCACATTAATCTTATCTCCCCAACTAGACTGTAACTTCCTTAAGGATAGAAAATATGTCCTGAACTTTTGCCCAGGGATAAGCATAGAGGTAGAGAGCCAGGGATTATTACTCCCTTACAACACCTGTTATAATTTTGATCACATAGTTGGTGGTCAGTAAATGCATGTGACAGACTTGTTATCTGGTTGACATACTGAAGAGAATTCTATGTTATCATTTCTCTCAATTGATATTTCTCAAACTCACTGCTTTCCTAGTGACAAGCTAAAAAAGTCCTCTAATATGGAACCTGTCTCTAAGCAGCCTTCTGGCTAAATTCAGGATTGGGTGAATTTACTGTTCAATGTCCACTTCCTGAATTCTATAAGGTGTATCCTCTCCAAATTCCTAGAATGGGATATTACCTTTGGTGTCCCTAAACACCATAGTGTGACCCATCTATCTTTTTTTATATTAAAACCACATTTCTCAAATGAGTTTTCTAGAATATAGCCCCCTAAGTAAACTATTAGTTATAGACCATGCAAAACAGATGGTGTTCATTGTTTATTACCAGGAGCTATATCAAACAATCTAAGAAATAAGGAATGCTGACTTAAAGGAAAGGAAGAAGTATCTTGATGAATCCTTTGACGTTTTTGCCTTTAAAAGGGAAAATCCAGGACTCTCAGAAGATGGTGGATTGAATGCAAAGATATTTGCATTTACATTTGCATTTGAACAAAATCAACCTGTTTTCTCTCACAAATTCTTTTGTTTCTCCTTTCCCTACAGTTATGGGGAAGCTCTGAAACTTCCCCTGGACAATCTTGTAGATTTTAGTGAGTTGTGTCATCTGTGTCCTGAATTTCCTTCTGCTCCCCAAATCCACTGTGGTTAGGCTAAAGATCTCAATCTGCTGGAACTCACACGATAGGGACCATTTGGCAGCTTTTCTAGAGAATGTCTTCATTGTCCTTAAAGGTTGTGAAAGCCTGGTCTCAGATAGCACACACATACACATACACACACACCCCCACACAAACCCAGCACACGTGTATTAGAATAGGAATTAGGAATCTATTTTCATGTTCCTTTTAGGGTTGCAGGTGTCATGTAAATCAGATCCGTCTTAGAAGGTGTAGTTTTCAGTGGAGCACCACCTATATCAGGACCTTCCTCATCTCATATAGCCTGGTGTAAAAGAAAATCTAGATTTGGTATAGCCTCCCCAATACTCACCCCCAACCATCTTACAGTTGTTCTCTTCTCCAACCCCACCCTGCTGGATAGCAGCCAACTTCTCAACTTCCCATAAGTATGGAAGATGGAGTTAGTGACTGTTTTATCAGTTTCCTTCATTACCTCATTCCTCCTCCCCTTGCCTAAACTCATTTGCTTTCATCCCTGAGAAATAAGGGATTGGATGGAAATAGAAGACTGAAATCATACTCAACCATGTTTTACATCCTGCTTCCAACAATCTCTTACTTGATGCTATTCATTCATGTAGCATCTGTTATATCCTTTAGTTTTGGAGGGCTGTAGATTCCTGGTTACAGTTTTTTTCCTGCGGTTTCAAATCAACAATAGTGTGGATTTTAGGGCTGTTTTGTTTATAGATCTTGCTTTTATTTTGTTTTTTTTTTTTATTTAAGGCAATGGGGTTTAAGTGTCTTGCCCAAGGCTACACAGCTAGGTAATTATTAAGTGTCTAAGGCCAGATTTGAACTCATGTACTCCTGACTCCAGGGCTGGTGCTCTATCCACTGCATAGATCTTGCTTTCAAAAAAGAATAATAAATTATGAGAGAGCACTATTAAATAAATTCACAGTTAATATGAACTGAAAAAATTTCTGCATCAATTCTGAAAAAATGTGTAGGCATGATCATAGAGTCGATGTCAGTCATCTTTGGGGAGCATGGGAAAGAATGGGAAAGAAACTAGAAGACAAGAGGTATGCAGATATTGTCCCAGATTTCAAAAGGGAAAGTGGATTATAAATATTTAAGAAGCCATGAGTATGATGTCAATCTCCAGAAAAATTCTAGAATCCATTTCTAAAGAAATGATTAAAAGAAAAAAGGAAGCACATGGGAGCCTGCATGGGTTCATTTAGAACAAGATTTGCTATACCAACCTCATTTTCTTTTCTTGTAAGGTTACCAGATTGGTAGATCAGGGAACTGCCATAGACATGATATACCTGGATTTCAACAAAGCATGCAATAAAGTGTCTCATGATTTTTTTTATTAAGATGGAAAATATGGTTATTAATACAGTTAAACACTAACTATATGGCTCTGAGCAAGTCATTTAATCCTCTTTGCCTCAATTTTCTCATCTGTAAAATGACCTGAACAAGGAAAAGCAAACCACTCTGGTATCTTAGTCAAGAAAACTCCAAATGAGTCATGAAGAGTCAGACACAACTAAACAATCAAACAGTAATAAGCTATTATATAATGGATATTTATTAATGAAAATTTTCAAACAATCCATAGAGTTCCTTCTGTGGCCCTGACCTACTTAACTTATGGCAATGGTTTGTATAATTGGAGTTGTCCTTCATTTTTAAAAAGACCAAAGTGACATCACTATTTTGGCATCAAGGTAGAGTGCGCCTGACTGTGACTGATCAGAACATTAGCTCAGGATGCCATAGGTCAGTCATAAATAGCCCATATGAAAGTTTGGGACAGAAATGTCTCTCAATTTGCACATCTCCCATTTCTTTTGAGCTACTACTAGAGATTTTGTTCTAGTTAGAACATATATCTTCTTTGATGCAGACATGCTATGCTAGATTGTCCTGTACCAGTGTCTCCCATGTCATGCAATCAATGCCAAAGTTCTTCAGAGAGACCTTGAGAGTATCTTTATATCACTTCATCTGACTGCCATGTAACCATCTTTCTTGAATGAGTTCTCCATAAGATAGTTTTAGTTCACTCCATAAAATAGTTCACTTGGGAACAAAGTGGCCAAGCCCATCCGAATTGTTCTCTCTGCAGTAGTTTGACTGCTTGTCAGATCAGTTTGAGAAAGGACGTCACTGTCTGGTACTTTATCCTACCAGGTGATCTTCAAAGTCTTCCTATTATCTGTTCTAAATATTGCTTTAAAAACTATTCTTCACATTACATGAACACAAAACCACAGAATATTTTACCTAGAATAAACTTTGGATTTTTCTTTTAAATCCCAACTTCCTTATTTTACAGATGAGGAAATAGAAACCCTGTAAATTCTAGTTTATGATTTATTCAAGACTAGCATCCAAGTCCTTATCCACCCAACCTCCTATTTCCTCATTTGGGCATAATTCCATTTTTTCAATATCCCTCCTTTTATGTGTTTTAACTAATAATTAAGAAATGTGATGAATATTATTTTTAAATATTCAAGATGAGATCTAGCTCTCATAAAACACAGTGCAACTATTACTTCCATTATTCTGGACACTATACTTCTGTTAATTTTGTCTAGTATCTAATTAGATTTTTTGAAAGCCACATCACACTACTGACTCATATCATGCTCATAGTCTGCTTTCCCAAGTGTTTTTTTCTCACTGAACTACTATTCCTCTTCTCCAACTTTTTCTTGTGCAGCAGATTACTATAAGTCTTTATCTGTATCCCTATTACATTTTTGGTGGTTTGAAAATAATATTTTGAAGGTCTTATTTTTGCATCATCTTTAATTCCAAATATAACCTTTCCTCTTCCTTTATTTGGTGAGACATCCTTTGTAAAAAAGAAAAAAGAGAAGGAGAAATTAAGCAATCTGGAGAAACAAAACCAAGATATCAGTTGGGTCTGATAGTATAGGTAGTATGTTACACTCATAGTCCTCTTCTTCTGCAAAAAAATAGAACAGGGTAAATTTTTTTCATATATGGACAAGTCAAGGCAATATAATTATATAGCATTCAATTTCACTATTTTTATTCTTCCCATTTTTTATGGTATACATTATTTTCTGGTTCTGCTTCCTTCACTCTTTATCAGTTCATATAAGTTTTCGCATGGTTCTCTGATTTCTTCATTTTTCATCATTTCTTAGGGTTCAGTATTATTACATTAGACTCTGCAGTTGAGGGGCATGCACTTTCTTCTCAGATTTTTTACTACTATGAAAATTGTTGCTATGAATATTTTCATGTTTGTGGATTTTTTATTAAATTAATATTGATTCATTATTTCAGCCTTTTGAATATCCTTTTGTGTAGTGGTTATATGTTTAAATTTGATAGTTATTATGTAAATTTGATAGCTATTCCTTCTATATCTACATTCTTATAATCAACTTTTAAAAATTCAGTTACAAATTCAGATAGAAAATTGAAAAATAAGCACTGCAAATGTAAAATCTAAACAAAGGGGGTCATCCCTTTTTTCCTCTACCATGGTAAAGATTAGAATTTGTGTCTTTAATTGTCTAGGACCTCATGCAGTATTAAGAAAATCAACCCCCACTACCAACCATATTCTACAGTAAATTAAATAGGAAAAAAACCCATTTAATTCTCCAAGTATTACATAGGTTGGAATTGACTGAATTTTCTCACTATTAAATAATAAATATTAAAAAATAAGCTTCTCATTTGCCCTTGTTCTGAAGAAAGAGTATTATGTAGCATTGAGTTTATGTATCATTATCGCAAGAGGTTGTTTTGGAAGAGAACTTCCAGCATGTGACAACAAATAGCTCCAAAGAGGGCAGTTGTGCCAAGGAAGATTCATGTCAAGACAGATTACTTTGCCTACCTTCCCTAGAAGCCCAAAAGCCTTGGCTTTTACCCAGTCCCTCCACACCTACCTCCACCCTCATCCCAGTCTTTCAGGTCAGCTATATTACTAGAAGAATCACAAAATGTCAGAATTTCTCAGAGAAAGCCATCTGTGTCAGGGTACCCATCCTCTCAATGACACATCAAGCTGAGCTCCTTTACCCAATCGTGCACCCACCCATCCTGACTCCCTCTGCCAATTCTACCACCTAATGCCTGTTGACTTCTCCTTTACCTTTACACCTCTTGCTGGCCCTGAATAATAGCCAGTGATTAATTAGGACCGTGTGGAGTTTTGTTCAATCCAAAGCTTAATCTGAAACAACTGTAACACAACCCTCATGAGAAACAATCTAAAGATGAATTCCAGAGAAGAAGTGAATTTTTGAATTTTTCCTCCTGCTGTGATAATTAGATGGAAGTAGGGGGAGGGCTAAAAAATTTTTTAAAAATAGGTAGTGAATAAAGGAATCATCCAAATTTGATACAAACCCTCCCAGTGTCCTTTTACATGAAAACCTTTATGTTGCTTGCATTAGTCATGTCAACAGGTGTCCAAGGATCTGTAAAGCATAATGTTTGGCACATAGGAGATATTTAATAAGAAGCCTGTTCTGTTGAGTTGGCAGTACAGAGTGTTGAGTGTTGGACTGTGAGCTAGAGGGTGTGGATTTAACTCTGCCTCTGCTGTTTTTACATCATTTCACATATGATATGATATGTATGGTATAGTATGATATGGCATGATATGACATGGTATGGTATGATAATGTGATATGTTATGGTATGATATGTTTATATACATAATCATAATATATACTGTGATAGGCATTGTAAACTGGCTAGAGGTTAAATAATAAACCTAGATAGATATACATATACATACATATGGGTATATATACAAGGACATATGCATGCATGTATGTAATACACACACATATATTGTGTGATATATACATAGACAGTATAGATAAACAATGATCTGAGCCCAGAATGTGAAAGAAGAGGAGGAGATTGGCTTGATTCACATTAAGAGGCAATTCCCCTGCCAGAAATGCTTTCCTCCTTTTTCACTGTCTCTTGACTTCTCAGGTCTTCTCCAAATTCTTCTAAAATCCCAAAATCTTTCCCAATCCCCTTAATGCTTGTGCCTTCCATCTTTGATGACTTTTTCACCTATCTTCAATTTATTCTTTTTCTTTGTACACAGTTGTGTGTGTGTGTGTGTGTGTTCTCTCACTTTAAAGAGAGAGCTAGCTCCTTGAGGTGATAAATGTCTTTTGTCTTTATTTGTGCCTTAGTTCTTAGAAGTAATGCCTGTGATTTAATAAGTGTTTGTTGACTGACTGACAAAACATAGAGCACTGGAAATAGTAGTGTGACTGAAAACCAGAGACCTAGATTTAAATCCATGCTCTGCCACTTAATGAATCAACTGATATTTATTAGGCTCACACAAAGAGGAAGGCATATATCTAGCTATAGGAGGCACAGAGATGAAATGAAAGAGTACCTTGTTCTTGATGAGTTTATATCCTCTTTGGGGAGACAACATAATTATATATAAATATACTGGATTTGTGATGTCTTTGAAGTAGATTCCTCTAATAAAACAGATCACACAAATAAACGGGGGGGGGGTAGAGTCAAGATGACAAAGTACAGGGTAGGATCCAGATAAATTCTTCCAATATTGCACTCTAAACAACTTGAAAACAGCACCTCAAATAAAATTTTGGAGTTATAGAGCCAACAAAAGGTCAAACGGAAACTTTTTCCAGCCTAAGACAATTTTAGAGGGCTATAGGATAAATCTGTTACACCAAGGTAGGGGCAGGCCTAGAGATGTGGCAGCAGTATCAATGAGGTTTCAACTCAGAGACAGTAAGAAGGTCAGACAACTGGTCAGAAAGAGATCACAGAGAACCCTTTGCTGAAACTAGATGAAGCTGGTGCTAATGATAACTCTTGTCCACAAACAGTTCTGGATCACAGTTCCAAGGGTAAGAGAAGTATTTATAGCTATAGGGGAACAAGGACCCTTCCTTGGTAAAGACCATATAGAAGACTAGGAGAGCAGTGAGCATATCTCCTTCAGGATTATCTCAGTACTTGGAATCTCTGAGAACTTGCAGACTACCAGAACTGTATCTGAAAACAGCAGTATAAAAAAGCCTGAAGATTGGCATAGTACTTCCCCAGCCCCAGGTGAGCAGGGTCCAACTTTAACTTAAAGTTCAAAATCAAGAAATAGTCTGAAAAATGAGCAAATGACACAAAGAACTTGACCATAAAATGCTTCTATAGTAGCAAGAAAGATCAGGACATAAAATTAGAAGATAAATGTGAAAACAGTTACAAGAAAAGTCTCAAAGAAAAATGTTAACTGTATCCAAGGCCAGCAAGAATTCCTGGACATGTTAAAGAAAGCAATAAGAATAGTACAGTAGGGGCAGCTAGATGGCACAGTGGAAAGAGCATTGGTCCTGGAGTCAGGCAGACCTGAGTTCAAAACTGGCCTCAGACACTAAATAATTACTTAACTGTGAAAAACTAGAGGAAACATATGAGTGGCACAAGAAAATTATGAACAGAAAATTAGCAACTTGGTAAAACATACACACACAGATACTGAAAAAATATATTATAAACAGAATTAGTCTAATGGTAAAAAAAAAAAGGCAAAAAATCACCAAAGATAAGAACTTCTTTAAAAGCAGAATAGGTCAAATGGAAAAGGATATATAAAAATTCATCAAAGATAAGAACTTCTTTAAAAAGTAGAATTGACTTGACAAGTATAAAATATCATTAAAAAATAATTCCTTATAAATTAAACTGCACAAGAGAAATCTAATGACTCTACAAGACATCAAGAAATAATGAAACAAAGTCAAAAGAAAGAAAGAAAGAAAGAAAGAAAGGGAGGAAGGAAGGAAGGAAGGAAGGAAGGAAGGAAGGAAGGAAGGAAGGAAGGAAGAAAGAAAGAGCTTTTCAGTTTCTTGAAGGCAATACAAGTAGCGCTCATAAACATAGAAATAAAATCAGATAAACACAGAATAATTTGGGACGGAGGGAAAAGATAATTGATATTTGACAAGATATGGAAAGATTTCATGTAGGAGGTAGTGTTTTAACTAAACTTCAAAGTGAATTCTAAATATACCTGGTACAAAATCACAGAAATGGTATGTTACATACATGAGGACCATTAGGAAGCTAGCTTGGCTATTGAGGGTAACAAGATTGAAAGAAAGACTTTAATCATGTGTTGGAGACTTTTACATTTGAAACTGAAAAGTTTGTGATTGAACCTAGACTATTGGAAACCCCTGCAACATATTGCTCTGAAAAGTGACTTTTAGGAATATCATGTTGACCACTTTGTAGATGGTTTAGAGAAGGAAAAGTGCTGCTATGATAGCAATTAGAAGGTTGTTGCAGTAGTCCAGATGAGTATTGATAAGGTTCTGAACTATTGTAATGATCATTTAAATGAAGAGCAGGAAACTGATGCAAAAGAATATTCTTTCGAGAATCCTAAACTGTTAGATGACATTAAAGGTCATTGTATTTCCATCAATATCCCTCAGTCTTGGTAAGAGTCTTTGAATTATTTTTGAAAGAATCAAAATTACAATTTACCCAAAAAGTAAAGGAAAAATGCATGGAGAACAAGCATACTGAAGAATATTACCATTAATGGTTTGTCCTCATAAAGCTGGGGAGAAGACAATACAACCAAAAAAGTGAGCCTGTATCAAGAATGAGAGACTGGCTTGTATTTATACATGAAATAGTGAATCTTGCTATTTAAAGGAATCACCTACAACAAAAAGTAGGTACCAAATAAATGTCCATTATGGGGGGGGGAGAAGTATTTTAAAAGGATGACGTGACAGAAGAACAGGCCTGGGAGATATGAAAAGATTGAGGTAAAAAGTTCTAACATGGTAGAAAATTTGTGCAAAAGATGCAAATATTAGTTGTCAAGCATGAGAAGGCATCAACTTTAAGCCATCAATCTCAATCTAAAAAAAATTATTAAAAAAGTACTCTGTGCTAGGCATACTATTAGACAATGAAGATACAAATACAGTTTTGCAAACTGTAAGAAATTCAATTTTTGCAATGTGTCTATGACTTGTTGGGTTTTTGTTTGTTTAAATCTCAAAAATTCTGAAATCCCAACTGAGATATAAGGAGAGGATGTGCTTCTGCTATGCCAAGTTATTCTATTAGAACTGAATTGGGGGCAGCTAGGTGGCACAGTGGATAAAGCACCGACCCTGGAGTCAGGAGTACCTGGGTTCAAATCTGGTCTCAAACATTTAATAATTACCTAGCTGTGTGGCCTTGGGCAAGCCACTTAACCTCATTTGCCTTGCAAAAAATCTAAAAACAAAAAAGAACTGAATTGGACAGTTGGAAAAGAACTAAGAGGTGACTTTCAAGAAGTTCATCAATACAACTAGGAAATCTAGAGGGGAAAAAGCCTAATAAAGGATCCCTCCCCAAAGGCCTCTTAAGATATAGAAAGACATCTGTTCTATCTGGGGTGGACAATCAAATCATTTCAAGACTTCTTGAGAATGAAATGTGAGAGAAGATAAACTTCTCTGTCATCTCTACTAACATCAAAAAATAAATAATGAAAAAAGTCTGCATAATGAGAATTCCAATTTATATACAGAAAGGATAATACATTCAACAGTTGGAAAGAATTGCTTATATATTCTGATTTTATTGAGTTAAAACCAGGAAAAGAAAGACAGATTTACTCAAGGATTATAACCAGAAAAATCCCTCTTCTGATGCTCTATTTACATTATATACAATTTAACTCATATACATCAGGATGGGTGGAACTTGATTTATCGGTTTCTGAAATCTTCCCAGGAGGTAGCTGTGTAATAGGGTATATCAAGAGATCTTTAGGCTCTGGCATTCACTAACTGTGACTTTGTGCAAGTAATTACTTCTCTGACCTTCAATCACCATCACCAGTAAAATAAGGGGTCTGAGCTAAAAAAAAACTGTGATCTCTGATAATTTTCTATTTGGCAAGTATTCCACTGAGACCCCTTCAGTGTTTCATCCACTTTATGGGTAAAGTGGATGACTTTAAGACTCAGAACCTTTGTTCCTGCCTATATTCTAACTTGCTTCCTCTCCTCTGGAAAGGAAGAAAATAATTTTTCTTCTAATCACAAAAATCCCATTAGAGCAATTCACACTGTATCATTTAGAAATACACATTTGTGTCATTTAGAAAATTTAATTGACTAGTATTTGGAAGTCAAAGTCTCAAAGAAATCTAGCTATACAAATTCTCTAAACAAGGAGCTCTTAACCTGGGCAGGAAGGAGGGAGGGAAGAAAGGGAGGAGAGAGCTGAACTTAAAAAAATTTTTGATAACTGTATTTTACTTTAAGCACTTAAAACATTATTCTGAGATCAGGTTGGTATCTGTGATACCAAAAAGTTTGGGGGCAGCAGGCACTGGAACCTAAAGAATATTGTTAAAGTCAGTTAGATACTAAGTGACTTCTTTTTTTTAACCAGTGTTTTATTGTATTTATATATATTGTTAAGTATTTCCCATTACATTTTTTTTTTACTTATGGAATGAAATGAGTAGGGTTTTTTTATTCTTCTAACAGGTTGATTCCTGAAATTGACCCTGACCCTATTCTCTATTCTAATGTTCTGGGATTCCTTCAATAACAGACAACTAGCCAAGTATAAGCTTGCTCTATACTTATGGTTGATGCTTAATCAAAGAATGAAAGAATTTAGTTAGAAAATCTTGGCCAGTCCTTGTCCTGCTACCCTAACAATCGCCCAGCATTTTCTGAGAATCCTACCTTTAAGTGTCTTTGTTGTTGTTCAGTTTTTCAGTTATGTCTGACTCTTCATGACCCCATGGACTGGTCATGAAGTGGCACTACTGGAGTGATTTGTATTTCCTTCTCCAATGTGTTCCCATTTTATAAATGAGGAATTGAAATAAATAGGGATTAAGTGACTTGCTCAAGATCACAGAGGTAGTAATTGTCTGAGGCTGGATTTGAACTCAACTATTCCTGACTCAAGACCCAGTATTCTATCTCAGTAGAAATTCATTATTAACCTACTATAAGTTCCTAGCTATGCCAAAACCTATGATATTCTCATATCTATCAATGTTTTGAAGAAAATTCTTTATCAATTTTTGTTGATGATCAAGTTTGAGGGTCCTACATCCACAATAGTTAAATTTTAACAGAAAGTCTTAAGAGTAATTGCCCAATGAACAATAGTTTTAGCAATGCGGCAGGAAGTATAAAATATCTTCAAATGTTGGGAGATAATGAGGACTACTCAAGATGCTGTGCAGGACTCAGCATGATTAGACCTTTAAAGAAATCAATGCCTATGATAATGCATTTTGAAGACAGGGCAACTATAGGATCCAGTTCTAGCATCCATTTTTGCTGATTTGTGATGAATGCTCTATTTTGCCTAAACTGCTCTGTGAAAAGAAAACAGGTCAGCTGTTGGGCTATGGTCCACTACCTCAGGTAGTCACCAGTCAGAATTTGGAGGCTGTTTTTCAACCCCTTTAGATTTTGTGTCTGCAAGTTTAAAGATAGCACTATCTATAGGAAAGTTAAAATCAGATTCTTCTACAATCAGCTGATTTTAGAGCAGATAGTCATTAGTCATTAATGCCTCTTACTTTGCCACTGATTGATTGTGTGACCTTGGGTTGGTTATTGGACTCTCAAAAACTGCTATATCCATCAATAAGCATTTAAATATTTTTATTTCCCAAGAAAAATTAAAATACTAAAAAACAGTCCTTAGCCTCAAAGAGTTTGCATTCTAATGGAGAAGATTTATGAGACATCATGCTCTATGACAATTATGACATCATGGTCAGATTAATTCAACTTATTTTTCTTAAGTCTAATAAGAAAAACTGTACATTTCATCAAAGGGTTCATAGTTTAAGAATCATATATGACCTCAGAGACCCTCTTATTTAATCCCCTTATTTTAGGACTGAGGATACAAGGATCAGAGGCAAGGTCTTACAACTAGTAAGAGGAAACTATATCCTGATTCAATATCACTATATTACAATACAGCATTTCTATATGGAGATTATTCAGAAATGATTTTAGTCTACATTTTTAACCTCCTATTTCCCTTCTTTTCCATGATCATAGGTTTTTTACAAGGAATTCTGAGACAAAAAAAGTTATAAAAGAGAAAATAGCAAGTTATAAATTTTCACTTTCTTTGTTCCTTCCTCTTCCTTCAAATAGAAAACTAGATCACAGAAATGTCAAATTCCTTTGTAAATTCTCAATCTTGGGGCAATGTCATTGGAACATAGAGAGTTAGATGGTGCAGTGAATGAAATGTAATATCTGAGGTCAGAAAGACCTGAATTCAAATTTGATCTCAGGTATACTCAAAAGCTGTGTGATCCTGAGCCAGTCACTTAACCTGTTTACCTCAATTACCTTATCTGTAGATATCATAATCACATCTTCCTCCCATGGTAATTGTAAGGATGAAGTAAGATGTTCATAAAGAGCTTTGCAAATCTTTAAGCCTTAAGTAGATACTACTACTGCTATCATTATTGTTATTATTAGATAAGTTCATTGTGAGAGTAGAGGTTATCTTATTCTTTGAACTTTTATTTCCAGGACACATCATAGTGTGGAATTTAGTAGTCACTTAATGAATATTTGATTTTTTTTGCCAATGTATAACAAAATCAGAGAAAAAAAAGTTAAGAAAGACCAAAAGGTACTGTTTGCTTCTTATTCTTACTCTTTAGTGCTAGGAAGACTTGAAAGGGAATATGAAAAAGGTTTTGAGTCATGACCATATATCAATTGATGGACACACAGAAAAAAATACAACCAAAAAAACCTACATCTTTTTCATTTTATGATGGAAATTTTACTATCCTTTGGGAATCTTTACATTTTTTTACCTGTGAATTATAATTTAAAACCAAGTCTTGAGGGCATTCATCAGACTTTTTCTCTATGTAACCTGGCAGTTCACAGACTGGACATCTTCATCTTTTCTGACCTCTAGTTCCTCAGGAGGATTACTCTGACAGTGGTTTTCCTGTAGAAATAGATCACCTCCCAGTAGTTTTTCTCTCCAAAGACCAACATTAACATCAACATTGGGGCCAACACCACCAAAGAGAGTAAACCATTTGGTAAGACACAAGAATTAAAAAAATATGCTGTGTGACATTTATTTTGTCATGTTAACATTAATATCTGTAGAAACATTTTATTGTCAGTACAAAAGTTAACAATTTTTTAATACTTTCTCCAATTTCTTAATACGTAAAATCAGTGTAATCTGCATTCATATCGCATGGCTATAACAAAGTGAGTGGGTGTTTTGAAAGCAAAACACAATACTTTAATACAAAATGATTAATACAGTGATCTTTTCTCTGACATCAGTACTAGGCCTGATCTTTGGGTGAGGTCCTATTGGAATTAGGGTGAAGCAATCCCTTAAAAAGATGGTAGTATTCTTCAATCATCAGCAGAATAACTTTGCATTTTAATTTTCATTTGTAATATTTAAAGATCCTAAAAGGCTTCTTTTAAGGCCAAAGAATCTGGAACCTATTATCAGAACTCACTGAAAAGAATACTAGCTAATCTGATTAATGTGCAACTTGGGGGCAGAAGCCCAGCTGCCGGGAGAAGTACATTCTGCTATCATTACAAGTCAGCTCCATCCTCTAAGAATGGATTAAGGCATCTTCTTAAGAGAATGATGGTACTCATTGTCCTGAGAAGGACAATAAAATGTTACAAAGGTTCCAATGATAGATACCAAGGATATAAAAAATATAATACCTTCTTATTAAAGGATTCTTTTAATATGGACATTTTGGGTTGGATAAGAATAATCATTTGACAGTATAGTTTAAACACAAATAAATCAAAGCTTAATTCCCCCAAATTAGTTATATAATGTAAATATTTCTTTTTTCAAAGGATCTGATAGCTAGTATAGTCTGAGCAATATGTCAACTAGTTCTCTGTGCTGCCTGCATAGAAATGCCATTTAAATTACAAAAAAATAAAAGATTAATTGTTTTGTACATTACCAATTAGTTAATAAATTAATGTTATACCATTTTCCCTGAAAGCAAAGTCTTTTTTCCACCTCAATTGGGTGAAAAATTAAGAAATTCTGTGTAGAACAGCATTTATCAAATAGCTGTTAAAAAAAAGATACTAATTTTCTAGGTGCATTGGGACATCCATTTTAAATCAATACAAAAAATAATTCATTGTAAATATATAATATATATATATATTTATACATACTTTGAATATATTTACATACATCCAGCACTATATACTGCATTTGTGCTCTGTAAATGTGTGCTGACATATATTTTCTCCAAATATTACAAAATTAACAAGGAAGGCAGAACTTGTGTGTTCACCTTAAGTCCAAATAGTCCATTGCCAGTAAATTTCCAGTTGCTGCTTCCCGCAGGCCAGAAAGTTGATGTGGTGTGCTAGCCGGTGCTGTCCACTCCCCATAAACATTCATCTTTTCCTGGTGAAGGTTAAGAGCTTCAAAATGTATAAATCCTTACACGTGAACCGACCGTTTTTTTCTCCAAGTATTATTTATTCCTTATTATTCTTATATACAAGCCGAAACAACACATTCCTGGAGAAAACATCTCCCTGTTCTTTGTAGGTAGGTTGGTGTTCTAGGTTCCCAAAAGTCCTTCTCTTTGAAGAAGTGAGAACTCACTTTGTTTTTCATGTTTTAACAGTGCCATTTATGTGTTGATACTTGGGAAGGCATGGTTCATAAGGCATTGGATCTGGAGAAAACACAGAGTCATCTCCTGAAGAACATGAGCTCCTTGTGTCAGGATAGCTGGGTGAATACTGTTCCAGAGGTCCACTCAGGTCCAAGTATTCCTAAAAAAGAGCAATGAAGGCATTTAATGTTGGACTAGTGATTTCAAGTTGTGGTGAAGAATGATATCTAAGCCAGAATTGGGTGGTATAATCATGAAACATGAATATATTTTTAGAATATATTATTATATTACATATAAGTCATATATTGTTTACATTAAAATATTGCAATATATATTATTAGTATATTTAGCAAATATTAAAGAATCTACTTATTCTCTAGTAGAGACTTAACATTAAATTCATCACCTTCTGTCATGATCCATGAGAAAGATATAAATATCAAAATAAATCCATAAATGTTGGAAACACAATGAATTACTAAAGAGAATATGATATTATGTAGGTTATATTCCTAAAAATTTGAGAGATCAATATTCTCTCCCAAAATATTCCTTTGTATATACATCAGGAAAAATTACTGGAGAGGGGAGGGAAAAGAAACCTTTTAGGCATGCGTGGCAATTCTTTTGTTAAAACAAAGTAGCTTCTCTGGTTCAGTGAAAAACAACCACCACTGTAGCCAATGAGCCAAAAACCCGAGTTGCTATACCCACAAACTATGCTTCAATGGCATTACCAGCACCCATGTAAGTTGTGGGGCTATTCTCATGCACATTTATATTCCACTAGACTCTACTGGGGAAAAGATTTTGCAAACAATATTATGGGTACAAAGGACCTCAGCTTTATTAGGAAACGAGACACAAGGTTGGCGACTAGGCATTAAAAAAACCCCCAATAACAATAATTCATCAGAACGGCTGGCAAGAAGAAAAATCCCCATCTGAGATGGTGAATGTGTCAGTTCCAACAACATCAGCATTAACCACACAACTGGAAACAAACACGCCCACCACATCAAAAGGGAACTTTTCGCTTACAATGATAAAAATGAAATTTCGTCCTAAATGGAACCAGTTTTCTCTAGCATATGGTAATGATTTCCAGAAGGAAAGATACTTCATTTTTTTAATATTCCTTTGGTCAATATGACTATCTGCTTTTTATTTTAGAATATTAAATTTTACTTTTGAAATGAATGGAACTACTTATAATGCAAATAAATAAATAACCTAAGAGTAAGGACAGTGGTTGGTTCATTTAAGCAGTTCTTTAGTACTTTTCTTGTTTTCCTAAAGCAGCTATAATTTTTTAGATCTGAAGGAAAGTATATCTGTAGATTCAGTCTAGGGCTAAGGAACATTATACTAGACTCAACAATCTTGGCAGCAGAATAAAGTTCTTTTTTTTTTTTCTTGAGACGTTTCTTCCCTTTCAACTTGTGATGGTCAGCTGTACTTATTTAAATGTAGTTGCTCCCTTTATCCAACCACAAGGCATGATCAGACCCACAAGATAAACCAGCTGCTTTGAGATTTAATACTGCCACATTTAATTATTTTTTTAAACTACTCACAAACTATTTTCTAAAACAGACATTAGAAAAGGCTCCTTTTAGTGATTTTTTAAAAGACTGGGTTTGAGTCTCTCCTTTTAGGACTTTTATGACTATACTTAATTTAAGCATTTTAGACTTGAAATAGTTTATGGAGGATTCTCTTATTAAACATTTCAAACTCAACTCAAAGTGTTCTTTACAGGGCAAAGATAAAAGTTGAGAGGTTTATAAACTTTTTAAACAGGTCATGTCTTTTCTTTGTCCATGAGGCTTCAAACTTTAGATAAACACTACCAATACCTAGACCATCTCTCCCATTTCCCCCATCTCATTTTTATGTCTATTAAGGTGAGGCTGCAACTGTTATAATTTTCTGGGGGTGAACTTAAGCACTGAAGGACATTAAGATGCTACTTTTGTTGGTCTAAAAATGGCACGGTTTATTGTTTTTGTTTTGTTTTTTACAGAAGCTATTCATCCCTACCTCAAAGAGGAAGTTATGTGTCTTTTACTCTAATGGTGACAGTCAGCAGAAAACAATAATTACTTCACCAAAAACATTCAAGTTAGTCTGAAATTTACTATATACTCTTCCTTTAAAAAGCAAAATCCAATTTGTACATTAACTCTCCACATGTGAAATCAGTACAAAAATTATACAGTGGAATACTTCTCCTCCTCTCCCACCCAGAAGAGCGCAAAAATGTACACAAGCACATTTTATGAAAGTTGTGGTACTAAAAACATGATGAAGTCCACCCTCAAAGTGTGACTTTCTTTGGGGTTTAATAAATCACAATCCAAAGAAGGGAGCTCCAAGAAAAATCACGATTTGATTAAAATGCATAGTTTAACTCCATCTGACCCCAGAAGGAAAAATGATAAACTATTAAAAAGTCAGACAGTAGAGTTTTGTATTTTAAAGAATTATATTCATTTCTTGATTTATGAGTGATGACCTTCTCTTTAGAGGCAACCTACCTCATTAGTTGTGAGAGTGAGAATTCGGTCCAAGTCTTCTACCAACTGCTTAAATGTTGGTCTTTGAGAGGGTACTGCATGCCAACAATCCCGCATCATCATATACCTAAAAAACAGTCAATTAACTTCTTTCTAGCACTTGTGACACCACAGTATTCTATTTTAAGAAAACTCAAACAATATTTTCCAAACAGCTAAATTAGCAGCTATTTATTTGACAAAATAATTTGCTCTCAGATTATTCTGAGTAGTGATCCAAATTAAATATATATGTATATATGTATTAAATATATGTATATATCCAAATTAAGTATATATGAATAATATATATATATTATACAAAACTTTTTAAAAACATTCATTGCATCAAAGAAGTTACATCTATCTTTTACACAATTCTTTATTTAAATGAATGAATGTGAAAGCATTTCTCAATCTTTGATATGTGCCAGCATTTAATCCAGTACTCAATACATAGGAAGCACTTTAAAAAGTTTACTGTCTGACTGCAGACTCTGTGCAAAGCACTAAGGATACAAATAGAAATTACTAACTGATTCATTCATTGTCAAATTTTAGGTGAAATAATGTCATGAAGGATAGATGATTGCATAGGAGCACTGCTGTTAAGAATAATTGGTCTAATCTCAACATCTGAAAAAGATAATCTGTATTCTACATTAATATCCAAGAATCCACCTTGTATAAAGATCTTGTGAATTAAAGATATTCCTGTTAGTCTTATCATTCACTTATTAATTAGCTCTTTGATACCTAGATTCATGGACCTTATCTTGATGATGGCTTTGGTCCTATCTATTATACTAAAAGAATAGTAAAAATGACAAGAAAACAATAAATGTCTTTATATAATATAGTCATTCATTAAAAGTCTGCCATACACTGAAACGAACTCATAAGATTAATTGTATGAAATCCTGATGAAACAACACACAATAGAGACTATAATCTCTTATGCAATCACTCGGGTATTATAATAACATGTTTATTCTTCATCAATTCTATGCCTTGGTTATTTTATGTCTCTGTGTTTAGGAGATTCATTCTTTCCAAAGAGTGATCACATTGCACAGAAAGCACAATATCACTAATGATAGTTTGTATTTAAGTAAAGTATACATTGAAACCAGCTCTAATGGCCTTGTGATTATGTTTGGTATTCTAAAGATGACATCCAAAACTCATTTTTATTTCTGAGCCAAACTACTGTCAATCTTATATTGATCCACTCAGTTTCTAAGAAAGACTATATGTATTAACCAGAGATACCTACATCAAGGAGTCTTCAATGGGCTTATGAAGGATCTGTTCTCCATTAGTTGGGCAAGCCCATACATGAGCCTAGAACAAGGGGGAGCTCATCTTGGGAACCCAAAAGGGGCAAGAACCATGAATTTCTGTCTAAATACAAAGATGCCTTAGAAATATTATTCTAATTCTCTTTCTGATGAAAGATGAACATGACAGAAAAATGTACTAGTGGCAACTCAAGTGAGAAGATAGAATACCAGAAAAACGGAGTCCTTTGAAAGAAAACAAAGCATGTAGCATGATTTAAAGACAGCAGGTCCAAGTCTTACTCTATATACCTAAGGATGATATCTTTTTCTTTTGTGAGCAAGTAATGGTTGTCAGTATAGCCATCAATCTTCGTTCTGGGACTGAGCCCAGAAAGCTTCAGCAATTATTCTTTCCTATAGCATGTTTAGATAATCAAGTGGCTTATGGAACTTAAATAAATCAGTAGATGCAGTTTGAATGTGGTGAAACCATTGCACTACCCCCAGAGTACACAATGGTCCTTACAGCTCATTGGTGCAGTTGGCTGGTTTGTCCATCCTGTGGCCTTCCTTAAGCAGCTTAAAGAGTTCCTCAACTGGGATTCCTGGATAAGGTGATCCCCCTAAAGTGAAGATCTCCCACATTAACACCCCAAATGACCAGCTGCAGAAAAAGAAAAAAAAGTAAAGTATGAACATATTGCTATAAATCAAAAGAAATTTAAACATATCCTATTTAAAAATAAACACCCAGTCCTTTCTTGCTTTTGAAAAACAAATGAATAGACTGTGCTGACAATTCACATACTCTTACTTCTACAATGAGCTTGGCCCAATATTTATACAGACACTAAATGATGACACATGGGTGTTCTGATGGAATTTTCCTATGAGTATTCACATCAATTTAAACAAATGAACCATCCACCAATTAATTTTTTTTATGGCTAAAGCCCCTGGTTTGAGGGGCTTTTAAACGTTCTTTATCTTCAAAGTCATTTTTCGATGTTCAGTCTTAATTCTTCAGTCTCCCCACATGACTGACCACAAAGGTAGTTCTGTATCAGTATAGGCAGATGACAGAATGGGGCCAGCTAACTAATTCTTTCAGAGAGCCCTGTGAGTTAACATTATCCCCATTTGACAGGTGGAGAATCTGAGGCACAGAGGTTACGTGACTTGCATAGGTCACAGAGGGAGTTAGCATAGAGCCTGGATTAGAAGTTAAGAATTCAGTGCCTCCAGTCCACTTACTCAGAGGACTATCCAATATGTCAGGAGAGTTTCACAAAAGAAAAATAAAGTTTTAAAAGTATCATAGGGAAAATGTCTATCTTCATATTAGGAGTCTCTAAAGTTGCCATTTAGACTTTTTTAGGTCTAAATTAGTACAGTCACCATTGTTAGGGTCAATCAAATAGAAAGACCTGAATTTTCAAGATGATCTGTTAAAACAAAAGAGATAGAGAGGGAGAAGGATTTGTGATTGAAATGACCCAACTAATTGTGGATGTGAAATTCCTGGTCATTTATACTGGCATTTTACTAAGGAGAAGTAAAGCTGGCTGATTACATTTCAGAAGAAGAAATGGCAAAGTTAAGTTTAAGAAAAAGTCAGGAATATTTTCCATAATTCCAAATCTGAATTCTGTAAACCATGAGAATGATAACTTTTTAAACACACACACACATACACACATACACACACACACACACACAGAAACACCTCTTAATAGAATGTTGACTTTGCCACAGAATCTTCATTGCCATCTTCTATGATATTTTATCTGAGATGCTAAGATTATATACAAGAAAACTTTTCATAAAATAAATAAAGTAGGCAGGGCTTTTGTAAACCATATAAGTTAACTCCAACTCATATAAATCCGTCTTGTTTTTAACAAGAAAAAAATATTAATTAAAGAAAACTGAAGTGGAGTGGGAAAAGTTTCAGGATTATTTTTTTAAGGAAGTTAAGGATATGCCAAGAGTCTGGCAAATTAGATAGGTGCTTTGTCGCTGCACATCCGTAAATAAGTTTAAAGGGGGGAAACTTCCGTACTGACAGAAGGAGGTTAGTATTTTCCACCTTTCATGTGCTTTGAAGCCAGGCAGATTAGTAACAGAGCATTGGTTACCAGTCTACCATAAAATCCTCACTTTCTAAGGCTGACTCCTCCTGCATCTTCTATTAATGTGTGAAATGCAACAAACACTTAAAGATGAGGAAAGCTGAAGAATGTTCAATATTCTCAAACCTCAACCCAAAGAAGAAACTAAAGAGAAGGTAGCTTTACTTACACGTCACTTTGATGTGTATATACCCTATCAAAAAGAGCCTCGGGAGCCATCCATTTGACAGGGAGTCGTCCCTACAGATATTAAGGAAAGAACAAATAGGAAGTCACATAAGGAAAGGGATTTTATCTTAACCTGTTTCAAACCAGACATATCCTATTTGATTTTTAAAAAATACATTTTGATATTGCCCAGCTGTTACACAAAGGAGTAGATATCACCAGTAAGGATTAAGATGCAGATCTGGGCTTGTTACATGTTTCACAACTTTTCAGTCATAGACAGTTAGCCCTCTTAAAAAAGACTCATTCCTCAGTTCAAACAGAGAGAGTCATTGTGTTCATATCTCACTTTTCCTTATTATTATTATTATTATTGAGAAGCAAAAATGAACACAAAAAAAATTATGTTCTTAATCTTTCTTCTGAGGAGCCTCCATCTTAAGGGATGAAGAATCAGAATTGTAGCTCCAGAGTTTAGAAAAGCCACAGAGGCCCAAGTATAATCCTCTTATTTTAAAAGTGTTGGTTAAGTGACTTACCCAACATCACAAAAGTTGTAAACAACAGAGGAAGGGTTTTATTCCAATAAATTCTAATATATCATTTTTGTTGTTCTTATTTAGACATTTCTGTCATATCTGAGTTTTTGTCACTTCATTTGGGGTTTTCTTGACAAAGATCCTAGAATGGTTTACCATTTCATTCTCCAGCTCATTTTACTGATGAAGAAACTGAGGCAAAGAGGGTTAAGTGATTTGCCCAGGGTCACATAGCTACAAGTATCTGATATCAGATTTGAACTCAGTTCTTTCTGATTTGAGGTCTATCACTGTATATTATGCTACCAAGCTGCCCCCAATATAACATATTACCTCTCTAAAAGAGCTCATATGGAAAGATGGACTATCATAAAATGTTTGTTATTTATTTAGGAATAGAACTTGTTCTGAGATTTCATTAAAATAGTAAAATTCTGGATGAGGCAGCTCTTTCAATCAATATAAGGTTGCACTGTCTGTGCAACTAATATTAGAGAGTTGCTGGATGACATGTTCAAGGTTGCGTAGCCACTATGGGTCAAAAGCATGATTCAAGATCAGTTTTCTTTCTTTATGTCAGTGGTGTCAAACCCAAATAGAAACAGGTCCCTTTAACCACATATGAACTTTGAAAATCACAGATTAACACTTCTTAAATATCAATTGCACTTCTATTGATTTTGCTAAACATTTATCAATTTCTTTTTAATCTGACTGAGCAGAAATGGGGGCCTTGACAGCTCTGCTCTATACCATAGCAACCTCTTCAGCAGTATCTAATATAAAGAAACTATCATAAATTTCCATTTTCAATCATTCTTCCCTTTTTTTTAAGGAAGGCAATGGAGTTAAGGCAAATGGAGTTAAGTAGCTTGCCCAAGGCCACACAGCTAGGTAATTATTAAATGTCTGAGACCAGATTTGAACCCAGGTACTCCTGACTCCAGGGCCGGTGCTTTATCCACTTCGTCACCTAGCCACACCTTCTCTTTTTTTTTAAATGTAATAAAGAGGATAGTAGAAGAGTGAGTATGTAAAGATGGAAGGAAGAGCAGGGTAAAGTTCTCACTAGAGAATACCTTTGGAAAGTACTATGGGAAATCTCTGACCTAAGTAGCAGTTTATTTTACTGCTCTTCATCATGGGGAATTTAAGGCAGCCAAGTAAGGGGAATGAAGTAAAGCTTTGACCAAACAGGTCTATACTTGGTCATGATGAGGTATGTAGTAAGAAATCAATGAAATGAATGCTCAGGAAATTGGATAAGAATAAGAAAGATAGTATAGTTCTTAGTCCCTAAATCTCTTTCTTTGCATTGGAATCATGGTGTGTGGTATTCACAGGTATTTGTGTTGGTCCAGTATCTACCCAAAGTGGGTTCCAAAATAGAAGAAGTAAATGAAACTATGATGCTGAATTTAGTTCGGTTGAATTCATTCTTGATTTCCTATCCTATCAGCAGTGGGCATGGTCAAATGCAACAAATCTGAAGAGGGACTGTGATAAGAAAATTTAAGTAGAACTGGAGTCGGGAGAGACCTCAGAGATCTTTTAGGTCAACTTTGTTGTTGTGCATGAATACTCTAAGACCCAGGGAAGTTGTGATTTGTCTAAGACAGCACAGGTATTTGAACTAAGGTCTTCTGATTGCACAGCCAATGTACCACCCCTAAAGGAAAAGATCTTAAGGAGCAGCTAGATGGCACAGTGGATAGAGCACCGGCCCTGGAGTCAGGAGTACCTGAGTTCAAATCTGATCTCAGACACTTAATAATTACCTAGCTGTGTACCCTTGGGCAAGCCACTTAACCCCATTGCCTTGCAAAAAAGCTGAAAAAAAAAGAGAGATCTCTAAGATCCATTCCAATTTTGAAATTCTATGATATATTATCTAAAAAAGATTGTCCCTTGCATCATGGTGGCCATATACTTACATTTGTGGTCTTTTTATAGTAATCTATGTTGTTGATATCTCTGGCCAGACCAAAATCTGCTATTTTCATCACATTGTTTTCTGTCACCAAAACATTTCTGGCCGCTAAGTCTCGGTGAATGCACTGAAAATAAATAAAGACAAATCATTTTAAGTAATCTACTATAACTAAAGAGAAAAAGTAAGTCATGTTTTACATCAGAGAGAAAGGGAAGATATTTTCTTTCTAGTCAATCTGATTTTTTTAATGTTTAGAATCAAATTATTGATTTTATAGCTTTATCAGTCATTTTATTATTTTTGTCTTTTTCTTTCTTCAAAGTATATTGAATAGCTATTTTATCAATATCTTAGTACATTGCTGGTACCCAAAAGCTAACAGAATTTGCAATAACTGTAAATAAAAATTGTTTTCTAACAATTTTTGTATCTTCATAGTGTTAAATATTATTACAGATTGATACTACTTTTTATATGGGACCTTTGCTGGTTGCCACAACTGCCGGTGCTTTGGACTTTATTTATTTATTTGTTTGTTTGTTTATTATTAATATATAGTTTTTGCTTTTAATTTTTTTATTTGCTTTGCTTTTTTATTTAATTTTATTTGAATATGTATATATTCTCTTTTTATTTATTCTTATATAAACACAAATATATAATATATATCCACACATTCATGTATTCTTGTTATTCCTTTGAAAATGCAATCTTCTTGGGAGGAGAGATTGATATTTTTAGTCTAAGTATCTAACAGTACTCCTGGAGATAGTACATACATTCAACATACTGTTTGTTAGCTGGTTGATTAACTAATTAAATAAAGCAATTGCATATCATAGGTTATAGGATAGCTAGCTCAAATAATTCCTAATTCATTCCATGAAAGTTAAATAAGTCTCCTTTTCCATGGGCCATTCCACTAAACAGACTTTCTTTGCAGGCTCTGTCCTTTTGATATACCAGTTCTCTCAAACACACAAATGCTCTGATATCTCCTTAATCTAAGAGAATATAAATTTGATACTAAGAATCTAAAACAAAACCCCTTTCCTTCTTCGAGATTTCTGTTATTCCCTTGAGAAAGTCAAAGTTGTCAACTTCAAATGGTTAACTGAGGAGGTAGGGTCATTTTTATTTTCTCTTCTGTAATGAGTAAAAGCCAGTGGGGTGCAAAGGGCAAAGAGCATGCTATAAACCTTCAAGGGTCAACTGGGAAGCTATATACTAAGGATGCTTAGGGTTTCATCAAAAAGAAACCCAACCACTTTGTGAAACTGGACTAAAAACAGCAAGACTTTGGCAAATAGATCTAAGGCTTGGATATTATTTATTTTTTTGTTAAAAACCAGCCAACAATTACACTGGACAACTACTTTGTATACTTTTATTTCCTTTCTAGAACTTTAAAATGAGCCATACTGTTGCTGACAGGAATCTCAGTTCATTCTCAGTTTAATCTTTGGTCAGGATAAAAAATAGAGCCTCAATTTGCACCATAATTGTCCCCTGAAGTCATCATACCCTTGAACTACCTGAACTCCCTTTTTTCCCAACAGATTGAAAATTCTTTCTCTCCATTCCAGCATGATAGTTATCACCTAAAGTAATCATTATAATCTCTCTCTGTCATTCATTTCCAATCTTATCCCTGGATATCTTATCTTTAGAGTCATAATCCCTAAATGGTTTCAAGCCATGTGCTAGTATCACATTAATTTGTACTTCTTTTCCAATGTCTTCTTTTGTAAAACTAGTATGATCATGTTCATCCTTAAGAATATACATACTTCATAAGATGAAGAGAGAAAAAGGGGAACATTGAGGAGACAGAGTATCATATGGATAACAAAAACTTGGCAAAAGCCAGGATCTCCTGCTTTGAAATATAATTAGCAGCAACATAAATGCAAAGTTTTTCTTGCATTCTGATGCAGAGAAGATGCTGGTGACGATTCACCTAAAGTCTCCTTCATGGTCCACCTTCCCCATTTCTTCCCTCTACTGAACATTAGGAAAAGGTCATTCACTCATGATTTGAATAGTATATTAACTCATCTAAATAAGTATTCCATAAGTACTTGCCATATACAAACCTAGACAGCTAGTCAGAGTGAATGGAGATATCTACCTATAGTCTTACAATTGTATATTTGAATGAGCCAGTCAAGCTAAAATGGAGAATTACTCAAGTTCTCTCTCAAGATTAAGCTATATTTCTACTAAGGCTTACAGAGCCCCAGTACTGCTAGAAAATGTGCTGACAATGCAAAGGCAATTAATTTAACCCCTTCTCTCAGAAACTAAGGTGACCCAGAAGGGCACATATATTTTTTATAGACAACTCTGCCAAGTCTACTATATGAGGGGCATATCTCCATATACCTCTCCAACTGGATGAGTAATGATTTAAAATGCTCTTAATTTCATGGCAGCAAGCATGACCAGAGTTTGTATGAATAAGACATTGGCAAGATCTAACTTTATAGAATCAAACAATTTCAGTTCACCATCATGCATGGTATCACAAATAATGATACTTAAAATTCCATTTTTTTTTAAATTGGAGGTATACTCAAGATATAGAAGTGGCTTCCCTACGATATTTAATATCACTAAAAACACTCATTTGTTCTCCAAGTTCCCTAAAACCCTGATTCCTAAATTATTCTCAGATACTCAAAAGAATTGAGGTTTCTTCAAGAGGGAACGCTCTCCACCAAACATTAGATTGCAGACTTCAGGAATAAGTCCTAGGGAGTTTCTAAAACATAAAAATGTTAAATGATTTGTCCAGAGACACATATTTAGTAATGTCAGAGGCAATATCTGAAATTCCATCTTGCTATGGGTAAGCCACTATGTCAGGTTACCTTTAACAAGAAGATACACAGAAACAAACTAGTCATCTAAGCAACATCAATCTTCCCAAATTTTATAAAATAGCAAAGAGAAGGATTCAATTAGAATTCTGTCTCTTTAAGTTAATTTTATTTCCAACAAGCTTTTGTTAATCCTAGTTATGATACTATCATGGTACTTTACATTTGCAAGGCAGATTTTGTTCTTAACACATTCATTAGTCTATCCCAATGAGTAATACACTGAAAAGTCTTCCAAGTAGTAAAAGACAAGGAAGAATTTGATACAGAAAATATGTTCTTTCAATTAGCCTGCTTTCTTCAAAGACATTTTATAGCTTGGTTTCATCAAGTCCTTTAAAGGCAAAAAAGCCTACTTTTTGTGATGCTAAGTATTCCATGCCTCTTGCTAGTTGATATGTGCAGGATACCAAGTCTTTGAAAGTCATCTGTTCTTCTGGTACCCGATTAATGTCAAATGAATATTCCATCCCAGGGGGTCTACGTGCTCGGAGGTATTCTCGCAGGTTTCCTTTAGAAGCATACTCAACTATCACATACAGTGGACCTGTAATATAGGAGAAATCCATGGCAAATGTTAAGTAAATAGTTTTTAGTCATGGTTCCCCAAAAAGACTTTTTTTCTTAGGTTTTTTGCAAGGCAAATGGGGTTAAGTGGCTTGCCCAAGGCTAGGTAATTATTAAGTGTCTCAGACCAGATTTGAACCCAGGTACTCCTGACTCCAAGGCTGGTGCTTTATCCACTACACCACCTAGCCACCCCTCCAAAAGGCTTTTCAATGACTAAGAGAGTTCCAAATTTCACTTAGGAAAGGACATTATTCCTCTGTTCTTTTCCCTCTCTCCATCATTCATTTCCAATCCTATTTAATTCAGAGGACTATTCTATTAACAAAGACATCAATTTCAATTTCTACATGATCAGCAAAAATTTCCTTAACCAAAGTATAGTACCAAAAATATAATAACTAAAAATATAGTAACAACATAAAGTATAAGATTTCAGGATACCTTGAAATTTGTTATTTGAAAATTGCAAATTCAAATATGGAAACTCTCTTTTAAAATTTAGATTCCTGCATACTGGCAGTATCATATAATCTTATTGCCTAAAATAAAACTATACCACAACCCACTCTTTTTATAGGGTATCAAAGAATTTCATATGTTCCAGAGTTCTTCTTTGTGTTAAGACTGTGAAACAATTATCTAAAGATATTAAATCAATCTTAAGAACCATATTGCAAATATTGAGTGTATTTTAAATCACAATATAGCATAACCATTTGCTTAAAAAATAAATCTGATGATAAACACAACAATGTCAAAATTAAAACTTGGCTAAATCAAGGATTTTTTTTTCAAAAACTCACCATCCTGAGTACAGGCTCCAAGAAGATTTATGATATTTTTGTGTTTTCCAATCATCTTCATCATCTCCATCTCCGATACTAGATCTGAAAGATCTTTCTCTGTAGCATCATCTGGAAGGGGTTAGGGTCAGAGAAAGTATTAATAAAAATCTATTTTAAAACAACACCTTGCATACAGGATAGACAGATTCTAAATAGGAACAGAATATTTTCAAAACCCAATTAAGCTTCTTAGGACTTCAAACTGGAAGTTTGTCTTAGATAAAAAATTTTCATAGTTGGCTCCTAGCAAGTGTTAAGACATTTATTTGTGATGAAAGCATTACAGGCATACATTATTTTAAGCCAATCAATACATAAAACTTGGGTTTTATAAAGAAAATGATTGATTTTAGGAAAGGGTCTTATATATAGAATTCCTTTAAATAGTGAGATTCTCTAATATGCTCAAAAAATAATTTGATTTACAAAAAACTTTTTTTTTAACTTTCTGTCATATAAAGTGAGGTATGTCTATAGCCTATAGACAGGGAATTAAGGATTCCTTTTTCCAGCCAGCATCATGGCTCTAAAGGAATGTAGCACAGTCTCCTTTAGGGTTCTAGAGCAAGCCAAGACAAATGAGCTCTTGGACTGGTATCATTCTGAGTCTTGGGTGGGGGGGAGCCTGCTTCCTTCTAGTCTCTTCAGTGCAACCTAAACTCATAGCAGTTGCAGAAGGACAAAAAGCAAATCAAAAACTAGGCATAACATTAGGTCTCTGAGGATGCATTAGCACAAATGGCTACTGGTAGCTGTAATATTGCCAAAGTTTCTTGTCAGTTGATAGCAGTCAGAGTGATCCCTAATAATCCTTCATTTAGGGTTGTGGAGCTTAGGAATGAGTGGGACATACACCATTATTTAAAAGACTATACATATACATGAGAGAAGGGTCATACTGCCATTGCCCTTGACCTAACCAACTGAGCATTCTAGTGGGACCACCTTCAAAGAAAAATACACTACAAAAATACCTCCTTTAGTAACATAGGTTGGTCAGCCATTAGTGTATCTAATTTTATATATGCAAATATATATATACATTTATATATATATATAAATATATACATATATATATATATATAGAGAGAGAGAGAGACAAATACACACTATCAAAACATACACACATACACACACACACACACACACACAAAAGACATGTCTAATGAGAGACAGTATTATATAATATTTATATAATATAATATAATAATAATTGAAAGCCAATAAGACCAGATTCTGTGGCTCTGGAACATAATCTAAACTTTCAGTCCTCTGGGAAATTTTCTAAAACTATAAGCTTCAGAGAGAATACTAATTTTCACTTTTTATCTTCATACATATAAAGTAAGTCACATTTATAGGAAGGAAACTGTGAGCTTCTTACTTCAATCAAAAATCACAGTCTTATAAGGAGGTAGTCTTTCTCTGGGAGTTCACTTTGAAATGTCTGATAGGCAGTTAGTAACTAGAGCTCAAAGGAGAGATAAGGACTCTGGGAGTTGTCTACATAGACATGTTAATTGACTATGGAGCTGGTGAGATCACCAAATGAGAGACTATAAAGAAAAGAGAAAAGGAGTCAGAACAGAGCCTTGGGGGACACCCACAGTTACTGGGCATGACATGGATGAAGATCCCACAAAGGAGACTGAGCAGATAAAAAGGTGGCAGGAAAACCAAGAGAAAACTGGTTCATGAAAACCCAGAGAGAAGAGAATATCCAGGAAGAGTTGATCAAAGGTGACAAATACTGCAGAGAAGTTATGTAGAAAAAGTTGAGAAAAGGTTGCTCTATTTAGCAATTAAGACATCATTGGTAACTATGGAAAAAAGCAGTTTCATTTGAATGATGAGATTAGAAGCCAGAATAGAGAAGATTAAGAAGAGATGAGGAAAGGAAATGAAAGTATATAACATAGATAACTTTCCCCCAAGTAGTTTAGTCAAGAAAGGAAGGCAGGATATAAGGCACCAGCTAGTGTAAATGGCAGAAGAAATTTCAGATATATATATATTTTATTTTTTCTTAAGGATAGAAGAGACATGGGTGTATTGTAGGCAACAGGGAGGATAGTAGATAAGAAGAGAAAGAAGACTAAAAAGAATGTGGGTGTTACCAAGGGCAATCTGTAAGGAAAACATTGTGGGGGGGAGGATGTCAGAAGCATGTGAGATGGGAAGAAGAAGAAGCTCTCTGAGGACAACCTCCATTTTTTTGAAGTGAAATATGAGACCAGCAAGTCCCCAACATGAGGATAAAGGGGAAGAATCTCCAGAATAGGCTTGACAAGAGAAAAGAAGTTTGGTGACTAGAATAGAGAAAGTGTAGAAAACTGTCTTGCCCAGCTGAGATTGGCAAACACAAGTGAGGAGTGGACTCATTCAGTCTAGATTCCTAATTTTCTTCTACTCCATTCAGCAGCATATGAGTAGAAGCGAAGGGGGTGGATGCTTTGAGTAATCCGGGGCACTTTCCTCTAATTTCTGCTCCAATAGAGAGTACAAGGGGAGCCAGGAGTTCACTTAATGGGTGACAGTCGAGTGCCGCAGATGAAAGCATAAAATAGGGTTGGAAGGTTAATGCATAAATGTTCAAACACCCATTAAGCAGCTCAGCGTTTACATTTTTGGGTAATTGTTTAAATATCCCAGAAGGATATACACTACTAGCACTGGTGTTCATTTAGGTTCATTTCTGACTTTTTAAGTGATTTCCCCAGGCAGCTTCATTTCTCTTTGGTTCGAAAGCAAAACAAAACTCACAGCTAGTTGGTCCAGTGTGTACCCTTCCCAACTCCACATCCTATCATCCTATTTAAGTCTTAGGCTTAAGTCTTTTGAATATGCAGAATTTGTGAACTCCTTAAGACTAATGATCTAACAACCTTTCAATTTACTACCAAGTTCATAAAAAATAACTGAAGGGAAATAAAGAATTACTGTTGCCTGGATAATATGCAATGGTTGAGGTAAAGAGCCACCAAATTCTAACAAGGCTATGCCTTACTTGTAAATATACACTTCTCAAGATAAATAGGCTGTCAGAGACACTGATTTATACTGAAAACTTCTCAACCTCTAGGTCAGCTATGTGCTCTCTGACCTCCTACTATGATAGAGTTCAGATGCTACAAAAGAAACATTCTTGATAGAACTTGCCTTGCCCCTCTCCCCTCCCCACACCATCCCCTTCCCAATGCTGACCCCCTTCCCTCAACTTACCTTTCAGCATCTTCACTGCCACGGTAACCGCTTCCTTGGGCTTGTCCTTGTCGATTCCCACTGCTTCTGCCATTACAACTTGCCCAAAGCAACCTTCCCCAAGGGGTTTGCCCAGCGTCAGCCTAAATGTGTAAATAGGGGATTAGCACACAGCATCTGGTGGAGGGATGGAGCTAGTGAAATTCCAGAACTAAATATAAAAATCTTTCAACAGCTTGCTAGAGCATGGGGCATTTATCATATGGAACTAATGAGACATAGGGTACACACTAGGTTTAGTATTTTCTTAGTGACGTTTTAAGTACTGTGGGCAAGGCTATTAAATTGAGGATTCAAATTCTCTATTTATTACTGGGGGCGGGGATCCTTGTTAGTGAGCTGGTCAGGTCTGATGAAGGAATTTTACTGCCTGATCCACTTCAGTTTTAGCATTTTGAGAATGTCCTAGAAAAAGACACAAACTATAGAGCTATTGGGTTTTTTTTTTCAGTTTTGACCCCCACCCCCAGCAAATCAAATTTGCTTTAAATGATTATGATTCAAACACAAAGAGACTAGAAGCTCTGTGGGCAAGGTCTTCTCAAATTCCACTTGCCTGATTGTTTAAAAAGCAGATCTGAAACAAATTTCAAGCGTGTCTGCCTGTAACTCCCCAGCTGGGGAAAAAAACAAAAACAAAGTGGGGGGGGAGTAATTTTGTTTTGACACAACAATTCGGAAAAGCCTTACACTAGGGAATAATAACTAAGTTACTCCAAATTGGGACCAACAAACATCTTAAGTTTCCAGGTTTGGAAGCTTTCTGCACTCCATGCAGATAGTTGTATATTGTCCTTAGGCCTTACCGGAAAAACAACAGAAATAGATATTCCCTAATGGAGAAGCCTTTGGAATACCTAGGAATATGTTTTGTAAGTTGAGCATAGGCTGGTAAAGAGTCTTGCTACCAATAGTCAACAGTCTTTAAAAAAAAGCATACACTGGTTTGAAAAGGGTCAACATAAAGACTGAAAGGCAGTGTATGCTATGCTGAGGTCATTCTGCTTTCTCTCCAGAATTAAAATCAAATTTAACATCTTGGCAGAAAATAAACATTTGCATTGGAAAAATGGCTAATTTATGCTCTATTGCTCTATGGCTGTAAGCATAACAATCCACTCATTGTGCAAGTGCAGGCCCCCAATCTAATAAATGGTCTCTAAATAACTTTCTTTCATTAAAAATCAGCTCCACCTACATTTTCACTGAATTTTCTTCTTAAACCTCTAGTGTTCAGATTTTCCATATTTGGCGTAATTCTCCAGGAAGGGCAGATCAAGTCATGGATTTGAAGCCTAATAACTATGGGCTTTATCATAGGTGACAATTACAATGACAATCTAGTGTACCAGTGGTTAAATGAATAATTATATTGTATATATCATATCATAAATGGAACTTTTCAGCTGGGAGGGACCTTAGAACTGAACAGAAACAAAGAGAAGTTTAATGACTAGAGCAAGGTCACATAAAAAGTCAATGGCATGCTTAGGGCTAGGACCAAGATTTGTCTGAGTCAGAGTTCTTTTTATTACACCACAGTATCTAGGAATATTTAAAGGAATAATAGAACATTGCAAGAGAACTAATAAAAGATTTCCTTCATTTTTTAAAAGAATACTTATAACTACCTCTTTTAAACTACATTTCTACCAGCATTGTTACTAAATGACATATGGTACCTATAGGTTGCTCTCAATAAAAATAACATTATATGCATATATATATATATATACACATATATATGGTTACATATGCATATATATGTATGTATGTATATAGTCAATTCTCAACTTTTGGGGGTAACATTTGTAGAAAATAGCAAGAAAGTCATCATATGAATACTGATAAAGTAAACCTATGGAAAACAGAAGGTTAGGTTCCCATGACCACCAAAAATTGAAATCTTGTTAGAGATTGTTGAAAATAGACTTTTCTTTATACAATTTTAATAACAAAACAATAATCTGATCATTTGTTTTGCTGACATAGTTACAATGAAATAACCAATAAAATGCAAGAGAAAGAAGAATCAAGCCAGGATAGAAGTTGGTGCAGGGGCAGAGTTGTAAGAAGAAAGGGAAAGGGGTAATGCTAGATATCTCTGATCTCCCTTTTAGCTCAGTAGTTGAACTGTTCCCCATGAAAAAGCATGGGTCTCCCAGCTCAGAACTCAGGTCCAACTATTTGGATCCTGGTAGTCTGGGGAGGTGAGACCTCCAACAGTCACAGGGCAGGGATGACCATCACATCATTTATATTCAAACTTGGCTTCTATTCCATTTTTTCAATTTCCTCATCATGCACTTGAGAGGTTACTTTAGTACTTTCTAAAGCAGATTCATAAACACTTAGAAATACTTTCTTCTTTTGTAGATATAAACTTGACCATTGTGCCTCTTATTTTTTTCTCTATTCACTGCTATCCTGAAAGTAAAAATGAGGTTCCTAGTAAAATCATGTGGTGAAAGTTAAATATTTGGATGTCAAAGATGGACTACATATATAAAAATTATATATTACATTGGGAAAAATCAATTCTTCAAAAATTTTTAGATAAGAGTTAGTGAAATAACTATCTGCTTTATTGTTCTGGAAGAATTTGTTCACCTCCCCAAACCAGAAATATCTTTTCAGAAAATAGTTCATGCATACTGACCCAGAAATAGGGTCTTTGTTTCTTATATTTCTAATAACTGTCAAACTCTAATACCCATGAAAGACTCAAAAGGAGATTTGTTAAATTCCCCAATCTGTCTTCTGATCTTACCATTCTATCTGAGTCTTTACTTGATTTATAATCTTGGCAATAGTGTCTAACTTAGTGGGCCTACCATGTTTCTGAAGAATGTCAATCTATGGTATCTGGATACCTGAATTTGCTTATGCTGTAGAGTAGAACTAGGACAAAATTTTGTAGATAGTAAGTGCTTAATGAATATCATCCAAATGGAATTAATATATGTATATGCTGACATATATGTATATTGTATTATGCATGTATGTATAAAATGTACAACCTTTGTGCTAAAAGATAGCAATGGAAAGAACAAACTTGTTTCATGTAAATCTTTTCAGTAGAGACACTAACTTATCATAAGGCAGCTAGGTGGAACAATGGATAGAGCACCAGCCCTGGAGTCAGGAGGACCTGAGTTCAAATCCAACCGCAGACACTTAATAATTGCTTAGCTGTGTGACCTTGGGCAAGTCACTTAACCGCATTGCCTTAAATAAATTTAAACAAAACTTAAAAAAAAGAAATACTAACTTATCTCTTGGAAATTCCCATTTTGGATCCTCGGGCAATTCGTACTCAGAGACCCCTGCCAACATTGGAGCATCAGCTGCTGAGGACAGTCGAGTTGTTATTCTCACCAAGGGTGTATTGGAGTTCATGGAGGAACTAGAATCAGCAGACACCTGTTATTGGAATACAAGATGCAAAAGAAACAGATGTAATTCTGACCCAGGCGTTGAAATATGGTACTACAGGATATACTAGCTCAGCCAGATTGCAATTGTTATAAAGAAACTGTAGGATAGTTAAAACCCCAGATTTAAAGTGCAAACTTTTTTTTTTAGGATACAAGCCTCTTGTTTCCCTCCCAAGTTAATAATGCATTTCACTAAAATTATATTACTAATACATTCGGGACAGATCTTCAAGCCAATCTTTTTTACAGAAAACCTGATCATGTTTTACTAAAAAGATTTATCTTCCAATTATTAATGTTCCCAGGTTATTTACAATTCCTCCTTTAACATCATCATTAAAGCACTCTTAACCTGGCCACAAAATGGGCATTTTATAATTTTCATGGACTGCTTTTGATATAGTCAAATCATTAATCAATGAGGTTGTGTGAGAAATTAGATTCAAACTCTTGGAAAAAACCCATTTATCTTAGCACTCCTTCTGTGTTTTTGAAACAGAAACCAAAACATCTCAGGGACATAGCCTTAGGATTTGAAATGTGAAAGATAGATGGCTGATCAGTTTTCTCTAACTCCCTTTATTCAAGGTAATCTGAGAACCATGTGTTGTGAGATATTCTCAGATTAATCATACCAAATGCTGCCAACCATGAAACGCAGCCTTTCTTGCTTCATCCCACCATTCCTTCTTGGAACTTGAAGACATAGGTGCCATTAAATGAAAATGGGTTGCCACTTGTCAGCTTTCATTTCAGAAAGCAGCAGATTATACCCAGGGAAGGTATGGCCACAGAAATTCAGTTTTATTTCAGTCACACAGGAAAAACTAATCCTGCTTCCGATTGGGTGAGTGTTATATTTATCATGCTATTTTCTGGATACCTGTTGAGTGCTTGTTATTGTGGTTTTTCATGCAACCTAATCAATGCTTTTTACTGATTTGGAGGCTACTAATATAAATAGCATCAAGGACATGCTGGGTGGTCACTTCTAAACATAAATATTCTATTGAGGACAGTGTATTACTTTAGCCAACTTATGGGATGTTGGACCTATGACTGGGAGCCATCAGTCTTATAACAGATTACCCAAGGGCTAGAAGAAGAAATCAAACATCTACACCAGAACCTCACAAAAATTCATCTCAGATATGTCTCACATTAGCATTTTACACCATTTTAATTATTTAGAGCTTTGCTTGCAAGAGAAAAAATACATCAAAAGCTAACTCTACTTCTACAGATCTGGCTAGGAAACATTTTTCAAATCTGGAACCTGTACGGTTCCCAAGAGAGGATCAAATGCTCTTATCCATCCCCTGTCACTTCCTATTCACTAAACTTTGACTTGACTCTTGGTAAAATAAGATGACCTTTAGTTGCTTGTTAGAAGTTGAGACAGTGTAAGATCAGAAAGGAACCTAGTTTGAAGGAAAAGACAGTTAAAACATTAAATGCAAAGTACGGACACTTTTTAACAGTATTGATTTTTTGTTGTTTCAAATGCAAATTGGTAAATTTCATAAGTTTCTCTATTAATATTGGGCAAGGAGAATTCTCCATCACTTTTAGGATTTTATAACTTAAGGAAAATACAAACAGTACACAAGCAATAAACTTTTACTTCTAGATATATATATATTAGATGAAAGAAAATATTAAAAACTAGAATAATTGCATTATAAATTATTAAAATAACTCTCTTGTATTTATAATGTAAGACCACTTTTTAGTTATGAATCATTTTTCATGTTTATTTTTGGAATTAGAAGAGGCATTATTTTAGAATATAGAATTTTAGCTCTGGAAGGGACCTTTGTGTCTGATCTCTTTAATTTATAGATAAACTGAGAACTGAAGTGACTTGGCCAAAGAAACTAATTAATGGCAGATTAGGACCAAAACTTTGATTTCCTGGCTTTTAAGTCAGTGTTGGGGATTTTGGGGGGTGGTTGCATCTTTGGGAGGTTAGGGGGGAATACAATGAAGCTTTTCCAATGAGTTTCTTCATTGCTTGAAAATTGCCAATATTTATATAAAATATTATTGGCAAAATGGATAGAATGTTGCATCTGAAATCACAAAGACTAAACTTTCTGAGTTCATATCCAGCCTCTGATACTTAATAACTCTGCAAGTCACTTAACTCTGTTTGCCTTAGTTTCCTCATCTATCAAATGAGCTGGAGAAGGAAATGGTAAGCCACTATAATATCTTAGCCAAGAAAACCCCAAATGGGATCAAAAACAGTCAAACACAACTGAAATAATTCAATAGCAACAACAAAAATCCTGAAGGAAGATGACAGAAAATGGTTTTGCAAAGAAAGGCTAAAGTGCTGCGGAAATCTGATCCTAAATAGGCTACCTTGCTTTCCTATAGGGAGATGAGTTGAAGTTTTCAAGTTCCTAACATCATAGATATGGATGTGGAAGAAACACATGGATCATCCAGTCCAACCTTGTAATTTTGGAGATGAGGAAACCAAAATCCAGAAAAGTTAAGTGACTTACTTAAATCACAAAGGATATTGGCAATCCAAGATGGGGTTTGACCAAGTTGTCTGACCCCAGAACTAGTACACTTGGCATTGCATGGCTTATTCAAGAGGTCTTCTCATTTTAAAGATAAATTTTAGTATCTTAATTACAAAGTTTAAGGAAATGACTTAACTGAAAGTAGACAACTAACTAGCTTTTACCATGTAGACAAAGAGATGTTTCCCTTTGTGACCAATTGCTCAAAACATCTATTCCAAACTCTAGAACCCCAAGTAGAATTATATCATGACTGTGTCACTCACAAAAATAATACCTCAAGGATCTGTGATTTTATAGATATGTGTACTCCCTCACTAATACAGATTGCATCCCCTTACTTTGGAAGATATTCTTCTGAAAGCTGCTATAGTGAAAAATTCTTAAGTCTTAGGACAACCTAGGGAAGAATCAGTCTCTACTCATTTAGCTAAACTAGACCTGATATAATAGATCTATCAGTCTGTTCCTGCCTAGTGACCTGCCTTTTCAGTTTAGTGTAGTCTGTCAGTCTGTGATCCACTGGCATGAGAAACCAATACCAACTATATGCCCTTATGAATTATCAGGTTAGCATTATTATGGTAGCATTCAATAATAAATATTTATTGAGGTAGCTCATATTTATGGCTATTCAACAAACATAATTCTTTGCTATTGGACCCTTTCCTGAAAACCCAACCATGGAACATCCTTATGTTATAGTCAAATAGCTAGAAAATGGGGGGCAGCTAGGTGGCACAGTGGATAGAGCACCGGCTCTGGAGTCAGGAGTACCTGAGTTCAAATCTAGCTGTGTGGCCTTCAGCAAGCCACTTAACCCCACTATCTTGCAAAAAAAAAAAACCCTAAACTTAAAAACACCAAATAGCTAGAAAATGGAATAGCTAAGACAGAAACCCAGGACTTCAGAGACTCCCAAGTCCCATACTCTTTCCATTAGATAATTCTGCAGTTTTCAATTCTCATAATTCCCTTTAAAGGCTTTGTCCTTCCTACATTTGTGACTCTCTGTACTAGCTATATTACTTATTTACAAAACTCAAAAGGCTAAGTTCAGTGAAATTGCCTTTATTTCAAGCCTATTCTGATTTGATTAGTTAGAAAATAATGTGCTATATGGCAGTATAAGGACTGGGATACTCTCTATTAATATGGCTATTTTCTGGTCATAGAAATTCAAGAATACCAGTCAAGAATGTGGGGCAAAATAAGTATCATTCCTCAAACCTATTTCAAGACGTATTAATATCCATTAATATGTCCGTTAATAATCAATAATACTATCTTTAAAGGGTAAATGAAACTAACAAATTTAAGATAATCACACTCTTAGATCACTCTGAAAAGATGCCTATAAACAGTGAGAGGTGGGACCTGTGACCATGCCAAAAGCATTAACTAATTTCTCCTCTAGAAGACAGGGTGTTGGTTGAATAAATGCAAACAAATGCAGAATAACCATCATTGCCTGAAGACAGTGACTTAGTCATGCTTCTGTCAGTACCACTAAGATTTACTTTCATCAGCACCTCCAAAAAAAGGTAACCTTGTGGAACCATGAGATCATTATAAAAAAATGCAGGTATATCAGAGGAAATGAGATGCAGCAGGACTAGGAGGTAAGTAAGCCATTCAACCTTGATTAAGTACTTACTAGATGGTAGCAAACACTGTGTTAACTGCTAGAGATTCAAAGAAAGGCAAAAAACATAATCCCGGCCTTCAAATGGTTTACATTCTAATGGAGGAGATAACATTTAACTAATTAGGTTCATTCATACAAGATACCTACTGAGGAACAAGGGGAAACATTCAAAAGGAGATTCAAAGAGAGGACCCCCCCCAAAAAAAAGCCCTCCAATAGAAGATGACACTGGAGCTGAGTTTTGAAGAAAGCAATGGGAGCTAAGAGGAGACAAAGATATCCCCCAGAGTCAGGGAATGGGAGCAGTGGTACACCTGGCTCATAAATAATGGGGTAAAAATAAAGTATAAGACTAAAAGGGTAGCAAACTGTTAAATGCTTCACATTTGATGCTAGAAGAAATAGGGGGACTTTGGAATTTATCGAGTAGGCAGTAATTCAGCAGACATGCTCTTTAGGAATAATCATTTGGGCAGCTGAAAGGAAGATGGATTGGAGGGAGACCAGTGAGAAGGCTATGCTAACCATCCCCATGAGAGGTGATGAGGGGCTGGTCTAAGGTGGTGATTGTGTGAGTGGAAAGATGTTATGGAGTAGAGAAGGTATTATGCTTCTCAAGACCTGGAGAAATATAACAGACACAGGAGCCTAGATTAAGAAGCAATTTTATAAGAGGTATCTGATCATACTTAATGGTGAAGAGCTTTTGGAAGTTATGTAATGAAAGAAATTTGTGGTCTCATGTTACTAAGTCATATCTGACTCTTTCTGATCCCATGGATGATGGATAGCATGTCAAGCCCTTCTGTCTTCCACTATCTCCCCAAGTGTGTCCAAGTTCATGTTCCTTGCTTCCATGTCATCTACTACTACTTAAGCTATGTGGCCATTCTTTTGTCCAAAACTATAGGACATGAACAAGATGACTTCCCCCAACAGTCCTTTCAAATAAAGAGGTTTATGTCCCTAATTTCAAAGATTAAAATTTTTAGCTTTGCTAAATCTTTAAGCCTTTTTTCATTGTTTTGTTCTTGTACTGAACATCTTATGTGATATTTTGTTGGGGTTATTAAAAAACCCATAAATATATTGTGGTCAGTTGGAATTTCCCATTAAGAATTTTTTGCAGTAATTGCATTTTGACATTCTGCAGTTGGAGTATTTGGCTATAAAAGGATTGTACAGTCTGTTAGAATTTATTAACAAGAATTCAATTCAACACACAACAAATATGTATTAAAATCTTGCTAAAGGCAAGGCAATATGCTAAGCACTGTAGATACAAAGAATTTTTAAAATGACACAGTCCCTTTCCATAAATAATAGGTGTGGGAGATATGTACACAAGAAATAAAAATTGGGCTATTATAGAAAGGCTAAACAGAATAAGACTAGGAATTTAAAGAAGGAAGGGGAAATCAGAGAAAGCTATTCTTCAGTTCAATGAACATTGAAATGTATTCATTAATTTTTTATATAATAATTAATTTGGGAATGATATATTCAGTTTTCCAAAGTTCCAATTTTCCAATTTAGACATAATATGGAGAGATTCATAATAATTTAATGCACATTTTTAAAAGCTTTCTTTTCCTTCTACTTCTCTTCCTCTTTCCTATGCTTTTTAATTCACCTTCTGTTCATTTATTTATCTGAATGCTTTTGCCATCATTTTTCTTCTTGTTATCTGGCAAATAACATCTTGAGAGTAACAATTTACTAGGAACTATGGATATTTCATAAAGACTAAATTTGTTCCCATGATCTAGAACTTAGACTAAAATACTCATGTAATTAGTCTGGTTTATATGTCAGAAAATGTCAGCATTACAGTTATATTATTATTATATTATAATATTATTAATATTTCCTCTGACTTAAGTGACTTGCACTGTTCGTGATTTTTCTATACTTCTGATTTGTATATTCTTGCTTAATGAGTGAAGATATGAATTCCATTGAAAATTGATTATTTATTCACCACTATATTATCTATTCCCTACATCAGGGCTGTTCAAAATGTGGCCCCGGGGCTTTTATGCAGTCACCTGTGGGTTTACTAAATGCTTTAGTCAATGAAACTGAGCTACCACAGAGCTCTCACTAAAATGGCAAATCAAAATATATTGTCTATTGTTTCTAAAAACTTTTAAAAAGTTGAGTTGGACAGCCCTGCCATCTTCTCTCTCTCTCTCTCTCTCTCTCTCTCTCTCTCTCTCTCTCCATATATATGTATATATAATATATATCTATATCACTGAAATGTGTAAACAATTACAAAATGTGTTTATATTTTGTATATATTGAATAATGTATATTTAGAGATATCTATCTATATTTACATTGTTTTGTATATTGTATTTCTAGGTATTTGTATCACACAAATATATATGTTTATACATAAAATGTATGTATATACTTATATGTGTAAATACAACTCAACCATAAAAGTCATGCTCTAATAATTCCTTTTTTTTATTAGATTTTTAGAAATGTTGTTGATTTTCCTAGTGATAATTTCTTCTAGGGAACAGACTAGCTATCACTGGAGAGATTAGTCAAATAACAACAATGCATGTGAAGTATTCCATATACATGTAAGTGTATATAAAAATTGAAGCACTCTATAGATGTTGACTGATATGGTGGTTATTGTTATAATTATAATTAGGAACATCATTAACAGTACCAAAAGAGGCTTGGCCATAGATGTTGAGTTTTCTTGGTCACAACTCATAAATACCACATACCAAGTGTTAGAGAAGTCTTGAACCCAGATGCTTCCAATTTATTCTTATATATTTTGTTGGATGCTATTTCGATAACTGATCTGTAAGTTCCTTAAGGACAGGTTTTTTTTGGGGGGGGGTGAGCTTGGTTGTTGTTTTGGAGGATGTCTTTGTTTTCTCAATGCACTATTATGTTGCTTTCATTTGAAGGGAGAAATTTTGATCAGTATATTTACTGAAATATATTTTGAGTCTCTCTTCTACTTTTTGAACCATGTTTTTCTACCTGGATATGCTAGCTCAAGACACTGAAAAAGGAATGAGGACACCAAAAGTCTAGCTTCTGCTTTATTACTGACTTGCTATGTGATTGGCAAGCTATCTCTCTGGGGTTCAGTTTACTTTCTTGTAAAATAATGGTAATAATAATATCTTACATTTATATAGTGCTTTTAAAGTTTGTGAAGCACTTAATGAAGAGGCTAGACTAGCTAATTTCAAATTTCCCTTTGTACTGCTTCTAAATTCTTTTTCTGTTCAGAAACGAATATCTTTCTATTCACTTACATTTACTTTGAGGTATAAGGTTTGGAAGATTATTTTCATTTACAGGTGATTCTATGGCATTTCATCTTCTGTTCTAAATTCCTAATTCCTAGGGAGTTGTTTCTTCTGCTCTATTTCAAAAATCCCATCATTTCTCTTGCCCAATTGAGAATTTCTATTTTTTCCAGAACAATCATGATCCTCCCATGTTAGTTTTTTCTTAAATTTATCTGCATTTTTTTCAATCTGAATGAATCTCACCATAGAATCTTTCTGCAATAAATAAGTAACTAAAGATAGAGTTCTTGTGAAAGTTGTTTTCCTATCCCCTGATTTGGGCAGGAATATTTTAGTACTTATTTTCATTGTTTCAACTACAGCTTCCTCACTTTCCAAAATCTCTTTACCATGTGTCATAAATCACGTTTTTCATTGGATACTTTCTCACTGTATTTGTGGGAGGGTAAGCAAAGTTTTGTGTTTGTTTTGTTTTTGCTTATTTCAAAGGATCATGCCAAGTGATAGTGTTAACTATTGTATTAAGATTTAACCACCAGATGAACAAGGAGAGAGTGAGAGCAAGAGTGAGAGTGAGAGCAAGACAGACAGAGCAAGAGAGAGAGAGAGAGAGAGAGAGAGAGAGAGAGAGAGACAGAGAGAGAGAGACAGAGAGAGACAGAGACAGAGACAGAGACAGAGACAGAGATGGAGAGATGAAGAGACAGAGACAGTCACAGAGACAGAGTCACAGAGAGACAAAGACAGAGGGACAGAGAGAGTCAGAGACAGACTGAGAGAGAGAGACAGACAGAGAGAGAGAGAGACAGAGAGAGACAGAGAGAGACAGAGACAAAGAGAATGCTAAATAGGGTCAGGAACAGGGAAAGAAAAGACATTTTCACCATCTTTTTAAGAAGAAATTTTTCATCGGACTGCCCCAAAAAGTTCCCCAATTTACATGAAATGGGAGCTTAACCCCCATTCCTAATCAGGAAACAAAACAGTAGAGCTTCTTTTGATCTAACACCAAACTCCCCAAATGAATGTTTTTTACTCCCTCTGGGCAGGTGGCTAAGATAAAGACTGGAGATAAAAGTTCAGGAGTTTCTTTTGGTTCCAAAACAAAGCTCAAGGGACAAAACCTAGCAAACCAACCAGGTTCTCATCAACCCAGTTTTCTTCACTTGACCCTGTTTTGTCGGGCAAACTGCTAATTTGTGGAAATAACCACCCAGTCCTTGCTGTACTTACTTATAATTTCCCACCAGTCCAAATCAGACTAGAAGGCCAAGTCACCAAGCTGTCTTTGCAGGGTGGGTGAGGTGAAAGTATCAGGAGGCTGGGGGATGGGGGCAGGCAAGGGACTCAACCTGAAGGACAGATTCCAGTTAAATGACCCATGAAAACTCTTTAACTACCAAAATATTTTCTAGAACCAATGAGATTCTTCTCAGCATGTTAGGTTTTTTTTGAATGTTTGGCTCACCTAAATGAAAGGTCTCAAGATTATGTGGTGCCTAGAATGTTTCAGAGACTAATTTTCTTAAAAGAGGTTTCATTTTCAACATAGTATATCTGATTATTAATCAACTAACAATCAATTACTCGGTAAGCATTTATTAAAGCACTTATAAGCCAGTCACTGTGCTAGGAGATGGAGACATGAATATAATGACTGAAACAATCCCTGAGCCCCATGCCTCTGTTACCTAAACCTTCATTCTTCCTTCTTAACCTCCTCTCACCTTAAACCTTCATATATGTGTATTTCAGGAAAACCTTGACCTTTGCTTCTGAGGACACCTCAGCTTGAAATTCTCTGATAATTTGACCCCCCATTCCATATTTTAACCTATTCATACTTACAGCTCCTTTTTCAATGGGAAAAACTAAAAGACAAAGACAGAGATGGAGACAGAGAAAGAAACAGAGACAGAGAGATACACAAAGAGAGGCAGAGACAGAGAGAAAGAGAAAAATGGAGAGGCAGAGACAGAGACAGAGTCCTTTGAGAGCATTGTGTATGTGTTATAAAGGAAATTTATAATGTAGAGATGCAAAAAGTGAGATGTTTTATATCTCCATCCCATTTCCATATAGAGACTTGGCAGCCAAAAGGGAACCTGATGTTCCTACTGAAAAAAAGCCTGTTCAGTTAATCCACTAGCACCACATGCCTCTTTAACAAACATCCTCTGTTTTCTTCTTTCAAATGATTTGTAGAAAATGCTCAGAAACCCAAGTCTTTTTTTTCCTTTAATACATCGAAATGCAGAGACTACCCAACAATGATTACTGGCTGGCTGTCAGTGACAGGAGCAACCAGGCAACTTGGCTCCCTTGGTCCTGAATCTGGAGAACCAACAGATGAGCTTATTAAAATTGCCAGACTGACTACCATCTTTAAGATGACTCTTATTATTCTCATTTAACACAATTTGTGCCAAAAATATCAGAAAGGGAAGGTGAAAGGAGAGGAAACCAAAGATACCAAAAAATGAGGATCTTTCTCTTCTAAACTTCTTGTCCCTCTTGTCTCATTCTCTGTTCCTGCCTCTCTCTCTCTCTCTCTCTCTCTCTCTCTCTCTCTCTCTCTCTGTGTGTGTGTGTGTGTGTGTGTGTGTGTCTCTGTCTCTGTCTCTCTATCTCTCTCTGTCTCTCTCATCCCCTCACTCTTTTTATACACACACACACACACACACACACACACACACACACACACTTTCTTTAACATCAGAATAGGAGAGGATACTTACAAATCTAAGAATTATTGCAAAAAGTTCTTCCATAGAATGTAGAAGAAATAAATATTTCCCTTTCTAAAATTCCAGAAACAGAAGTGTTGCCTTAATTCAATAAATTCAACACATATAAATGAATTATAAGAAATGAAAATTCAAGAAAGGACAGCAATACCTTCTGTTGTTCTAAACAGAGAATATCAACATAGGCTTCAGGAGAAGAGAAGGAAAGAAGATGTTCTGAATGATGAAAGGCATTATGATCATCACTTATTAAGTTTTTGGTTATACCATACTAAATTAAGCATTCTATAAGATCACTTTAAGCAAATGGTTGCTATTAAAAGAAAACACCTTACAAGCAACCTAGCCATTGGAGAGAGAGTAAGGTTTAATGTCACCTGATTAAAAACTAACCTGGAGACAGAGGCCAGGCATGCTAGGCATGTCTATGGTATTTTCTCTGTCATCGGCATATCTGCAGGCCATTCTAGTGTTTTTCAGTCAGGCCACAGTCCAATAAACTTCTTTTATCTAGGTACCTGATACACATCTCCTTCTCAGGCTAAGTGGCTTTGCCTGAAAAGCTCTCTTTGTGAAGAACAATTGATGTATTATATTTTAATATATATGGAGAGCGGAGATGTGTCACCATTGCCTCTAATAAATTAACAATCTCCCAGAGGTTTTAATTTGTAGGGGTGGTGGGGGGAGGATTGGTATTGCCAGGACCATCACACCAGTGTGTCCTTTGGTCTGTACAAACTAATCAACCATATTTAAAGACAGGGCAATTACATTCCAAATAAAACAAGTGAGAGCATTGTGAAGCAAGAGAATGGCCCCAAATGTTCCCCACCTTCCCCTTCTATCCCTCCTGAAGCAAAATAAGCAAAATGGCCAAAATTTCAGTGAGGTACAACAGAGAAATAAAAAGTCACATTTTTAAAAGGGTGGGGGGGGGGGGAAGGGAAATGGGAACCAAAAGGACAGTTTCTTTAAGGTTCCATCAATACCCCCCACCAACATATTCATACACATGTACTAAAAGGGAAATTCAAGAATAACATGAAAAGAATAGCATAAAAGAAAAAAAATGATCTGGCTGCTCCAAATTTCACATCTGCTACTGGAAGAAACCTACAGCTCTGAATACTACTTTTTCCTTCACAGAACAGAGATCAAATTCTGAGTGGTTATTTTTTAGAAATATAATTTCAGGAAAGAGCAGGACAGATAACAGCATTCAATCACCTGAATCCCCAAAGATTTAATTTTCTACTTTCCATGAGCTGGGTAACACTAGTCCAATAAAACACCAAGAAAAGGGAAGCAGAAGAAAGGGAAGCAGCAAGAAAAGGGAGCATTGGCAGCAATTGGACATGTGAAAAGAGGGGATAGGAACCAGGAAGAGAAGACAAACATGGACTGGAATTCTCTGAATTTTATGGGGCATCTATGCTGTATACCATCTACTTATGAAAAAATCCTTTCATGAAAAACAAATTATTGGCCATCTGAGCTTTGAGTCATTGGATACCCTTGGTAACTGCCATCACCTACAAACTTGACAACAACAGGGGACACATAAACTATAACTACCTGAAGCTATTTCCACCCCAAAAACCAGTGCACAATTTGGTCAACATGCACTTCCTAATACCAAAGAATAGTGGTGCCGCCATTACAAATACCAACAGCTAATGAGATAGTCTTCTTTACTTTGAACCATTGCTACCCTACTCACAATTCTGAATTAACATTAATAGTAGAAAAGTACAAAGATGAACAAGTTACTTCAAAGGGACAAAGGGCCATTTAGAGTTGATTTGGGATGGTCTGGCAATGGACAATGCTGTTCCAAAGTTAAGTACCTGCTGCTTAGTAAATGTGTTCATAATATGTCCTAATTCCTTCTATAGAAAATGTTAGCAGCTTCATTATCATCAGTAAAGACTTAGGAGAAGTCAAAGATCACCATGTATTAGACTATCTTAGTGACTATTTTATAAAATATATTCCTTTCCTTGTGAAATTCAAATAGTTGTCTAATTTAGTCATAATGTTTCTCAGAACACTGCACCCTGAATCTCAGGAGCATAGACCAGAGAGAAAAAGAGAAGAAAAAAATCCAAATGCTGGCTGAGTAGTTTGGGAAAGAGTAAATTTCTTGAAACTCTTTATCTACTTTCTGTTACCTGTCTCCTCAAGGGGATGCGCTTGGTCAACTTGTGTACAGCTGGTTGGCTACTGAAGTCCGGCTTCTTGGTGGTGGTCCTCATGCGGCACAGCACAACTGTCACGACCATACAGGCAATTAAGAAGACCCCTATGCAGTAAATGGCTATCTCCAGGTACTCTGGGGAAGCTGTAATCTCCTTTTCTCTTACAGGTTCTAGATTGCAAATCACAGAGGAGGAATAAGCAGGCCAGATAGTTAGAACATAGTACTGATATATAAAAATGCAGCTAAAGGAATCAAACCCCAAAATTGTCTGTGCTCCCTAGAAGAGACAGACTTAGAAAGACTTTAATTCAAATTTACAAACATCCAAGCCTACCTGAGAGCCCTTGAAATTTTCCCCTATTCTGTCATTTATTCATAATGAAGATGAACCCACATGAACTTTCCATGTCATCAAGGGAGGCCCAGGTCATCTTCCTAGGTAATTAGAGTAGGTACATCTCCTTGATTCAATGCATAGCTGCCTCTAAGTTACCCAGGATGAGTTACAGGGCCATATTTTCTGAACAATTATTGCTTCTTACACTTATAATACCATCAAACTACCCCACTGCATACACACATATACACAAAGATTCTTCTGGCATGAGAGTGACTAAAAGAATGGTTAAAAATAGAAATTCTAAAATTTGAACTATGCTCATTTTTGTGTTTAGGAGGTAGGGAGAAGGCTTTGGTCTTGTATGTATTTGGACAGGCTCTCTCAAAAGGAAAAACTGACAAATAATTTATTCCAGATGAATACAAGTATGTATGAAGAAGTGAATAAATATTCATCTACTTAAACTGACCTAAAAAGTTTTGAATTCCTAAATATAATCCAGAGTATTGCCCAACTGAATAAACAAATAGAGTCAATATAAAGACTGAATCTTCTACAACACACTTTCTATAGAATTCATGAAAATATAAAAGTTTGGAATACTTTATCAATTGTTGGCTTGGATAAACTTTTAATGGAAGTTGAGAAAAGGAGAGTGGCATTCTCTTGTCAACACAGCCTCTCTCTTTAAAGAAGGGATATTAAAAGCTGATTCTATGCAAAGGCAGGTGTGTTTTTTACAACTTTTTCATAGAAAAGCTCCTTCCCTTCAAAATTTGGCCTTCTAGGGCAATCATTAGTCAAGCTATAAGCAGCATATTTATTCCCAGGTAGTGTTTGTCCCATACCTCTCTGTAGTTAATATAATATAGTCAAGCAGATCAGTTAAGAAAGGACATTTAATGCATTGCAGAACACAAGCGTTGAATGGAAAAGCAAGCTCAAATTAGCAGTGCCTCACTATTTAGAGGCATTTGTTTACATTGCAGATTCACAATGAGAGAAAATAGATGCAATGAAATTATTTAATAAAATTTAATCAGGAAAAAAACAGCCTACGAGATAAGATTTAGAACTCTCAACAGCCAGCGCAACTTAACCATCAATTCATTTGCTGTATGTAAAATAAACATGCAGCTAGGTAACCTTTATCTAATAATAAGAAATTAATAATTAGAGCAGTATGTCAGGAGCTAGTAAACCAAAGACTGTTCAGTTTTTCAAAAAGGAAATACCAAGGCAGGTGCATTAAGCAGACAGTGATTATCAAGAAAGTTTGACTAGGATAGAGACGTACTCAGATTAAATATTCAGACAGGCAACAATTTTTAGGCAATAAAGCATAATTGATGTTGATTTCTCTGCAGGGTAGAAATAACATCAATCCCAAGATGGCAAGAGCATGCTTTGCAGTAAAAGCAAATTAAGGATTCATTTTATTAAAACATGCATTGAACCGATTCCCAAAGGTAGGTAACACACTGCTTCTGTACGCCCTCCACAAAGAGGTCCTTCTCCACAAGGCACGTCAAAATGCCTAGATCTGGTTTTGTTTCATTGAAGAGTTTAAAAAAAAAAAACCAATTCAAAGTAACTGAAAGATTTTAGGGGTTTGGGGGAAATTGCTCTAAAAATGAGAAAAATAATTTAAAATCTTTCAGTCATTCTAATTCCTTTTTAAGGGAAAGAAGTGTGCATGTGAGTGTGTGTGTGTGTGTGTGTGTGTGTGTGTGTGTGTGTATGAATTTAAACATTGATTTGATTGCTCTTTAGATGTGCAGAAAATTAATTCTTTCAGAGTTCAGGTGTGAAATTTACTTAATCATAAATACGATGGTGTCTGCAAGCGGATTATTGAGGCAACTTTCTCCCCTCCAATCAAAAAAAACAAATATATATATATATATATATATATATATATATATATATATGTATGTTTATGTATATACATATTTTACATATATACACATTTTCCTCTAAGATATTCATCCTTCTAAAGTAATAAAAAGGGCTGTTTCTGTGACAGAAGCTGTGTTAATTTTGTAGCAATCAACCAAGAAAAGAGGAAAAACCACTGAGAGAGAGAGCAGTATATACCTGGCAGAACTGTCAACCATGCAGAGTGAAAGGATATCCCAATAGAATTACCCGCCAAGCACGTATACTCCCCAGCATCCTCAAAAGTTACATTCCGAATATAGAGAACCTCAATCTCTTTGTCCGTGGTGTTAACACCGGCGGCCTAGAAAACAAGGGAAGCAAGAAACAAGGCTAGACACCATAGGAATGCTTGTAGAAGGGGTTTGGGAACCACAAGGCGCTGGCCGCCCCTCTGTCGTCAGCGGGTGCTCGGTCACCAGGAGATTCCGACTCGACCCCATCCACAAAGCCCACAACCAAGAGGTGAAGATGTTTACCAAGAGACCCCAGCTCACCTCCAAGAGTAATCACCAAACAACCGTCACCAAACCTAACCTCACCACCTAAACATGCATGCAATCAAATGACATGGAAAAATCAACCCACAAAGGTTCTTTATCTTTTATTTTTATTTTTATTTTTTTGCTTTTCATTCATTTTGGATTAGAGTGTTTTTTTGGAGCACTATCAGTCCCCAAAGACAGGTTTACTTGTGATATATTTGACTGTAGTTCCCCATTGTGAAAAGAAAAGTGGGAAAAAAAGAATGGGTTTGGAGTCAGGAAGACCTGAGTTTGAAGTCTACCTCAGATTAGCTATGTGACCCTATACTTAGCTTCCTTAGCCACTCTTTCCACATCTGTAAAATAAGGAATAAGACTATGTCATTTGCCTCACTTGTCTTGTGAGGATCAAATGATATGATGGGTGTAAAGTACTTTGCCAATTTATAACCAATTTAAATACAAGTTATTATTATTAATGATAAAAAATATGTACTGTGGAATGAAATATGGCAAAGACAAAAAGTACAGTAGCCTTTGAGGGCATCCACAGGACTCCACAAATGCTCCTCTAAGTTTAATCACTTTCTCCTTTTCAATTTTTCCATAGTTACATGAATAGTGGATGAGCTACAAATTTCATTATCATAGATTTCAAACTAGAAGGGAATCCAACCTCCTTTTTTTGCAGATGAGACAGACAAGGCCCACAAGGTTAAGCAATTGCTCATGATCACACACAGGCTTAAGTGTCAAAACCTGAACCTGGGTTCAGATCTCATCTCTGGCACTTACTACCCTTGACTTAAAATAAATCATTTCAAATGTCCAGGTTTCAGTTTTCTCATCTATAACATGAGGGGGTGAACTAGATAGCCTGAGGGGCCTTCCAGCTTTCCATCTGTGATCCTATGACAAAGAGAGCGCAAAGAAAAATTTTCATAGTCATGGAAAAAATGGTACAATATGTGTGAAGTTCTCCAAAGACCTTTAAGGTCAAGATAAACTTCTGTTATTGTCATCTTAATAAAGCATATATTTGAAAATTTAGAGTGACAAAAGATGGAGGAAAATTCAATGCTCTGTCATCAATAGAAACAGATAGTGACTTATTTCAATACTTGAAACTATCCTAAGAATAATTAAACACAGAGAAATAAATCTCAAAAGAGTAAGTCATGGACTATCAAACATCTAAGCAAGAAGTCTGTCTTTAACAAACTATATCATATGATTACAAAAATGTCTCTCTAAGGTTGAGATTGAAGATTGTTATTCTATGTAAAGTCCTTGTATTCAAGACAGATGTGTTTTAAAATCTCAATTTTTGTATAGGGTCAATGATGGGGAAAACTGTAGTATCAATATGATTGACCAGAAAGAACAACTTCCAAATGGGGGATGAGAACAGGGAGCATTTTCTTTTGAATAAATTATTTCAAACAAACTGAACATTGTGGGTATTTTTCCATGGCTGCTGGCATGATCCCAGTTGCATCACCAAAGAAGGATTATTGTAAATGTACCAAGGCCATAAGAGTTATCCTATAAGCTGCCTGCAGTCTCCCAAAGCACCAATTCTCTTCTACATCCAGCTTTCTTTAAAAAACAGTGTTACCTTGTTTATTTGGCAGAACAGTGAGCCAGGCAGACTGGTTGGCCTCCCCTATATAATTGGAGACCTTACAAATATATTCTCCAGCGTCCGCCTCAGTCACATTGTACAGAGTCAGCACTTCTGCATTGGAACTATTAATCCCCGAATGCTAGAATAGACCAATAACATAGGAGAACATTGTAACTACAGTCCAGAAAGGACTTAACTCTCTCTATGGTCCCACCACCAAAAGTCGATCATTAAACTTCATCCATTAAACCTAAACACCGATGTCCAAAAGGCTGTGGTTTTAAGAAAGAATATAATAAGATAATTGTTAAAAAGGGAAAGGGGAGAGAGGAGAGAAACATCTAAACAAGCCCTCTAACTTAATGGGTTTCAATCCCAATGACATAATATTCTGCCAGCTTTGCTCACTCTAGGTGCTGCTGGCTGAACAATTCTCATTAGTGGAAACTTTAAAGAAATCTGCCTGTCCAAAGAAGAATTGAAAAAAAAAAATTCCCTTCTTTGCAAAGATAGGGGAGTACAGGTGGAGAGCTTGACATATATTGACAGATTCCATTGCTATATTAGTTCCACTGAATCACTGTTTTTTTATTCTTTTGGTTTATTTATTTAATTTGGGGGGGGTTGCAAGGCAATGGGTTAAGTGACTTGCCCAAGATCACACAGCTAGGTAATTTTTTTTTCATTCTTTTTCAAACATGATGACCCAATGGGGCAGGAAAGGTGAAGGGATATATTTGAAAATCAAATGTGTGGAATGAAATTTTTAAAAACGATCTGCCTAAAGTTTTCTTGAAAGATTATTCTTTAGAATAATGGTCCTTAGGCAATATCTGCTTTTCAACAAACCAACAAACATTTATGAATAATCTACTATTACAAGATCTTATGATATGTACTAGGATTTAGGAGATGAACTTTTAGCTAATTAAATGATCTACATTTGATCTACAAATGATCTACAGGGTTAGCCATGTTTCCTCTTTATGAAGAGCTCTAACATGATGATGTTGCTTCTAAAATGGGGTCTTTGCAGTGGTTATATAATATAAGAAATAGGATATTCATATTTCACTAGTACATCAATATAAAAAAACATTGCTAGACTATCATTTGGAATGAATTTCAGGGGTTAAAAGAAAGAAAGAAGATTAAGAAATAAGGAAAAACCTAGAATCATTTGTTAAAAGATGGCATGTAATTAACAAGGATTTAATTCAAACTTCAAAAATCTATTAATAAATATGAGCAGTCATCAGTGTCTTAATTATGCTTAATTCCAACTGGTCAAAGATTTAACTTTCTCTTAAATTGAAGAGTAAATTAGACTATGTATCTATCTGCAAGACCCCCTAGGATTATGACATTTTCAGGTAAGTGGGGTAGAGATTGGAAGTTTAAGAACATTCTCACCTTCAGAACCTTAAGGTAAGGTAATCCATCTGGCCCATATTTACTGCCGTTCTTTTCTACATGTTTGATCCATTGAATGTGAGGCTGGGCATCACTGTAGACTTTGCAGACAAATTCCACATCTCCCCCAACCACTGTAGAAGCATTTGCTGGCAGTCCTGCTTGGAGGATGGGCCGGTGGGGAGATCGCTCTAAAGGAAGAAGAGCAAAAGGAGGGGGTAGAGTGGGGGAAGTAGGTTTAGGGGCAGGAAAGAGAAGGGGGGGGGGGGAGAAAGGGAGAAAAGATGCATAAATAAGCTATGTTGCCAAAAAAACTATTAGTGAACTTGTGCCAGAGGCCTCTAAGCCTGTTGGCTGACTCCTCAGAAATAACACTACAGACAAATGTATAACAAAAAAACGACACTTCAAAGGAGACCACTGAGAACTGCACTTGTGTAAAGAATACTCATTTAGAAAATGGGTGAAAAAAAACAAACCCTTGTTAAAACTCGAGTTTGCAAGATCATAGGATGAGGTACAAGCCACCTAATGAGCCTGGGAAAGGACTTTCTTTTGACATTTTGACAGAGAAATTGGGATTTCTTTTCTTTTGGTCCATTTAGTCTAGGACCAAAAGCCATGAATATGTATGGGGGCAACTCATCAAATAATTCACGCCCTGAATTTAAACCTAACATACTGGACATCAGTTGTGACACAATGAATACTAAGAATGGTACTTCCAAAGAAAGTTCCATTATATATCTATAAAGTAGAAAATACGTTTCTGAGAAGTGACAACCATCTCAGTCAGACTCCCAATCCTCCCAAGTTCATCCAACATATCTCCTCCCTCCTCCCTTGCTAAATTCATTACAATTCATATCCAACATGAAATTTACTTTTGACTTCAAGGCTATCCTGGCAAGGTTATTAAGCAAGAGACAAAGAGAAATCCTCCAGGGTCTCATAAATGACAGAGACTGGAGCCAAAAGTACTACCAGTATTTTGTTTTTCTTGAAGGATGCCTGCCTGAGTAGTGAGACATGAGGGTCACCTTACAGTTTTCACTCCTACTCTTCTTCAAGGAAAAGGGTCTTCCAAGAGGAAACCTGGTTTTGGAAAATTCCCTCAAAATTGAAAAATTCTTGCATAGACCTCAATGGCCCCAAATAGTTTTTTTTCAGCTGCTAAGGTACTAAAAAACTAAGTATGGAGATATTAAAAAAATTAGAAATTATATTAGACTAAAATGAAAAATACTGGGAAGCACCATTGCAAATGTCTTGCACACTCATGTCTACCATTGACTGGTCTGGCTCCATTTATATTCCCTACCCTAATCCAATTTTGTTGTTATTCAGTTAATTCAGTCATGTCTGACTCTTCATGTCTTCATTTGGGGTTTTCTGAATACTGGAGTAGTTTACCATTTCCTTCTCCAGATCATTTTACAAATGAGGAAAGGGAAGAAGGCAGGATTAAATGACTTGTCCAGAGTCATATCCAGTAAATGTCTGACTGGACTTGAACTCAGAAAGTTGATGACACCAGACTTGTTGCTCTCTCTCCACTGTGCCCCCATCCATATTATTTAAATGAAAAATTATGGTCATAGAACCACACTTGCTTTCCCTCTCCACCATAAATACCAACTGGCCAACTGGTTATTTGCAAGAAAAAAATTTGTGTTAAGATTTAGCAGAGAAGACAATTTCTCCAAGTAACTTGATCTGGAGACATGCTCTGAGAATATCTGAATGAGATGGCATCAGATATTTCCAGAGGAACAGATCTAAATTTGCTTCTCTGTCACTACCCTTCCCTTGTTTGTCTTTTTTAACATCCATTTACCAAGGAGGAGTGCTCCAATTTGATCCTGTCAAATCCTCATCCATCTTTTCCCTTTCACTCTTTTGATATTTGGATCTTGCATCCTGAATCTGCTCATTAAGATTATGACCTCTAGTTTAGAATTTATTAAATTCCAAATGATAGTGCAGGATGGCTATACCCCTATTGGGACTTTCCTGCAACCCCTGAATTTCTCCATACATTCAATTTAAATCATCTGCTCCCCAAGGAAGGGACCCAGTAAAGGAGGGACATCTCTACAACCCTTGCTGTACCCTGTACCTTCCTTTTGCCTGATAAAAATCTGAAAAAGAAAAATGAGGAAACCAAAGACGTTATAACATACCAAGACTCCCAATGCTCTGGTTTGGAAGCAGGTAGTTAAATCCTTAATCCATTGAGCCTTTTCATGTTAGGGGCACCAATAATAAATCATGATTTAACTGGATTTTTTTTGTACAAGAGCCAAACCATGTGCAAATGAGTTTTATTACACAAATCTGCCATTGACCTCCAAGAACTAAAAATCAGGAACTGATGATTACATTTGCCACTTTTCATTTAAGGATCTCAAACCACTTTACCAATGACCATTGTAATTATAGAAATCTCAAAGCACCAAAAAAAGGTATTCAATTTGTCCAACATATCACACCCAGCAGTTAGAGGTTGAAAGTTCTGATTCTCAGATTTGGAGCATTTCAGAAACTGTACACAGCAATTTGTAATCTCTTTGAAAAATCACCAAAAATATTTTTGTCTTAGGTAAGCTCTCAAAGAAATATGATAGTTACCCATCCCTCATAGTATCCAGTACTATCAAATGCTACAAGTACTCGCAAATAATTATTCAGTGAATGCCTGGCCAATGGTACAATGATTTATGCATCTTAAAACCTTGGCATCTGTGGAGAATTAAGCTCTTTCTTCACTCAGACATGAAGTCTTGTAGAATCTTTGGCTAGCCATCCTGCCAAGATGGTAATGATAGAGTTAATCCTCCCTGTTCATTGCTCCTTCTGAGGTACCCCCCCCATTCCACGACCAAGAGTTTCACTTGACATGAATTATGAAGATGTCCTCAGCAAGACAAAAAAAAAAAATTGCCCCCTGGCTGGATACCCGTCCTTCTCCTTTCACAAAGTACCCTCTTTCATGCCTGTCAAATCTTAAATCATTTCCGTCCCTATTGGCTCCGTTCACATGTGAACCAGTGATCCAGAGCTGAGGGATGCCTGCCTATCAGGTCATTTACTTCATGCTTCTGAAAGTACTGGGGCAGGTGGGGTGGTTTGTTTCATCTCTCTCTCTCTCTCTCTCTCTCTCTCTCTCTCTCTCTCTCTCTCTCTCTCTCTCTCTCTCTCTCTCTCCCCCTCTTTAAGCTAAGTGTTTTAAGTACAGTGAACCTAAATATTTATTCTTGGGAGCAAAGGCGCTAGAAAAGCTTAACTATTCTGAGCCAGATCAACTGAATTTCAAATCAAGTGCTCTTTCTTCAACATGCTTGTTTCCAATAAATTATTTCACAAGCAAACATTGTGAGTGTAAGAGCAAATAATGATGCTCAATGAACAATGGGATCTTTCATACAGTCCAATATATCTGGCATGCTCCAAGTATCCAATGGGAATTTAGTCACTAAAGCAGCCCCGACAGGTCACTACAAAGCAGCAGTCTTATTTTACTTAGAGTAAACATGCTTGGGTTGTAGCTGTTAAATTGTTCCACTGCTTCACAGGCTATTTTTAAAAACTTAGGAATGGTTCAATATTATTTCATATGTGAATTACAGCATACCAAATATATTATCCCTTAAAGGCTTCAATTTACTTTTCAAACATTCTCACCTTATACAAAATAATATCTAATCCTCCCCCCCAACACACACACACACATACCACACATACACACTCATATACACACACATACACACACACCACACACACATATGCATACATACACACACATCCCCTTTCTCACTTTGAGTACAAAAACTGCAAGCATGATCTCTCTTTAATAGAAACCTTACACCATCTCCCAAAACTTATTACAGCTGCCTTCAGTATAAAATGAAACCTTAGAGAATGTTATTTAAAATGTTTTTTAAAAGTCAGTAGGCCTCATGTTTCATTTCTCCACATAAGGCTTTGATTTCCTTTGCAACCTTATTCTCTGCCCTTAAACAAGTCAGAGAATAAGGTCTGAAACATCTTGGAATGGGGCCTAGTATGCCAGCTTTAGCAGAAAAAAATGTTTCATTTCTCTCCATCTACCTTCCAATAATGTCTTTCAACCTCTTCCCCTCTAAGAGACAGGTTCATAGTTTGGATAATCATGCTTTTCTTTTTAAAAATCCTTGCACTAGATTCTGAAGAATTGAGAAGAAAGACAAATGGAAATTTTCATTTCTCTCCTACTGCTTAATAATTCTATTGAGCAATTAAGTTGGATTGTCTACTCACTGCACCAATGGAAGAGACCTTAAAGAGAGGTGCCATGGGTAATAGTGCCCTGAATTCATGGTGCCTAATAAATATAATGATTATAGTGACTCATCACTGGTGTTAACATCTTGGACAAAAGGTACTATATTCATCAAAAAAAAGGTGGAAAAAGAGATTCAAATGAATAAATCACTCAATATTTATTGAGTTCCAGGCACTAAAGATGCAAAGAAAAAAAAATGAAAAAGTCCCTGTCCTCAAAAAGCTTATATCTTACTTAAGGACTAATTGCTCCTTGATAATAGATTAAGTCAAGTGTGATTCATGTCTCAACACTGCTTCTCCTACTTAATAACACAATTGCTATTCTACATTTTTCAAAAATTTTAGTTTCAACTAACTAAAAAATAATTTACTATTAAATTGGTTTTTTAAAAAAATTAATAAAATCAGATATGCTAACAATGCTAACCTATGATGCTGTAAAATATGACAGTTTTAAAAAAATAATGTTCAAAAATCAGTCACAAATGAATTGAGCATGAAAACAGTGAGTGTATATACCTTTAAAGTCAAGACTCCTGAGTCACTCATGGGAATTCCAAGTTAAGATCAGCAATTAAAAGAAGTCCCAAAAGTGATAGGTAGCTATCACTAATTGGAGGGTTGGCTGTACTACTGGAATGAAGTTCAAGTCAGTCTATAGAAGACCCAGATTGAAGAGACTAAAGCCTAGTCCTTGGGAATGTGGTTTAAGTGTGAAAGCTAAAGAAAAAAGTATTTAAATCTAAAGAGAAAAGTTAACTATTGTGACTGAAAGCCATAATGAAACTTAAACAGTGTAGATGAGGAAAGCTGGCATTGTCTGCTTCATGCTAAGAGGATAATTATTGAGAGAGAAAATACCTGAGTGACAAAGAAGACATCTTTATGAACTGACCATTGAGTTGTCCAACATTCCATTCCCACTCTGTACATAATAACATGTTTGCTTATAACAGTTCCCTGACTTTTGCCATAGTATGGCAAAAGGTCATCCAATGTACACCCAACACAGTAAAGCTGCTTAATGTCTTCAAGGTCAGTAAACACTACTCTGCATCCCTGGGACCAGAAGAATAGAGGGTTCTTAAATTACACCTATAAATTAATCCAGTTCAGGATAACTAATTTCTATTGTTTAATTGAAATTTTATTTTATTTTTTCAATGATATGCAACGGTCATTTTTCACCATTCATCCATTTGTAAATTTTTGAGTTCCACATTTTTTTAACCACCCTCTTTTCCCTTCCCCCTCCCCATGGTGGCGATTAGGCTGGTAAAAGTTATATATGTACATTCATGTTTAGCATATTTACATATTAGCCATGTTGTAAAAGAGGAATTAGAACTAAGGGGAAAGAAAAAAAAAACATGAGAAAGGAAGGAAAAACATAAAAGAAGCTGTGTAATAGTACATCATAGTATATCAGATGCCATAGTTTTTTCCCTCTGGATGTGGATGGCATTGTCCATAGCAGTACCTTCCTATTTCTAAAAAGTTAAGTTGCATTTGCTGGAAAAGAACATTTGAAAAGCTGAAAAGGAGAAATCCTTGGGGCCACTAATCACATTGAATTCCCTACATTGATTTGGAATCAGACAAGCTTAATGCTATCAATCATCCATTCATTTCAGGGAGCATGTGTTACATTTCCTGCTTGATCCTAAAATTAAAATCAAAATTTAATTACAGTTCTCTCGAAATGGCAGTTTCTTAGCAACTAAAAGAAGATGGAGAGAAAAGAACATTTCAAGAAGGGAAGATAAATGAAAACAACCTGGATTTTATTTTTTGTTAAGGCTCCATCAGGTTTTCTCTAAAGAGTAGGTGGCAGTTGTTTTTGTTACAGAAAAGGGGCACTAACCCAGTTAGAATTCAGCACAGCCATTAGGAGAAAGGCTACCAAAGCACTTGGAAGTTTTAAGGAGGCCAATAACCTGCTAAATACCTCACACTAATTACAATGAGTAGAATGAGTTCATTGCCTTTTCAAGGTTCCGCCTCAGGTACTTAAAGTGGACAAGCTCAGTCTTTCAAGCCTGGTATGTGGGGCATTCCAAGTTCTGGACAAAAACTTGGGAGTATTGAAGGTGGAGGGGTGAAGAAGATGGAGTGGGAACAAAAAGAAAAGAATACCAAAGCTCCCAAAGGGTTCCAGTCTTGCTAGGTCATTATAATAATGAGAAAATGCTCTCCCTTTCCTTCCTTACAGAGGTGGGGGAGGGGGGAATCAATGGGGATGAAACACCATACATATCATCAAAGTAAATGAATATTCTGGTAAGTTTTGCTGAACTCCCCCACCCTAACCTTCTCTTTAATATTTTTTTTATAAAGGATGGCTCAATGAGCAGAGGAAGAATGATATATTCAAAAACTAAAAAAAAAAATGATGTAAAAACAAAAGATATTGATATTTTTTCAAAGGAAGGTTCATGGGCTATTAAACAGTCATTAGTTGTAATTTTGAATTAGATCATCTGATCCTACATTTTTTTTGGAGACAATCAGGGTTAAGTGATCTGCCCCTTGGTTCTACATTTGAACTGTGAATTTCTACCCCAAAGATTAACCATCCAAATACAACTGGAAGAAAAAAAGAGTTTCTGTCGAGAAGTTTGCTCATGTGGTCCTCTGTCCCACCAGTTCTGAATTTTATATCACCTCCTTCCCAAAAACTTGGTACTTTTCATCATACTTCTTAATATATACATTCTAACAGAGATAGTAAAGTCTAAGAACCCAAGTTAAAGATGCAAGTTTGTTTGGGGGGGCAAAGGGAAGAGGCAGAAGGGGTATGGGCATGATTTTTTTTTCTGAAAACTAATGCCTCCAGTCCTTGAATAACCAAATGACTTTGAGGGGCTGCACCACAAGAAATGCTAGAAGGAAAACACCACTAATCCTTTTGTGTTTGTTCAATGATGTGCAAAAGCAAAGTGACGGGGTGATGGTGTCTCCAGGAGACTGGAAAGAACTTAAACAGGTGTAGGCAAAGTGCCTCTCCAAATTATCGTCATAGACAATATTCTTTGGTGGGAGATTAAGCAGCTTCTCGCAAATGCATGTCTGTTTGGTTTTTCTTGAGTGAACCATAGGACATTACATGTCATTTATAACAGAAAGGGTCAAAATACCCCAAACTATCATCCTTTCCCATCCTTCTTTATTTTGTTTTGCTACTTTTCTTTAAATGAAATCTAATGTGTGCTTGTAGAGCTCTTGGTGACCATCAAATCTTGTCTAGTTTTTACTGAAAGTCACCTTTACTTTTTCATTAAAAAGCAAAAACCAATGCTAAGACCACTTTAAGTTTCAGTCCAAAAACCCAACCTTCCCCACAGCCAAATGTTGCACTGGAGGTTTGTTTACTAAACAAGGGCTTTCCTCCTCTCTGATGCAAATACTCTGTACACACTCTCCTCCTGTGACATCTTTCATGTTTGACTCTGATGTCAAAGTCAGACGTCACTCTGCCCATCCTTCCTCATGAGGAGAGAGAGAAACTGGTAAATACCACCTGAGAACAATAATGTCCTAGCAACTCCTGAGGTCACAAGTCACCAAACCACCTGCTTCTGAAATGAATCATTTTTGAGAAAGGCAGAACTTTGGACTGGAGTTTGCAGAGCTGTTCCATTCAAGGGAGGAAGAGGGTTTGAAAAGCCAACATTTACTTGAAACTAAACACACCCCAAGTTACAAGATGAAAAGTTTATTTTTTTTCTTTAAAATGATTTGTAAAGAAGAGGCTTAGAACCAAACCACAGAGGCGCCACCACCAATCATACCGAGAATCATACAACATGAATTTTTTTTTTGTATTCAATTCTCTGCTTTCAATACAAGGGAATGACTAATATTCTCAGCATAGCCTATTATTAACTGCCACCCTATGCATTTCATCACTTTCCCCACTGTAAAAACTACTTTGCTTAAGGAAGACTGGAATGTCTGTCACACTAATCTCTCAGATAACTTGTTTTATCCCTGATATGGCATATGCATAGGTAAAAGCTTTAAGCACATCTGAGCAAACAAGAAATACCTCCCTTTGGTGAGAGGTGGGGGGAGGAGGAAGTAGAAAGAACAATGGAAAGCTTTTGAAGAAAATGATTGAAATAAAAAGAGGGTAAGAACCTGCAAAGCCCCTTCCATAGTTTTTTTTTCCCCTGAAGACAAAACTTGAACCCTGAAAATAAATGCTCTTTTGTTATAAAGTCATCTCAGATACTCTCTGTGCAATCTTCAAATAAAAATTTGGAGTTTGAAATTTTAGTACTATCTTTCAGAGTCTCCCTCTTTCTCATCACTAATATCCAGTCAGCAACTTAGCCCTTCTATTAGAGGTATAAGCCTGAAATATTTCTAACTTATTAAATAAAAAAGCTTCAGGGACATCAGAATTAATAATCTTGCCTTCCATCTTCAGGACTTGTGAGATCAAATCAGATTGCTGAAATTCCAGTCTATTATTAAGCCAGCTGATTGTACCTCAGCAATTCTCTCTCATATCCATCCCTTCTTCTCTGTCCCCACTGCTACCAGCCTAAAAATAGTTTCTCTTTACCACTCATTTATAATATTGTGGTGGTCTGATAGTAAGCCTTTCTATTTCCACTCACTATCCCTCCCTTGCTCGAACATAAACTCCATAGGCAAAAGTATCACAATTTTCAATCTTCCCTAGCCCTTAACACCTAGTTTTCTACATGTTTAATAAATGTTTAGTTAACTGAATTAATTCAAGCTTCAAAATATTCACTAGAAAATCTAACGATGATGACTAAGATGGAATTTCTTGGTTGAACTTTCTGGACCTGACTGGATTGTACCAAGCCATTAATCTTGTATCCACTATATTTAATGATAACTAGAGTTTTTATTGAAATTGTCATTGTTAATGTTGTTTGTTTTTGTTCTTTTTCAGAAAATAAAACAATTATTAATGAAACCATGTTGATTTCTTTATCATGTCAAATCTGATAGTATCTTCTTAAATCATGTATAATGGCACTGAACTTTAAACAAAAATTTTTAAAGATGGTGATGGGAAACCAGTTCTGAGAAAGCATGTATGTTGAATAAAAACTATTATTTATCACACCCAAAAGATCAATCTATTCCTTCATTAAACTCTGGGCTTTGGTGGGAGCTTGGGAGCCACAGTGGTGGGAGCAACATATGATTTATTGATACAGGCACATCTCTAGGATACAAAGAATTCCTACAGACTTTAATGGTAATTCCCTAGGTGAGAAATCTGGAGAAGTATTAAAAAAAAAAGTTATCAGTCCAACAGTGAACCATGACTCATTTCCACCTTCATCTGTCCCCTCTCTGCATTGAGAAGCATAGAGGTAAGGGCACTGATCTTATAGGAGAAGAAGCTGAATTTGTCATGAGCAACTTTTGATTCTAATTTGGTTTGTCTTGTAAAATGGTGAGAATAATATTTGCTAATCTTAATTCATGGATCTGATGAAAGGAAGATATTTTGAAAACAAACACCAAAGTGGCAAATTGGAGTTCATTTATCATTCAGACTATTTCCATATAAGAGCTAAATTACTGCAGCTACTACAGCACTCCATCCTGTATTCTACCATCTCTTCCATGACATCAAGGTAAACAAATTAGAAAACATCTTGTTGTGATAAAGACTAAATCAATTTTTCTACATTTTTACAATTAGCCTGAAAAGAAAAACAACAGTAAGAGATTTGTTTTTCTTTTCAGGATCACTGTAAAATATGCATAAAAACTAATTTAGCCTTTATCGTGACAAACTTCAATAATTTAGCTCTTATAGAGAAACAGAAGGAAACAATCAAGGCAGAACCTGAATGATAAATGGGGTTGGTTCAATTTCTTCATAGAAACTTTTTTTGATTATAAAAGTGATAGCAGTTATTGAAACATTGAGCACAAATGTGTCTGAAGAACTTATGACAGCAAAATTTATGCTAGTAAGAGACAAATTTTTTAGACTAGAAACCTGAAATAAAAATACCTAGCTATTCAACAAATTTGACAAGGATTCATGAAGTCCTCAAGGGTCATAAACAAAATAGATACATGACCTATCCCATAAACCATCTTATGTCCCATGGTGGATAGAGCACTGGACTTGGAGAAGATCTGAGTTCTAATCTAATATCAGATGCTTACTAGCTGTGTGACCTTGAAAATTTTCACTTAACTTTTGTCAGCCTCAGTTTTCCCATCCATAAAATGGACTTAATAAAATCATCTACCTTCCAGACTTTTTCTGGGGAATCAAATGAGATACTCTTTGTAAAGAACTTTTAATACCATAAAGCACCATAGAGAAGGTAGTATTAATGTTATCCATTGCTGCCATGATTTTATAATCCCGATGAGCTTATTTTAGATTTCCTGGCTATAAGTATCCTTTTTTTTTCTTTATGGTGAACTTTCTACTCTGTGAGACAGGTGTCCCAGACAAATCAATCTCCAATTCTCTTTTTTAACAGTTTGTATGTTTTGGCTCTCTAGTTAGATTTTTTTAAAAATATATTTGAAATGCATAATTATAAAGTTATTCCATTCAACAGCTAAAACCACATTATCATGTTCATCATTAGTCAAAAGGAAAACAAAAAGCTATGCCCAGAGGCAATGCCATGATGGATAGCAGGACAAGAACCCACTCCTTCACCCCAAGTGAACGAGCAGGAAGGATACTACTTCTGACAAATTCCATATTCATCCAACCCATCGATTACTAATAAGACTGGGATTCCTCCACTTAAACAAACACAATTTTGACTTCGGCCCAAAAAGAAATCCAAAGTTCCCATTTGAAAGTGATGATCTGGGGATATCCTGACTTTAGTAACCCCCCTCCATTTCCCCCCTTGTAGAAAGACCACACTAAAGCCTTTGTTTTCCTAGGTGAGTCTGCACCAGCACATTGCCCTGAGCATCAAACAATTTGCGTAATTTCTTCTCCCTCTGAGGGTGTTGCCAAAAGTCCAGTGCCAGATGTAAAATCTACCTACAGCCAGGCTTATCAGTGCTCTGAATAAAAAGCTCTTCATTCTTAACCTAACAAATACCTGAGGGCAAGCATCAGTGCAGATTCCTTCATGCTCTTAGGCTTTGTCCTATCATGTCCAGGGCCCTCGGCACTCAGGTAAATATGTCAAGGGCTAGTCAACAGCCACAGACTGGTCTGCCAGCCTGCAAGTTGGGGCTGGCAGCAACGCCTCAGTGAACCTCCACCCAGCCATAAATGAGGCACAGCCTAAGGTATCTATTAAGACAATGTCTGTCACTTAATAAATCTCTCCCCAGATGAAAATGAATTTCTAGAAAATCAAATCAATACAGGTCACAAAAATGACTGGCTTGGACAAACCCACTGACTTTGGGCAAAGAAACTTTTGCTTCATTCATTTTTCCCAAAATATATAGGGAACTCAAAGAAGAGGGGAATTCCTTGAAAAGTCTCATTATCTGAAGGGAAGGAAGGGAAGGAAAGGGAAACCCTTGACTCCAAGTCAAAAGAATTTGCTAGTTGCAACAAGTCTATGGAATAATTCACCAATTTCTTCTTGCAGTAATCTATGTTGATATCAAGGTAGACAGGGGCACCTTTCTCTCATGTTTGTGAAGCAACCTCAGATAACCTAACACAACAATCAAAATTTAATAATAATAATAATAATAATAATAATAATATTGTGGTATAGTAATAAGAACATTAGACAGACTCTAGAATCCTGTGTTCTCATCTTGCTCTGCTATTATGTAACCTGTGTGCATTGTACCTTTAGATTTAACATAATAAGGTTAGATTTTTCTAAGTCCCTTGAAATCCTAAAATATTATCACTGTCTTAAGGTTCAAATCCATCTTGAATTAGATATTATATCATATTATCAGATCAGATCAGATCAGATTATATCAGATCAGATCATATTATATCAGATCAGATGATATCACATCACATCATTTGAAGTTGGAAATCACCAGCAACAGCATAGATTTTCAAGGATGAGTATACATTTTTTTCACTAAGAAAATCCAGGTAACTAAGTGACATATAGGATGCAACTGGAAATAAGAAGGAAATTTCACTAAAGTCACTAAGAACCAACTATAGATTACACTGTCCTCTGCATTAGGACTACAGAATGACACAAGTGATGGTCCTTAGCCTCAAAGAGATTCTAGTCTAAGAAGGACAGAAAATAAAAGATGTTCATAAATAACTATAATACAATCCATGACTATGCAATCAGGTTCATCTTATTGTGGCTCCTTTGATTGCATCAAGCAATTGCTATAAAACTGTCTTGTAAAACTTACACAAGCATAGAATTCTAGAGTACAAAGAGATCCCGTCATCATCTTGCTGATTTTTTTAAAGATGAGGAAAATGAGCCCTGAAGAGGTTAAATGATTTGTTCAAAGTGTTGCACAATGCTTAGAGTGTTAATTCAGGATCCAGGAAGACCTGAGTCCAGGTTCAATCACCAATACTTATCGATTGTGTAGTAAGTTTGACAAGTCAATTAACCCCTATTTGCCTCAGTTTCCTCATCTGTAAAATAGGGATAATAGCACTTACCTCCCAGGGTTTTTGTGAGTATCAAGATAATAATTGTAAAGAACATGGTATAGTGTCTGATATATATTAAAGGACAATAATAGCTATAATATTAATAATAATAAATGTTATTATTTTTATTACCACTAAGTTGCAGAGACCAGCAACCTAGAACACAGCTCCTTGACTGTACAGGAGTCTATGTAATATCTTGCTATCTAGTCAAAGGAATGACCTGCCACTTCAGGATATAATTATTTCTGAGACTTTCTAAATTACCACAATTTCTGAAACCCAGAATTTCACAATAATTTCCTCTTATAAGTAAATGATTGAATATAGTGATGTTGTCCATTTTAATGAGGCTCAAGTGAGTCCATTAAAAATAGCTCCTACAAACTGAACTCTTGTTCTCAACAATGACAGGCTATTTAATTACAGGACAGGAGAATGTCACTTAAATAGCACCACTTTTACTGTATAGTGCTGATGTAGAAGCTTTTCCAAAGAAGAATTTCAATAAAAAGATCTCACCCATTCTGATGGCACATGATAACTGAACTGCAAATCTGAGTATCATAGCAACAAAAACAAAACTTAAAGACCATGGCTGAAAATGGGCTGTCGTTTTCATTGGGAAAGGGCCTTGACCCTCTGTGAAACAGAGGTAGCTGAAAAAGTCATCCCAACATGGGGATGTATTAAATTTGGGCTCTATCCATGTGGGCAGAGGAGACCACTGGTAATTGGCCATTTGAACTTGATTCTTTTTTGTCCCCACTAGCTGAGATCCTCAGATGACTGCCTGCCAATTTTGAAAGTCTAGATGAGAATATTTAGCTGACTCAATTCTTATTTTATTAGTGCCTCTCAAAGCAATTATTAGGGTTTTGAGAAAAGATGAGAGTATTTCACACCTCCATCTTTACTGAAAATGTCTTATACTCCAGTGACATTTGGCTTCTACATGTAAAGAAGGTTCAAGGTTTGGAAAATTATTTGAGTTAAGCTTTAATGGATATTCCCAACCAGCATTGTGTCATTATTGGCTCATGTTTAGCTGGGATATCTCCCAAGTTTGTGACATCATCAGACCTTTCTCTACTTTACTCCATAGACTCACAACTCCCTCTACATTACACCACAGAATTATGCCACAGAATCACATGCTCTTTTCAACAAGACAGATTGTTGTGGATTAACTCTAAAGTGAACAACCCTCTTATTCAGCAGCCCAAATCAAATACAAATCCTAAAACAAGAAGAAATTTCTCAGCATCTCATGAAACAGCTGCCAGAATTTTATGAAGAGGGAAAAAAAAAACCTTGAAAATTTTACAAAATAACTCAACCTAAAACTTGGCCATGAAATTTACACAATGACTGAAGTGCACAGGATAATGTTAACTGGTAACTCCCATGAATAACCCTGATTTCAATTAACCAAGTTCTGGTAAGTTCATGAGAAAGTACAATTTTGAAGAGATGCTGTCCTTTGAACATTTGGCTCCCATCACAGAGTTGAATTTTTTAAAAATAGTTAACTACATGCTACCTATGAACTTAATTTACATGAGAAATAAACATTTGATTTTTCACACCCACCATATAGTATTAGAATCCAAAGTGGTATAATTCCCAAATTTTCCAATTATTTATATATTTCCCTTCATTCTTCCTGCCAAAATAAGCTTTAAGTCGTTTGCCTTGAGGTGACCAATTAAATACTGGTTGCTCCTCTTTCATTTTATCAAAATCAAACATCACTAAGCAAATGTTACACAGATTTCAGGGCGGGGGGGGGCAGGCAGAGGAGGAGGAGAAGAGAAAATGTGGTTCAAAAAGTTGCTTTCTTATCAGTACCTAAGATGCAAAAATCATCCAAAAAAACATGACACTTCACATTAAGTCTCAGAGCATCCAAAAAAAAAAAAAAAGAAAGCTAGCTGTAACTAAATTGGGCTAACTATAGCCTCCTCCACTGTTTTTTTTTAACAGATACAAACCACAGGTAAGACTTCCACATGATGAAACTCAAGTATGTATATGTATTGGGGTTGAGGTTGGAGGTCAGAATATACCTGGAGAACATTCTGTATCAATATATTACTCACTCTGCAAATACGAGTCACATCTGTCTGACCATAGAAACCAACACTGAACCCTAAAATTTTACTTCATTTCTCCAAATAAATGGTAGCAGTCAGTTCCTAGGCCTTAGTCATTAGAAGGAATATGGTGTGTCTAAAGTCATCTCTCTTCATAAGGTCCCAATATTCTAGGAGGTGGGTTTTTCAAATAGCAGGGGGTGTACTTTGGATTATTTACTATGGGACCATCCCTTGGACAGTTAAGTTTATTAAATATTTATCAATTGCCTACTGCTGACCATGATAAAGAAAACAAAATCCTCAATTAAGCATAACCCACTTAAAAACAACCATTTTTCCCTTTCTCTGAAACAAACTGAACAAACAAAACTGCTATCTTGATTTTAATTAACCAAAAATACTAAAAAAATTTCTTGTTATTGATGGAAGTCCAATTTCCTATACCTTCTACCTTCACATATCTTCTGGTAATTAGGAGGACCTTTATGGGATATTCAAGATGAAACCAATCACTAGATTGTACTTCTCAAGATGGAAACTCATATATTTTAGAATCAATTTGATTTTCACAATTTCCAACAACTACAACAAAATAATTTCTGTTTAATTGTCTTTTAGTCTTCAAGGTCTCTTCATCAAAATTATTCCACAAAGATTATAGTTTATAAGAAGAAGATGGACTGGGAGTCACAAGTGTGCTCCACCTCTGACACTTAATACCTATGCAATTCACAGTTTTCTAATACATAACTTGGGGATGAGAATGCCCATATATTCTATCTGGCAGGATGGTTGTATAGTTCTCATGTATATGAAGGGTATTGCAAATTTTAAAATGCAACATAAATATCAATTATTATTTTGTGAACCATATTATTATAGACTATAGTTCTTTACTTCCTTGCAATCACTAGTGCTAGTTGGGGAAGAGAAATGCAAATATTTAGTGAAACAATCTAGGAATTGAATAACACTGAATGCTACATCCTTCACAAAGTCTAATATCATTCGCATACTAACATGGCCTAGAATTCCGTGCTTCCATCTTTCAGTCTATTTCTAACAAGTTTGAAATCTTCCTATGAAAAAAGGGAATTAATTCTATTCACATAAAACAGTGTTAACTATCAGAGTAGACTCTAGGCAGTGAAATGGGCAGTGGAAAACGAATCAAGAGATCTATGTATGAGTTCCATCCTTGACCAAGTAATTCACCTTCGGGGCAGTGGCTTCCTTATCTATAGAATGAAGAATCTGAACAAGATTCTTTCTAAAGTTTCTTTCAGTTCTAAATGAGCAATCCTAGTTGCTCCCTTCTGATGATAGGTAAGATTACTAACCCTGTTCTAAAATAACTTCAGTCCAAGGACTAAAGACGGGAATTTCAGTGGCAACCACATACATCAACTGTTACCACAGTTATCTTCCCTTTATTTAAACACAGGTGATATTTTCTTCTGTTGTATTTTTTATTCCATTACAATGTACTGCACCCTTTACTTCTATATTATTCCTGACATCCAGTAACATTTATCTAGCTAATATAAATTTCAAGACTGTCAGTACCTTTTATTCTACACTTACCTTACACAAGATGACATATGGGAACTAAAAATAGTCCACATGGCACATAAAATCTGGCTAATCTGGGAAAAGGGAATTGTCTAAAAAAAGTCAAATTATTCTTCTCAAAGAAGACACTGTATTTAAAAGTATTAAAAACTAATCATCTCTCTTAAGTCATATATAAAATTAGGCATCCTTTATACTTTTAAATTAATCAAACTAGATAAAATGAAAGATTACATATACACTAAAATACTTATGTCAGCACTTTTTTGAGACAGCAAAGACCTGGATATAGATGCCTATTGACTGGAGAATATCTTAATAAAATGTGATAAGTGAATAATAAGGTTTGAAATATTGCTGAACAAAAGAAATAATGACCATGATCAACAACTGAGAAACATGGAAAGAGTTTACTGATGTAAAGTAAAATATGCAGAGCCAAGAAAGACTGAAACAATGTAAATGGCAAGGACAACCACCATAAAAAGGTCAAAAATGAATCTTTTTTTTTTTTTAGATTTTTGCAAGGCAAATGTGGTTAAGTGGCTTGCCCAAGGAAAAATGAATCTTAAAAAACAATGAAGAACTAGGCCTCAAAGGAGAAATAAAAGTATGATACAGAATTATTCATTCAGGTGGTATTGTACTTACCAACAACATCAAGATGGTATGTATGGTTAATGGATCCATATTCATTTTCAACTACACAGGTATAATTTCCTTTGTCAGATGGAACCACACTTTCCATGATAAGACTCCAATGCTGGTTTCGTACCTAAAATAATGAAAATTTATTAAAATTATTAGTTTTGACCATTATACACAAGAAAGGAAGGAAAGAAGGAAGGAAGGAAAGAGGGAAGGAAGGAAGGAAGAAGAGAACAGAGCAAGGGAGAAACATATGGAAGACTTAAATGCTGTTTACTTTCAAATCAAGTGTGCAGAAATGTGGCAGCTAAAGGATATTCATTAGCATGATTAACAGGTGTTCAATGGGAATTTACATGACTTTATTCAATCATTCAATGACTCATATCCACAAAACGAAAAGGCATTTTAACTCATGTAAATGTTTCATGATTGAACCAAAAGGCATGAGCCTAGGGTGCCAAGAACAGGTATTTGGTAGATTTGCAATGTGGGATGGCAAAATGGGCTCATAGGTTATACACCAGATAAAGAGTACAAAGGTATGTTAGAACCAATCATAATAGACAGGGACCAAATTCTCTAGCCTAATCTCTCATTAATGTGATCAATAAAGGTAGGCTACTACTGCTCATGTTATCATCATTTTCATTAACTTGCACTTTCTAACCTGGGTGGGGGGGAATGGCTCATGCATTCCCATTGTTAAGAATGCTCATCTCTCTAAATCTGTCCAGTTCCAGCTCAGATGCCATTTTCTTCAGGATGACTTTTCTTTATCTCCTCAGTCTAAAAGAATCTGTTCTTTCTCCAAATTTCCTTAGCACCTAGGCCCCTCTTACTGGACTGTAACATTATGGTTCTCACATGCCATGAGGTTTTTTTTTGCTTTGTTTTGTTTTTTTTAGGGTTTTTTTTGCAAGGCAAACGGGGTTACATGGCTTGCCTAAGGCCACACAGCTAGGCAATTATTAAGTGTCTGAGACTGGATTTGAACCCAGGTACTCCTGACTCCAAGGCCAGTGCTTTATCCACTAGGCCACCTAGCCGCCCCTGCCATGAGGTTTTGAGGACTTCATCCCAATGATCCAGAGAGCAAGGAAAGGACAATCATGGAGCTGTGCACATAGTAGACATTTAATAAAATATTTGTTGAATGAATAAAACAATAAATAATAACCAAACACTCTGGCTTTACAACCTTTATTATGTCACTGAGATCTAAAGGATCCCTTCAGGTTTGGATACCTTGGACTTGGGTCTCAGATTATGCTTAACAGTTCTTAGCTTTAGTGGAGGATCTTTCAGGGATTGTCTTTACAGATCCTGCGGTGACTCAGTCAGGTTACAAACAATTGCACATTTTCAAATCATTGCTGACCTTCCTACTAGCCATCTCCAACTTTCATCTGGTTTCTTTCAGACTTTATAAAGACTATCAGAAAGTGAGTTTACCTAAAATATCTTGAATTAAATTCACCAAATATTTATTAGTTATCTTTTATAGGCAAGAGATGCCCTAAACTCCAAATATTGGGAAATTTAAATCCTCAGATACTTTAATGATCAGAATTATCTGCTTATATGCTCCCTAAGACATTAAACAGACAAGATACTTAAGTTAAAGTAAGTTATGACAACTTCTATTCAAAATTTTTGATGAAATACCTGGAAGAATATTCAGTGTCCACAGCTGGTTTGTGCCAATATAATAAAAACATTCTCAGAGTTAATTTGTGAGTTTAATTCTATTCCAATCAATTGTAAAGGTATGCTTCACAAAGCTAGGCAAAATAATAATAAAATGTATTTGAACAACAAAAACTTCAGAATATCAAAGAAAATTGTGAAGGAAGGTAGGAATGAGATTAATAGTATGTACAGACTTCAAATTACCTTTCAAAGCAACAGTCATTAAAGGCATTTGGTAGTGATTAAAAAAAATAGAAAAGTGAATCAATGGAACAAAATAGACAAAAGAGAATCAGAAACAATGAAACTCAAAAAAAATATTTATTACTTAAGGGAAAATTTCCTATTGCTAAGAAATGAAAAATCTGGAAAATAGTGTGAGAAAAATTAGACCTAGATCAACACCTTAACTTATTCCTTAAAAAAAAATCTGACCTGAATATCAAAGATCATACCATAAAAAATTAAAGAGAAATATACTTTTTTACCTTTTAATAGATTTTGCTAAAAAATTATTTTTTTTAAAGAAATCTGTCGAGTACAGTACTTTGGGAGAGAGAGATACATCTCTAAGGGTTTCAGAGAGCAGAATCAGAATTCTCCTCCCTGAAAGGGGTTCCCCCAACCTCCAGAGTCAGTTGTGTGGGGGGCTACGTCACCAAGTCATGTAATCCATCATTTAGCCATGCTGTAAATAATTCAGTTCTTTGAGCCCTCACTCAAATGTCACTCCCATAAGCCTTTAATCATCCCTAGTGCCCTTCCCTGGACTCCATCCAAACTGTCAATGTCTTTCTTGCACTTAGATCCAAATTTGGCATCATGTATTCCAAATGGAATTGAACCCAAACTGCTAAGGGAGGGAATATTATTTTCCTCAGTCCAAGACACTGAACCTTGGCATATACGGCTTAGTAGATCATTGCCTTTTTTTAACATCAGAGCATATGGTAAGCTCCCATGTAGCCTGCTATCCATTATTACATCAAGCTCTCCCTGGGTGTGATTGCATTCCACACAAGTCCCTCCCTCCTAGAATACACAAGCACAGTTTATTTCCTAGAGCAGCACTGAGACAATTAATAAGTTAACATTCCAAATTTCTTTTAGTTTGATGAGCATATTTATGAAAATGCAATATTTCTGTATTTTGTAGGTAATCAATATTTCTCCCATATCATGCAAGGGATGCTTATTTTCTCCTTTCAGTGATATGAATTTTGATTCCTTGACCATCAGTATAAATTTTAGTATGCAATGGCATTTCTCAGATGTAAAATCCCTTGTAAATCCCAAGCAATGATTATGCATATATCACACTATTTTAAATGATCATTCCTTAAGGAACTTGGAGAATGAGTTCTTATAACTCATAAAAATAGAAAAACAAAGATATTTTAAAAACAACTACACCTACACTGCCCCAGTTGTGTGAACTCTTTCAACTTAAAGACAAAATATGTGGCCTGAGCAGGTTTTTCTAAATTCTTCTTCTTCCTTTTTTAGGACTAAATTCCTTATGAAAGATAAGTAAGATGCATTTTAAAACACCTCTGCATTTTAAAGCATTCTACAGGGAGGGGTTGTTGGGAAAGCCTTCTGGCAGTAACTTCTTTGCTACAGGCCTTCACAACAGGCAGACCAACTCCAACAGGCCCAGGATCTACAAGAGCCCCCACTTGGTCCTCCCTACCCCCTCCAAGCCTTAGGGCATGTTATCTTTATTCTTCATCGGCCAGAGGAACTGGACTGAGAAGCACAGGAATTTAAATAGTGCTCTCAAGAAGCATGTTTGCAACATTTTCATACTGAAATGGAAAGGAAAAAAGATATTTTTTGTCCTTTTAACAAAACACAAATACAAAATTCTACAAACTATACCTTTTCCACTAAAGTACAAAAGCTGAATCAGAAGAAGGTTTTTTCCTAAATTCCTTGGCTTCTAATGCCTGCTTCTCTTGGCCACACCAATAGGCACCCCAGAAAAAAATAAAGTATATACTTGAGCTAAGTTGGTATGACTTCAAATCCTGCCAGTCACTGAACCAGCTCTGTTAAGAGGGTTAACTGTGATGAATCAGTTCACCTCTCTTGGCCTCAGTTTTCTTCATCTGTAAAATGAGGATGCCAAGAGAAAGTTGTACTTGTTTGGTATCTTAGGTTGGATTCCCTCTATAGATATATAGTTTTATGACATAAAAGCACCTAAAGGAAAAGTCCACAACTTAATCAATCTTAGTTACTTGGTCTATACAACATGAAGTATCTTCATACTTTTAGATATCCAGATGTTTGGCATAGATGGAAAAAAAACATGCAGATGACTACCATTTTTTTTCCTGGAGGTATTCTTATTATATTAGAAGCAACTCACTGTTTCTTAGTGTTGCAAACTTCCCTCTCCCTTCCTTCCTTTTTGTGTTGTTAGCATAAAACTGGAGAATTCCACAGTTTTTACATCTCTCTCATACAGTCAGAATGGCAGAAACCAAGATATAATTCAACTTCTATTAGCACTAAAACAAATAAAGTATTATTGAACTGACACTAATCCATAATACATCATTCATAAATAAGCCATTTTGTGGAATGTTCAAGTTAAAACCTTTACAAATCCTAGGGAATAGAAATCACTCCCATTTCTATTGTGTTTAAAAGACCTGAACTTATAGTGTATAGAGAGGGCCTGGACAAGGAAGCTTATCAAAATGTAGATGTGGAAACAAATGTAGGTTAATGCTTAAACAGTAAGACTGATAGTAGTGGGTTTCCTTTTAAAGAAGTATCCAGAAAACTTGGCTCTGGGGTTCCCTGATGCTCACTTCTGACAGAAACTCCTCATTTCATTTGGAAAATAACCCTCATTTCTAGATAAGGAATTGTGGATCACAAAATCACACAATACACTGGCCATCTCTATAGTAAGCTACCATTCTTAGACTTCAACTCCTTCCTTTCTCAAAAGTCACTCTGATTGCAGAAAGAATGTGATCTGAAAACAAACATAACCTTACACCTATACAAAATTGTGCTAGTTAATCCTAGGATTAACAGGGATCTGAAGTCATTGGAGGGGGGGAAAGCAAAAAGTTTGTCAAGGCTTATCCCTAATGTTACTGTCTCAAAGGGTAAAATCAGAATGGAAAAAACAAAGATATCTTTCTTAACTTCTCTTGTTGCATGATTACAGGCAGTTAGATTATGATAATAATTGAAAGATAGAAAAAGCTAAAAAGTGTAGTACATTAATATAGGATGAGTCCTGAGGATTTTTTCCCCTTAAAAGTCTAGATTTATTATGCACTTTTGAAATCAGAATGAAATTTGCATTAGAAAGGTTTTAGAATGGTATTTCAATAACCTCAAAAATGTAGTTCAGATTCATCTGCCCACAAGACAATAAATAGGGTTTAATGATAATTAATAGGAAAAGACAGCATAATGACCAGATTTTCCTTTCTTGTATCTGAAATGAATAAGGGAAAAAATTGTTTTTGGCTGTTTTACACTATTAAGAAATAGCTCAAGTATTTTAACAAAGCATTTTTCAACCCTGGTTTTTGAGTACAGAATTAATATTCTAAGCCTAACATAGGTTAGCTGTATATAAGCCTTATAGGTCATAACAAGCTATATGTGTGTATATGTATGTATGAATAATGAAAAGTTTGGGTGTATATGAAAATCCTTTTCTCCCTTTTGTCTCAGGAATTTCCTAGCAAGACACTGGGAAATAAGAAGGTTTAGCAACTAAACCAATTTCTTGATTTTCTGTTACATTTTAATCAAGAATTGATTTAATTTTTTTACAGGTACCTAGAATCAAAGAATATAAGATCTGAAAGAAATACCAAAAGGTTTCAAGTCCAAAGTATACATGAATAAGAATCTACCCTAAAATATCTCAGAAAAAGGAATGAGACAGACTCTGCTCATATTGGCAATCTAACTACTAGAATTATCTCAAAAAAAACAAGACTTTATATTTGAGATTTAAAATTTGCTGAGTTTTGAACGCAATTATTTATATGATTGAAATCATTCAGAGTGAGAATTTTTTTAAAAAAAGTTAGAGATTAGAAATCCAGACCTACTTAATCAATTTTGTCTCATGGACTCTTTTAGCCAGTGAATACTATGAATTTCTCAGAAGAATGATTTTTTTAAAATTCACAAATGAAGGAAATTCTAAGTTTCATTTAAATATTAGTGAAAATAAGGATAGAATTTGTTTTCCAATGCAAGTTTAGGAATCTCCCAGGGTAAAGGCACTGATCTAATCCAATGCTCTCATTTTGCACATGAGGAAACTGAACCCCAAGAGGTGAAATTTCCTCACCATTGTCTAGGATTGACTAAAACATTCATGGAGAGCAATTCCTTAAGTCAACCACACCACTGCAAACCACCCACTGTTATATCTATAGTCACATCTTTGTTGGTGGAATATATAGTATTAAAAAATTTGTCTCTTAATCAAGGGGATTGTTCTGTTTCCTTAGTCAACACAGCAGAAACAAAAAGTATCTATTTATGCAACCACTAGGTATTTTCAGTAAAATGAGGTTCCTGCCATAGTTCTCAACCAGGTTTTGTTCAGGGTTGTTTTTTTCCCCCTTAGCTGGCTTTATTTTTCTAACATCTCCAAAGAAGTTGTAAATCAATGGACGGTGGCCAAGTTACCCCACTCATAAAAAGGTGGAAGGTGCTAGGCAGCTGTGCTGCTAGAACTCAGTCACAGTTTATGAAGTAAGCAAATTTATAAAGAAACACTCACAGAAACAACCAATGTTTCTTATGGAAACTTTCTAGAAGTTACTTTCTGCAAATTTACATTTTGGAAAACTTGACACCTTCCTTCCTCATTAAGAGAAAATGGAAAAGAAAGAGCCTCTCTGTGAGGAGGTTGGGAAGTGAGCAGTTTATGTATTAAGGGATTTTATTTATATATTTATTTTTGTTCTGTGCTTGCTGATTTGAAGGAGCCTTCAAGAATGAAAAATCCTGTTGTTTTTTTTTATGAGTATAACTTTAAGCAGGTCACTTGACCACTAAAAGCCTCAGTTTCCCTATCTAAATAAGGTTGGCCCAATAGCCTCTAAAACCTTGCTCAGTTCAAATATATTTCCTTAGGTGACATTTTAGGAAGAACATGCTATTTAAAAGTCAATCTGGATTATGAAAAAACTAACAAAAAGACACCAATAAACAAGCAAAAATAGAAACTAGATCTAGAGGTAGGCGGTTACTCAGAAAACAATTCATAAGAAGGAAAAACATGTCTCTTTTCATTTTTACCTTTTGCCAAATAACTTATTTTAATTCTGTTCTCCTATAGTGCATAGGTATTTACTCCAGGTAAGTCAAATCACATGTGATACAGAAAACGCTCTAAGGCTCCCTGTGGAAAGTAAACAAACTTTCCCTGGGGTCTATCAGTACCTTGTCCTGGCCCCGGGTGGTGGTGATACCAGCCTGTGAGAACTCCATCAGGAAAAGGACAGCTGAGAAAAGACAAGCCAGAAGAATGTGTATCTACAAAGTAGATGTTTTCTATTAAGTTCCCAAGAAGAAAGAACCTCCCCTAGCAAGGACCTCTAGTATTAATTCTACAGCTGCCTTGAATTGCTTCACCTACATTTGTAATTTAGTTAAAAAATTCTTAGACAGGATTTACTTTAAATAATTCTCAGAAGGTGGGAGCATCTCTTCCCTGGCACTTTACCTATGTCCAGAAGCTATGGATCTTTAGGAGCTTCTAATGTGAGGTATATGAAAATAATTCAATTTAGTCTTCAAAGCTTAGACAAATACCACACCCCGTACAAAATGTCCTATAGTTCCCTCTAATTAGTAGTGATCTCTGCTCTCTAGACCATGGCTTTTCTCTTAGCCTCTTGTACTCTTATTTTGTGACTGTGTCTTATTCCCTTTGCTTGAATTTTATTTTCTTCAGAAACAAGAATCAAGTTTTATTCTGCTTGGAATCCAATCCCCCTTGGAGAGCCTAGCCTAGAATTTTGCCCATAGTAGAGATGGGGATGGATCTGTGATTTCTTTGATATGAGAAACTCCTAAATGAAACTCATTTTACTAATACAAATTTTCACCTTCTTCGTCAAGATTCTAAGACTTAGAACCTTTTTTTTAGGCTTTTTGCAAGGCAAATGGGGTTAAGTGACTTGCCCAAGGCCACACAGCTAGGTAACTATTAAGTGTCTGAGACCAGATTTGAACCCAAGGTACTCCTGACTCCAAGGCTGGTGCTTTATCCACTACGCCACCTAGCCGCCCCTACTTAGAACCTTCTCAAGCTCACAACTAATATATATATATATGTATTTGAAGAGAAACTTGGACTCAACTCTTCCTGACTTCAAGACCAGCTCTCTTTCTACTACCCCATATTGGCTCATGTTAGGCAGCCAATAAATAGCCATAATAAGAACTGGTACTATGCTATGGAAATGTTTGTTTTATTCCACAAATTCAAAATTCCTCAAAGTCCCGACCTAATGACCTTCTGACTCTCCTGGAACAAATATATCTGCCCTCTAGTAACATCAGTTACACCCATGGATGCCCCCTTTTGTTTCTATGACCGCAAATTTAATTTACCCACTGCTTTGGAAACAAAAGGAACTCAGGAACAACAGTTAAACAGAGTTAAAAGAATCCCTAAGGCAGCTGAAATCACCATTGTGACCCTGAAATTAAAAACACTTTGTTGGAACCATAATTGTGACATCCTTCTCCATTCTGTTAGTGTCAATATCTAAATAAAATTCTTTTCTGCAATCACTAGGCAAAGACCCTAATTAACACACTTATGGTTCAAATGCACCATTAATATTTCAAATTGGCTCAGTGAGTCCATCTGAAAATACCCCAAATGAAAAGATCACCAAATTTTAATCTCCCCAAGAGAGTTATGTAATCAAATTTCACCTCAATCTTACTTGATTTCCTAAGAATCTCTGAAGATGGAACACAAATGTACTAATTCTGACTTCTCTGATACTTAGTGGGAAATACTTCAGACTCAAATTCTTCCACTTAGTTCATCTACTCTTTATGATTGTTCTTTTATTTCCCCACATTTTTCTTCATGTTTCTGGTTTTATAGACCATAAACTGCTTAGAAAACAGGCTCTCAAGTTTTGAGTTCTTAAAGCAACATAGTGAAGGGGAAGAACTAGGTTCAATTTTCAGAAATTCTTAAAATCTAAAAGTATCATTTCAGATAAAAAATAATGGAGATTTTAGTTGTTTATTGCCTGGACTACACAGTTACCATTTAGATTGTTCCTGAACTCAATCTGAAATTTAAATCAAAACAGGAAAACTACAACCATTATTTTCAATAATGATGAAAAATGATAGGGTCATATTAATAGATACATATTTTTTAATTATTATCTGTGCAAAAGCTCAAATAAAAAAATTTATTACCTTATATCCCCCAATTCGGTGCTCTTGCTTGAATTCTTTTCCATTCTTTAACCATCTCATGCTTGGTACTGGATTTCCTCCAGCAGGACAACGAAATTTCACTGTATTAGCTGCTGGGACAGCATGTAACCGTTTTTCCATCTTCTCTGTATGGGTCCAATATGGTGCTCCTATTTCCAAAAATAATCATAAAAAAGATTTATCAATTATACTGAAAACTCTCCAGCAAAAAATAAATGATGTAACACTTGCTAATGGCTTCATAGCTATGAAACATTTTAAAAATAAAAAACAATTGTGTTGTATTTACCTTAGAAAAAGATGTTCAAAAGTATTCAACACAAGAGAATTATCTATAGGTATATTATTCATTGATTTAAGCCTATCAAGAAACTTGTTCCCAAACTTTATTTCTGCTTTTATTGCCAGAAAGACATTTGAGTTCAAATATCAATCAATCAACCACGCATTATGTGTCAGATACTGGGTTAAGAGCAATGTATACAAAAGAAAAGCAAAAATAGTACCCACAGTCAAGGGGCTTATATTTTAAAGAAGAAGATAACATGTACATAAGTAGCTATTTTCAAGACATATAGAGAATAGACAAGAGAAGAAGATACTAGTAGACTGGAACTAGAAAATAGATATGTCAAGAAAAGTCAATAGTAGTTAGAAATTAGGAAAACCTTCTTGCAGAAGAAAGCTTTCTATCAAAAACTTGAAGAACACCAGGCATTCTAAGAGGCATGAGAATATTATATATGACATATGATTCATCAGTAGTGATGCAATATACATAATTACAACTGAGATATTTTAACTATTTTATGTAACACTACCTACTAAAACAAATTCAAAAGGTGATCAGTGGCTTTAGCCTTTTGCTAAAGTCATTCCCTAAGTCATATATGATATTCCCACAAATTATTTTTGAAACCTCCCCAAAATAGTAATAGTTTTTTAATCAGACAAATTTGGATATTATTTCAATAAAAATAAAGGAATTTTGGCCCACTAAGTTTCTTTTTTTTCTGTAATGAAACTGGGACTGTCTTCCATGTCTACCAATAAGAGACAACACACCTTTAAGTATCCCCACCCTTCGACCTACCATCACTAAATGATTATCACAGTGTTATCCTGAGGAGCTATAGGAATAACACAAACATTGGCCAATGCAATTGATGTGGCTTTTAATATTATCTTATGCTGTTTTAAAATTTCTTATAGTTACTTAATGTTTTATTTATTTATAACTTGCCTTATGAATAGATATAGATTAAAGGTTCCTTGAAGGTAGGGACTAAGACATAATACCTAATACCCCCACAGACCCTTCCTTTATTTGCTGCTCTCCTCCTATGTCCCCTTCCTTCCACATCCATATTAGAGAACCAACAAATGTTTGTTATTTCTACTGAAAAGAACATGAGTGATTCAGAGTGCATATGACCCTAATTAGGAAGTGGGAGTCAGTTAAAGTCCCCTATTAAATACACAGGGTCTTGCACAAAGGCAGTGATGGAGGCAGGGAAAGAGTTCCACTCTAAGTTATGTCTTGTTCTATATGGATGGTTGTGCAATGATTACCTGAGCATTCTTGTCATTCCTCTGCTTCAGATTAGGAAACTGGAATCTTCAACATTCAAAATGCCCCTCCTTTACCATTGCTCTTAAAATATGGTATAAATGTGAAGTTTTTATATAGATTATTTTATTTATATAGGTTTACTCTTTTATATAGACTACTTATTTATATAGCATATATTTTCTTTTTCTCCATTCATACATATACATTTGTGAATATTATGTGTGTCTCACCAGTTGTTTGCTTGACTTTGTGTCCACAAAAGCAAGAGACAATTGAAGTGATTTTTTCCATTGAAAACTCTTTGACTATGGGTTTCAAATGTCCTTTTGGTACTAGATATCTCAAGAGCTGATCAAAGGGTTCTTAATTACTTTTTAACACAAGGGCCCGGGGCCTCACAAGTACAATGAAGCAATTCCATTGATCCATCATTTTATTTTCTATTTACAAATTCTTCTTCATTTCTAGCCCAATAAAGGCATCAATAATTGGAGAATAGACCACAATACTGAAAATATGAAATGAATAATTTTTACAAATCCACCAGGCTGTCATTTGTTTAAGTGCATTCAGAATCCCTTTCCTTTAATTAGTGGAGTTTACACAGTAATTCTCTCACCTGACTTCGGTTACTATGGAACAGCTCCATCAAAATGTTTGCTTACTAAGAACATGCTACTTAAGCACGCTGCACAAAATGTTCTGGAATCTTCAGGAAAAATGATTAAATGTAAGATTTAATGGATGGAACCAAGAGGGATGATCTAGCTCCAACTCATCATGCAGAGTACCTTCTCAATTTGGTAATCAGTTGTGCACAATCACCATAAATTGTGCTCAGACCATACCAGCAAAAGATGTCTATATGGACCTGAGAAATGCATACTTTTGTGTTGGCACCCAAGGGATGATTTAAGGACCAGGTTGAAAAAATTCCTTTGGAACGCCTGGCAGGAAGCCATTGCCCTAGAGTAAAATTTCAAATACCATCTAAACTGTACCCATAAAATCTGTTCATGCAAAACAGACATTTATATGTATCCATTGCATATGTGTAACATACTCCACTTACAACCTTAGAGACAGTAACATTTTTTGGGATGGGGGGGTAGCAAAACAAAATATGGTCAAAGAAGTGGAACAGTAATCAAAAAGTTGACCTACCCCATAACTTGAAATTGATGTCTCAGTTTAAACTGATGGTAAGCTAAGTTGTTTGAGTTTCTCTAGGATGATAGATTTAGCGTAGGAAAGTGTCTTTCAAGATGAGCTAGTCCAAAACCCTTATTTACAGAGGGGAAAACCTGGGTCTCATAGGGGTCAAAAGACTCCCCCACCCCAAGCTCACACAGGTAAAATAGCAGGCCCAGGAAATACTCTTTAGTTTAAAAAAAAAGCAAAACCCAACTGTCTAGGACCACAGAAATCATGTCAAGAACATTAACTATAAACTCCTCCTTTTCCCTGCCAAATCCAAATCCTCTATATCTTTCCTTCCACACATTCTTTAAAAACACAGTAGAAACAGGGAAACTTAAGCCCTGAATTCTAGGTGATGCAAGTGCCCCACCAATTCAACAGTGGCAGAACCACAGTGTCTGGGTTCATTCATTTACAGAGATTTGGGTCCACAACAGTCAGATTCTGACCCGCTTCATGGAGATTACCCCAAATGAATCTTCCCCCAAGGAACATACAAAACCATAAAAACTATCTATTTTTCTGATAAGACTTTTCCTCACATGTCAAAGCTCACTTTTTTTTTAGTAGTAAGATACTGAGACAAAGGAAGCATTTGATTATTTTGCAATGCCTTCTTCCTGAAATAAATCAAATTAATGTGGAATTTTTAGTACTCAAAGGGTCCAGAAAAATAATTATACTTTAAGTTGAGCCCTGGTTTCCTTTCCTTCATTAGCAGCCTAATGCTCCACTATAAACTCTTTCATTCTTCAAATATTTATAGCAATTCTTGTAGTCAGTCACACAAAAGTCCAGCCCTGCCCCCCCCCCCATTGAATTAAAGTACAGCTGGGATGAAGCAGAACAGATCTCCTCCTTCTAACTAAAGAAAATGGTTCACAACTAAGTCATAAGCATAGTGCATTTAAGTGAAATTTTTGCTTTACAAAAAAGCAAATAGTTTAAAAGTCAATAAATTATAAAAGCACTGACAGTTTTCAATTATAGTTTTTTTAAAAGACCCACTCTAAATATAGTAGGTTCTCAAATATTGAAAATGGCAGCTTGTGTGAAATGAATCAGACGAATCATATAAGCATCTCTTACGCTATTGCTTTCCCCAGGTTAACAGTTCTTTAGTGAGGAAAAGGTATTCTGAATTTATTTAATGGGAGAAAACATAGTATAAATTTACATCAATGATCTATGATTTCATCAGTGTGGAAATTCCCTCCTTCAATACAAATCACAACCTATAAGGTACAGATCACAGTCTATAAAGGTAACAATATTTTTTTTAATTCTTAGGAGACCAAATATCTTGCTTATCATCAAATGTTGTAATCAGTTGTTACAGGTGGTGACTCCAAGTCTGGCATTTTATTCACCATACCACACCACCTCCCTTGTACATTTGACAGGAATAAAGCTTGGACTTATGACTTCATTAATATAAGGAATGGAAAGACAAGGCACAATGACTGTGACTTATTGACTCAGAAAGGTGCCCAGAAAATTGAAATAGTAATGGACTTGCCCAAGATCACACAGCCTTTATGTGTTAGAGGTGAAATGTTTGAACTCAGGTCTTCTTGGCTCCAAGGCTAGTTCCCTCTCCACTAAGCCATGCTGCCTTTCATATCATATGAAATTAAAAATAAATGATAATAAGGTATCTGGTAGATTAAAATCATGTTCTCCTAACAATTAAAATAATAGTAAGTTAAAGAAATGGTACATATAAAAACAATATGTGTCCTTATCTATGGTAAACCAGTTCATTGAAACCTTTTGGGGGATGTGTGACATTAGGTGTTTGTTTTAGGTTCCACAGTAAAAATCCTCCTAAAACTCAGTTTCTTAAATGCACATATTTGGATACACCATGAGCCAAAACAGCCCTTGAAACATAACACTTATATATAATAAAAACCTTACATTACATGGTTGGCCTATGATGCAAGAGTTGGTTCAGTCATCCAGCGCCAGGATTCTATATATATCTTTTCCTGACCTATAAAATAAAACATGCACTTACACATAATAAGTGTATAGGCCATTGTGACTGCCTCTGCAGTATACCCTTACACCTTCTTGGGCAATTTTGCATTTTAGCAGTTATATTCTACCCTAAGGACACTCAGCTTGTCTACTATTAACAGAATGGGGAAGGGGGGAGGGAAGGAAAGCCTAAGAGTTTATAGCCAAAATGTAAGTTCAGAGAATGTCAAGACTAGAAAAGGACCAAAGAGATTTTCTATTCTAACATCCACATTTTACAGATGAAGTCCGGAAGGATTAAAGTGAGATCCCACAAGTCTAGTTAGTTATAGAATTGGGACTAGAAAAATAGCTAATGGAGACAGTAAGTTGGAATGAACCAACCATTCTTGTACTCCACTCTGCTAAATGAGGATCCTTGGATAACCTCAATTCTAAATGATACTTGGGACATAGCAGAGACTTAATAAAAACCTGATGATTGATTGATTGGTTTCTACTATAAAATAAGGAGATCAGACTAAATGATGTTTAAAGTCTCTTCCAGCTTGAAATTCTGTTTTCTCCTGACTCTCTGCCCAATGTTCTTCCACCCTTCCACATGACCCTTGAACTCTCTCAGCATAATTAAGTCAAAACTTACAGATTTATGTCTGCTATATGTTGGTCTGCCAACTCCTTTGCTTCAACTGATGCAAAAAAAATGCAAAAATGCCCCCAAAACAAAAGCAAAAACCACAAATCGCTGCTTCTGGATCAAGTACTCAAACTCCCAGAAACATCACCAATGCTTCTGTGTTTGGCAAAGTTCATAATTAAGGCATTTTTAAATTGCCCTAATCAGTACATGAGAACCCTTTGCTACTTGGGGAAAACTCATTCCCTGTTAATTAGTCACGTATTTTCAAGATATACCAGTTATCTTTGTATGAGAGGAAGCAAGCACATAACAAATGCAAAAGTAAACCACAGCTTATTTTAGAATACTAGTATTAAACTATCTTGCTGATAAAGTTGTATTAAAACTAATCTGCCAAGTTTTGGCCCTGTGAACTAAACCAACTTGCCCACTAATTCCCCCTAGGGACTTATCAATGTCTACCTCCACAGGAGAAAATCTACAAATTATCTCTACTATGTGACTAGAGATGAAGACTACAAAAAAGAAACTAACCCTTATTTGTTTATTTTAATTATATCAGTAATTTTTCTCATTAAACAGCAAAGTAAAATTTTAACGCAATAAATTTCAAATAAACAATAGTGCATCATATTTTTTTAAAAGAAAAAATTCCTATAACTATCACCAAGAAATTCACAGTTACGATTCTGGGTATATTTTCCTACCCAGTTAATATATCAATTGGCAAAAAGTTATCTGAATATATTGTCTGAGTAATCAATTGCTTAACCAAGGAAATACAACTGGGATCTCAATATTGATTCTGGATTGATCTTATTCATAAACAAAAACAAAAACAAACTCTTTGCTTGGTCTTTGTTAACTGGTGGTAGCCATAGTGACCTAGAATTAAGTTAAAACTGAAAAGTTGATGTGCTTTCTTGCCCTCAATGGAATCCTAAAGAAACTCAAAGGATTGACATTCAATTCTTGTAACATCATTCCTTGGTAGTTAGGTGTTCAGCTTTGGTTTTCTGTCAATTATATTCTTATGAACTAAGCCTGGAATTCTTTGGAAATACTAATCACTTAAACAAAAACTGAAAGAAAAAAAAAATTTTCAGATAACTATGCGAAACAAACCAGGAAGAGTTTTTTTTTGTTTGTTTGCTGATGGGTAACCTATTAAATCACTTACAGCATGATAAAAGAGGAACTTGTTTTTTTTTAGGAGTCATCCTTTCAAAAACTACAAAATGAACCCTGAACTTTCCAATCTCTTCAACTAGATATATTTCAACTAGAAATCAGTAAAGGAAATTGAACATTTGAGTCCAGAAGAATCTGTTACACTGAAAAGCATATAAAGAAATTGTGATTTCCTGGCAGGAAAGATGGCAATGACATCACAGGGTTATTCAGTGAAAGAGAGAGTTAGTTAAGATATGAAGTCATAAATTATTGAACAGTTAGAAAAAAACTAAAGAATGCCCTTAACATTTGAGGCTACAACACTGATTTAAAAATAAATTGGGCGTTAATGCAACCTACTCCAAATTGTGAACACAAATCTGCAGAAAGGGTAGACTTGCTGTCTTTACACCATCAGTCATAAATATTTCCTTAGTTCAGCTATAGTTTTCTATTAGGATTGTTTAAATTTTTCAAGACTATTGAACTTGTAAAAATAATCAAAATCCCAGTAAGAATTTGACCTTTGTTATGGGAGAGAGGAGTTTGCATTAAAGTACTGCTCCAATATCTTGTCAAGGAACCCAGATGATACTTGATTCTTGGGGACTATGCCAAAGGAATAGGTCCTCTAAATCAAAAAAAAAAAAAAATCCTACTTGGAAAAGACCCAAATACTAGACTACAGAGCCATCACTCAAGGTCCAGCCTAAATTTATAGAGGTTTAGCACCACATCTGCCTAATGATGAATTTTTTGGCCATGATAGTTCCCAGAGAAATGTCCTAATTCTCCAAGCCCACATCAAAAAAATCACTGAACTTAGAAGAGATAGATTCCATGACAATGAAATCTAATGACTAAGAAGTTTTATTATTAAATAATTGTCTTAATTAGCAAATATTAGTTCTGAAGCTGATTGTATAAATGTCTCATCAGGGAGTGGAAATAATTCAGATCCTCCAAGGTCATGTCAGCTTAACTCAAGTTCTGGAAGATTCTATGAAAGCAGTAAACCCTCAAACATAAGACTGGAAAATGAACTATCATTCAAGGATCAGGCTAGTTATAAAACTCCTCACCAGATTTGCTAGAGAGAGATGAATTTTTTGGCCACAGGAACTTAGAAAGATCATAGACACTCTACTAAAGCCCCTACCACTTATAGAAATCAGCACATGTGAAGGGAATGTCCATATCATTAAGAACAGTACTTTTGAGCATCAGGAACTATTTTATGTTTTTCTTCTTCTCTCCAGTGCCCAGGAAATCCTTAATAAAGGTTTATTGACAGTTCTGTGAGATTTTTAATAAAAAAATTTGGTAAGGTGCTTTTAATTTTTTGAAGACATCTTTAAAAATTATTTTAATACCAATTTTTTTCAATAATTTTATGGCTATCACTACATTTGAATGCTGGCATCATAATCCTTGAAGCACCAAGTATGCTTTTAAAAGATGTATTATTCTCTGTGAAAGAAACTCAGACTTTGAAATAAAATTCTACTAGGCAGGCATTTCTTATACTTGATTGCCTTCTCTAATAATTAAACTAGATTATACTAGATAGCCTTCTCTAATAATTAAACATCAAAATGACTTTAAATGGCCCTAATGTGATAATGAGGGGAAAATATTGCACAATATCCAAGCCTGAAGGTAAACTACTGAGTTTCAATTCATCCACCAAAAAGAAAGGCATATTATTCCTATATTAATTTCAAATCTTCACCACAAACTACAGTTTCATTGGCTCATACCATCATCTATGTAGGAAAGAAGATAAAACAAAGCTGAATGTATTTTTGAACAATCCAAAAATTTTCAAGAAGTTAATTAAGGTGCATGGATGTAACCCAGGGACCAAAACTGCAAGGAATTATTCCTTTTCTGTTGTTTTCATGATTAATCGGGTGACACCCTGGTCACTTAAGGTGATGAAAATCTGTTTTAATGGCAACATCCTTTTCCCACTCTTGTCAATTATCTTTGCTATCACATTCCTTTGTCAGTGTACCTACAGCTGCTCAGCCTCAAAACACTTCAGGCTGCACCTGTGAATCAGACTGGGTTAATCACACTAGCAGATGGCAGGGGCCAAATAGTCAGCTAAAAACTTCTATCATCTTAAATAGCACCCCAGGCAAAAAACATAAGCAGTTACATACAACCGTGTCTAACTTACAACTCCTAACACCATCACCCATCAACCAAACAAGCCCACTTCACATACATGTCCAGCAGTAATTTTCAATAACATCCTGTTCACAGGGGGAAAATAGTTTAATAAATACTGTGATGTAGGCAATTCTTTTAAATAGAATTCTCTACTAACTAGGTCTTTTAGCATGATAATTGATGGCCATAGTGATGAGCTTAAGGAACTGAAAATTACTGACATGTCTCATAAATTGATTGAAGGTTGGTTCCATGCCTTCAACATAGTATTAATGTGAATTGTATAATTATATTCTAATTTTTTTTAAAAATCCCTATAATCCTGAATAGTATATGTGAAAATGTCCTATCAAGATAAGTTTAAGTTTCTTGTATTTGACTTCACTTTAAGAACCTCGCATGCTAATAAGTGCAAGGATTTCAATAAGTTCTGATTTAATGTTATGCTTTTATCCTTTATTAATAGAGCAAAACAATTAATCTTTGTGATTTTCTGTATATTTTAAAATTATAGTTAACTATACCATAGATTACATTATTCCATGTCCCTTACTTCAGGAGCCACACAAAAATTCCTGTGTGAGATCAATTCTAGAAAAAGGGATTTTTCTTGCAGAAAAGGAAGGATTTGTTTTGCTAAAATAAAAAAATCACATATATATTTTTGTCTTCATATACAAAAACAACAAACTTAGCCTAATTCTGAAAACCAGTATATCTTGAGTGTTTGATAACATCTACTCCCTCTGATTTCTTTAGATGGTCTCTCTCAGTTCTGTTTTTAATCCTTGACCATCTCATTTTGAATTATATTTAACCTTAAACTATCTTATAAGAAAAATGGAGGAAAACTATTTAAAAAACCCAAATAATTAAATTTTTATGCTACTAATATTTCTAATTCATTCAAATTTCTGTCATAATTTGTTCTAAAATTTCTAAATTGTCATGTCTAAAGTAAACAAGGAAAAAATCTAGCAATCAAGTTTTTAAAATATTTTCATGTTATCATTAAAAAAATCAAATTTTATCTATTCTTCCCCAAGTTGGTCTATTGATATCCATTTCTAAATTTTTTTTTCTTAACAGCAACTTGTTAGTAATTCTTTCTGTTCATTCTATCTTTTCAAAAAAACTTTCCCATAATGCAATGCATGAACATAGTTCTGAATTATAAGATCAACTAAAGAATGTGGTATGTGGTATAGGGTACAGATCTAGGAGAAAGAAAAATCTGAGCTCAAATGTTGCCTCTGACATGTATTATCTGTGTGACCCTGGTTGAATAATTTAACCTTCAGTCCCTCAGCAAGTGTCTAAAACTTTAAAGGTGTAAAGTTGGTGCTGATACATGCATTGATAGAGAAAGAGAGTTGACTATGCCTATGAAATACAAGTCAAGTAAAAAAAAATCACAACAAAGGTTAGCTCAAGGTTTTTATGACTTCTTTAATTTTCTTGCTTAGTGAGGCTTCAGATAAGTGAGGTCATAGAAAAGAAGGAATCAAATAGCAGGAAAATGAGGGATTTCCACAGGAAGGAAAGTAGTTACTCATACCAAAAGAAAAGACAAATGAGAGAGAGAGGTAGACAGTACACTTAGTTTATTTTCAAGTTTGAAAGTCAAGAAAACAGACAGAGTGGACATGTGGATGTTAACAGTTGGCTTAAGAAAGGTTAGAATCATGCTTTTTTCGCGTGACACTGCAGTCACCTCCAGAGGTTTGTTGTTACTTACTCATGTTATTGTTATCATTGACAAAATCCTCAGAGCCTTCATTGTCATCTTCATCATCTCCTGAGGCAATTGCATCTGTAGTCAAAAGAACATGTTTACCTATATACATTTTTATAGAGCAACATGTCATGATTCCCTACATTTTAGAACCTTCAGGGTTAAAAGAAACACAACCACAAGAAAATCTAATAAGGAGTGATGCTGAGGGGTTTAAAGTCTTTATTTATAACATCATTTAGTCCATATTATGACCTTCAATTTCCTCTAATTTTATTTGATTCAAAGACTTTCCTCATCTATAAAATGAGGATATTACTATTTGCACTATCTTATAGATTTATTTGGAGAAACGAATTTTGCAGATGTTAAAATTCTATATAATATGAATTATTTTAACAGTTTATTATTTTTAAGAAAAATCAAATTAAAAATACATTGGTGAATTTATGAATTGTTTAAAATTGAAGCATTTTTTTTCTAAAATAACTTTTAGGGGGTTACTTTCTTAGGAACCCTTGGACCACTTAACAATAAAAATAAAAAATATTTATAATGAGTTTATTTGAAAATTCTCACTTTAAGTGTTCAAATACTTTTGAGAGTCTCTTGCTCACTTATGTTCTATTCTGTATTAATTGGTTTGTATACATATTATCTCCCATCCTAAATTATCTTTGAGGACAGGGCCTTAATCATCTTTTTATTTCTCTTATAGTTCAGCAAAATTCTTTATCCATAGTAGATGCTTTTAAATGTTTGTTGAGTTGAATTGAACTGAACTAGAATTTTCAGAAGGAAAGTCAGCTAGAAACCAGGAATCTCTAAGCAGATAGCTACTTTGTATATAGGTATATATACACACATACCTTTCCATACACATATCTTTCCTCAAGACCATCCACTTTCAGACAAGTTTCATTTTATATGTGTATGTATATATATATATATATATATATATATATTCATATCCACATATAAATATTTTATATAGTGGTGTAAATAAGTATATATGTGGACACATATTCACAGTGTATCTGTGTATAACATATGTCTATAGACACACACATATACATATATATTATATATAAAGGCATTCATGTGAAAATGGATGATCTTGAGGAAATTATTCAGTGAAGAAATTATTTAAAAGAATTTCCTCTTTGGAAAAAGCTGTACATGAAGGCTTAGATGTTTCCTATATAATCCCCATTATCTAGCCTTCTTTGAGCATGGAAATGTTTGTGCTGCTAGTGATTTTTCATATTAAAAAATTCTTAATTAATTTTTTTCATTGTTGACCCTTCCAATTCTATTAAATTCACCAAACACTGTTCAGGCGCCTACTCTGTTGAAGACACTGGGAAAACGCTAACATACTTCAAAGCAGGATTAATAAAAATCTGTTAAACTGCGCACATGGCTGCCAATCACCAAAGATCTCAATGAGATCCAACTTTACTCCTACAATGAAATCATGGTGTGTTTTTAAAAAGCATCAACTAGGGTCAACTCACTCACCTGTAACATTGACCATGAAGTACAAGGTTTCACTGTCTACAGTCCTAGCAGCAGTGCAAGCATAGAGGCCGGAATCTCTAGGAATGGCGCCTTTAATCTGCAAGTATTCCCCAAAAAGAACTGTCCTATTGTTGGGCCCCAATTGTACCCCATCCTTAGTCCAACTGATCATGATGGCGTCTTTCAACAGGCAGCGCAATTCAAGGGGCTCTCCTGGCAGAACAGCATATACATCTGGCTGAGAGATTTGGTATTTGGTTGGCGGCTCTGCAAAAGTGGGAGAAAGGAGATAGAAAGAAGAAGGAGGGAAAGGAGAGAATTTCCAACAAAGGTCAGTGGAGGCCCATTTCATCCCAAGAGTTGTGATTATTGTCTTGCAAATTCCCGCTGGCTATCAACCAGCCTGCCTCTCCCAGCATCCCACAGGAGTCAAAGTTAGAAAATAGTCCATCACATAATAGATTTAATATTTAGAGCATGAACCCAAAGAAAGAGCCCGGCAGAAGCAGCTCTGGCTAGAGTTCCCTCATGGCATGGTGACAGTCTTAAAAAATAAAGTTAATAAGAAGACACTAGATGAACATTGCAGTTGGTATGTAATTCAAAGGTCACTAATACATTATGTGAAACCTGGGAAAAGATTACTGGAAGTTAACACTAAGAACTTCAGTTTTACTGAAATTCTTAGACACATTGACTGAGCAGTAGCATAGAATAGATGAGGGAGGGTTGGGTTTGAAATCAGATGATTTGAATTCAAATTATGATTCTGCCAGAAAGGTGACAAGTGGATACAAGGCTAACCTAGAGAGTTTGGAAGACCTGAGTTCAAAGCAGCCTCAGACACTTACAAGTTTGGGACTCTGGGCAAATCACTTAGCCTCTGTTTTCCTTGGTTTTCTCAAGATAGTAGCAGCTCCCAGGAATGATTCATATGAAGTTTTACAAACCTTAAAGTACTCTATATGCCAGTTAATACTACTACTACTACTACTACTACTACTACTACTACTACTATTACTACTACTACTACTACTACTACTACTACTACTACTACTTTGAAAAAGTCATTTAATTTCCCTGGGGCTCAATTTTCTCATATTTAAATTTAAGGAGTTGGACAATTTCATTTCCCTAGCTCTAAATTCATGAATTTATCATCAATGAGGAGCCTAACCTGGGGAAAAGCAATAGGAAAGCATATTTGATGCAATGAGCTTTGACAAGGGTCCAGGATGAATTTCATGAATTGTGCCACATATCCCGTGACAGGAAAAAAAACAATCACAGCTCTGAGAATGAATATAAATTTGTGCAGGCATCAGAAGGAGACTGCTGTTTACAAATCCTCAATGAAAGCACAACACTATTTCAAAAATTCAAATATACTCTGAGCTAGTTCATGTGGGTCTCTATAAATCACCACCATCATCATACACTTACTGAACTCTTGTCACATGTGTGTACACTGTGTTAGATTATGGGAATGTTTAATATAACATATAAGTAAAATTGATGCAGCAAATTGATAGAATGAGAAGACTTCTAAGTCTGAAGGTAGAGGAACTCATTTAGCTCTTGGTTCTTCATTACTTCCTACCAGTGTGACATCAGACACATAGCAAATTCTCAAGCTCAAAGATTCCTCATTTGTTTAATAAGATTGTCCAGATGAGATTAAAGATTCATTTCTAATTCCTGATACAACAGGAACCTTTGTCTTCAAACAGGTTTACAACCAAGTTGAGGAAACAAAAAGCATTAATGGAAGAAGCAACAGAGGATTACATCCACTAAGTCAAATGAAACTTCACTGGATGATCCATTCATCCTTGACTGTCTTAAACTTAGGAAAAAAGTATAATTCAGAAGATTGGCTAGAAATAGAATATCAAGGTTATTGTCTCAGAAATCACTTAAAAAATTAATTTAACCCATCATCTAGCTGAAATAGAATGCTAATAATAATAGCCTAGCTCTAAATCCTTTCCAAGATCATGGTGCTACTAGAGGTTGTAGCTGCAAGAGAAAAGAATCTTTCCCCTTTTTGGGGTCCTGAATAATTGAAGTCTATATTTGGCCTTCTCTCCACTTCTGCTTCAATATCCTTTTTCTCTTCTGGAGCTTGTCATCCCAGCTTCCCTAAGATTCAAATGTACAGAATGGTAATTCTCTTATTTTAATCTGATTCAATTCCACAAATATTTATGAAGATCCTACTAGTCTGGGCCTGGCTTTTGAAGACTCCTTTATTCTTATTCCTCAACTATCTAGGCCATTGCTTCTTTGTTATTTATCGCCTTCCTAATATATTTCAAACTTCCCCAGATTCAGTCTCTAGGAGATATATATATATATATATATATATATATATATATATATATATATATACTATCAATTCCTTATTCTTTCTCTTATCAGCCTAGAAACTGGAAAACAATGGAATCTACACATGTGTTAGGTTATGGGGATGTTCTGAGTCTGAGGATGAATCAGCATGTTCAACAGGCAAGATTTAGTAAGCTGTAATGGAGATGAAAGTATATTCCTAGCCTCTTGACTGGATTAGAGTTGAGAAATATTAGAAATTTTTACCTCTTTTCTCTAGGGAGAGAATCTTAGGGCAGGTCTAAAACTGGCCACACTAGAATGAAAACCAGTAAAGCAAGGCAGACTTGGAAAAGTTCTACTGAAAGAAAAGAAATCTGAAGTGTCAGGAAAGAAAGGCTGAGGACCAACACAAACCTTAATGACTTTGAAAGTACACACAACTGTAGGCTCTAAACCATCATTAAGAATTGTGAGAAACTTATTCTAATGAAAGGAGAGATCATTCCACAATAATGTAATGAGGATGGAGACATCTCCATGCAAGCCCTGCTCCGATGCCTCACCATGATATGGATTACAAGTTCTGACAGGTCTTGAAAAACCAGAAAGGTTTTGTATAAGGTACCTAAGAAGATCTGAGTGTTGGTCATCTACAGACCCATCCAGTTGAGTCAAGTTCAGTAATTCTTGAAGATTTTCTAGTAAGTTATAGAGGGTCTGTGATCTCCATTGCTGAAGGAAATTGCAAGGATAATTAAATCCGAAGCATCTAGATAACACCAAATGCAAAAAAAAATAAACCATTTAAAGGAAAAAAGGGAAAGAAACCCACAATTTGGGCACTTGAAGCTACAGAGATCAAGATCTTTCTTCTCTGAATACACAAAGTTAGGAAAAGCATTCATTCCTAAGGATTTGGTAGAGAGTTCTGAGATTAAAAAAAAAAATCAAAGAATGCCCAGTTGTGTCAAAGAATGAACCTTATTCTCAAAAAATGGCAACTCTTGATGAAGGTTTTGTTCTTCTATAATTAACAGTTAAAATCTACTGGAACTTCCAGGGTTGCACCTTAAGGATTTACAGAAACTGGTCATGTCATACATGTGAAGACAAAGGGACAATATCATCCCAAAAGTGACTCAAATTGTCCCCTTTGGAGGACACATTATTAAAAATCTTCATCCCAAGAGTGAACTCAGCTTCTTTCATTTGACAGTTGGAATTATCTATCAATCAATCAACAAGCAATTACTAAGTATCAGCACTGGATTGAGTGCTGGTAATACAAAGACAAAAATGAAACTATTTCTATCAAGAATGGAAAGTATAAAGAAGGTGCTTAATAAATGCCTATGAATTGATTAAAATTACCAGAGTCATTAGCCTGATTGTGTGTGTGTGTATATATATATATATATATATATATATATATATATATATATGAAATAGGTGCTTGGTAAATACTTATTTATTGATTAGCACTTCTGAGTGACTAGTGTGATTTTTTTCAGTCACAAAAGTTTAGTTTTTACATAACCCTGTAATGTGCCGATGATTAAAATGGCCTTACCCTTGATAGTAATGTTTATTTAATATAACATATAAGTAAAATTGATACAACCAAAGGTCAAAGCTATAATTCTCTTTCTGTACATAATATTAAACTATAAAGTATCTCCAAGATAATAAAATAACTACCCTAAAATCAATACCTCATGACTTCGAAGTCCATGAAATGAAAACTCTATTAATAAATATTTAAAGCCTGTCACCACCCTGTATGAAAGAAATGTCTTCACTTCAGGTCAGCAACCCCTCTGGCCCTCAATATCTCTAACAATGCTATCCATAACATTCATAGTCAACAGCAGATTTTATAGCACAGGTGGAGAAGGAAATAAAAGAGAAGAAAGGGAAGTGGATGTTGGGAGGGGGAAAGTAGGGTAGATTAAGATGAAAGGAAGGAAAATGGAGATGAGATAAAAAGAAAAGGAAAAGGAGAAAGGGATGCTTATTTGGGGGACTGGTCTGAGTGCCAATGACAACCATCCCAGATGCCACACCAGTGGGCCATCGCCACAAGCTGCCTCCCTACACAGAAAGCACATCAAAGACCTCTCTGGTCAGACTGCCAAGCCTGCACCAGGAGAGACTGAGATGGAATCTAAACATCTGGCTTTTTGGAAGAGACTTTCTCAGCACTGCTCCTACCCTTGAGACAGTTTTTTTTTTCCTGGGGTTCATCATTACTCTATTTCTCTTAAACATTTAAGTACCTTCAGCAATCTTCATCCATATTCCCTGCAATAATTTGGACCATTGGGTTTTTTCTTTTATCATCGTTATTGTTCCTTTCATCATTTATTTTAGAGTCCAACATAGTTCCTGCTTTTCTGAGAATATTAACATGATCTCTGATAGCTATGTTTCTTCCCTGACTCAGAACATGTTTCTCTGACATAAATTAGACCAGAACATTGCTTTTGAGTCCACCAGGTTTGTCCTCTCTTTGTAAAATATGACAGTTTACATAGGGCAAAGTGTTCCCTGTGAAACTTAAACAATACCTTTTATAGTAATATTAACATTTCCTGGATTTATTTTTTCTGCTGCTATAGTATACTTTTAACCTTTCAAAAGAAGAAAAAGTCGACAAGGAGTCTACAATCTAACAATGCTTCCCTCATTTATTCATGCCAACACATAATGGGTGGATTGATCCATGAGACAGGTGTTATATTATGTACCAAATGTTATTCAGAAGCCTCCCACAGATGGAAAAATATGTCTGCACAAAATAGAAATAAAAATTCAAAAACCAAGAGAGCTGGAACAAACATTTCAGTATTTGACATGGTTTTTCAATGTTACCTGAAATCACTGAATAAAGTAACAAGTTTGACTTTATAGGGACAGATGACGTACATGTTTCTAATTGATTCCATAGTATAGTAAGATTTTTGTTTTGTGGATATAATCAACTCAGTTAAGACCTCCAGACATATTTTTAAAAAAGATTCAAGAAAGGTTAGTAATGAGGTTAATATTTTTGTTAAAATTATATTTGCTGACTACTAAAAAACAGATTCAAGATTCTGACTTCTGTGACAAGTAAATCTATCCTCATATCTACATCCAAAGCATTTGTTTTCCTTTTCCTCAAAACATTTCCCATGTCTTCCTTTTAGAACAAACTGTCCAGCAATGAAAGAAAAGTCAAAAATCACTGAGTCCAGTTACCTTTTAACAAATAAAGGAAATAATACTCGGAGGTTTTCTAAGTTCCCTAAGCTAACATAGTAAGTCAGTGATAGACAAGATGAAAACTTAGATCTCATGATTCCAATTTGGGGACCCTTTTCATGAACCCTATTTCCATCATACTATTCTTTCACACCAAATAATAAGAAAGACAAATAATGTATTTACCCTAAACCCCTGAATAAGCAAACAAGCTGAAATAAAACCCTCCAATATGATTCTAGTCATACTTCTAAGTCTGGGAGACAAAAGCTATGGCTTTCATACATTTCCAGTGAATTCTTCACTAATATTATCAGGAGGATGTCTTGAGACAATTGAAATGGCTAAAGAGCATTTGGAAACAGTAAGCTATTTCAGGTAACACAGTGTTGCCAGACTAGACTATAGCAGCACTTCAGACTGTCACTTTTTATAATGTTTGCCCATAAACTTTTCCAATGTGGTTTTTGAAATAGTGCCCAAAAGCAAACAGAGAACAGATGGGAAACTAAAGTATTGTCCTGTCCAATCGTTTCATGGAGAACGGACTACAGATTTTAACTGTTTAAAAAAAAAAGGTTCTGCCAACGTGAAAACGACATTACATTCCAAAATGAAGTCTGTTCCAGAATTTTTTCCCAGGAAGGCATATTTTATACTCCTAAAAGTTACAGCCAAGAAATGCATCACCTCTTCAGGTGGAGGTAGGTATTTCATATTGGAATCCACTATATAACAGAGTAGGGGTGCACCAAACTGGACCCTCTGTGTACACCTACTCTCACAAGCAAATGCAGTAAATCCCTGTTCAGATTCCTAAGACAGAAGAGAAAATGCCAACAGGTCCCATTCACATATGTGGCAGACCCCTGTGTGTTCTGTGGCTATAAGATCAGCTTGGTCACAGGATGAGATATCTACCTGCTGTCAACAGTTTCAGGTTCCCATGGGAGCTTTTAGGTATTCTGGACAAGATCAGCACAGATTCCTGAGACTTTTATCCATGAACTCCTGGCTCCTTGGATAGATGAGTTATACCAGACATGTAGTCACCTTGGGCAAGGGGAATAAATATCTGGAAATATCCAATGTCTTAAGGAAAGAACCAGGAATTTTATGTTAGATGTCAAGCTAAATGGATGACCTTCAAAAATATGACAAGGGGTAGTTGATTCTGTTAATTTCCACTTGATTGCAATCTTAATCTTCTCCATTGTTTCCCAAGTATGATCTTCTTTACCTCATTTCAATAGTTGGATTGCAGAAGAGAATTTTTCATTGACAAATATTTAGTTTTTAGTATAAACTGAAGTAATAGAGGACAATGAATTTTCACAATATTTCTATACTAAAAATTTCTGAAATAATTTGCAAGTGTATACTGACAGGCTATAGATAGTCACCTGCAGTGGAACAAGGCAGGTTTTTGGCAATATTAGGTCATTTAGAAATGCAAAGCACACAGACAGTTTCCAACTGATGTGATAGACTCTTGGTCTTGGAAAAAGAACATGGCAGTTCAAAGAGTCACTTCTGTTTTTGTCTCCCCAGTACACTCAGTGCCTGAGTTACACTGGTTGTTAAAACAAATGGTCAATTGATTGATTTGATATCATTAATAATGAATAGCCTAAAAATTAATCATTCTTCTGCCCTACACCATACAAAGTGCCTTAGAATGAAAAGCCATTTTAGTTACAGTTATACAATTTCTATTCAAAATCCTCAAAAGTATATAAAAATTTCCCTTTGACAACATGGGATATTTCATATTCTAGAAACGCAAACAGCTGTAGAACTGAAGAGCTGGAAGGAAGATGCATCAGAGTCTGACAAACCTTAATATTATGTACCTGATGACAAGTCGTTGTCCATTTTCTACATGAAGACCTTTAAGGGGGAAAGGTGATCCACAATCACCTGAACCATCAATTATACTTTGGGTCAGCTTTAAGCTATAGAAAGCTATCATTTAACTTTTTCTCCATCAAACCTAAATTTGTCTCTGTGTCTTCCATTTATTGCTGTTGCTTGTTCTAGAGTTCAACAAAGCAAATTCAATACATGGTCATTATCATGTCCCCTAGAGTCTTCTTTTCTCTATGCTAATATCCCCTGTTCCTTTCAATCAAGGAGTTTCTTCGACTAAGAATCCTTTTGATGTTATAGTAGAACCGCTGGTTTTGGACCTAGGTTCAAATCCCAGCTCCATCACTTTTCCCAGCTGTGTTACCTTTGGCAAATCACCACATTTCTAAGCCTCTGTGTCCTTTGGGTTTTTTTTTAAGTTTTTAAAAAGAAGGTATAATAATATTTGTACTAATTACCTTACTATGGTTTTTATAAACATGACTTGTTATTATAATTATACACTGTGCTCAAACAACACTAACACAGATACTCAAAAACATGGGAGAGAATAATTTCTCAACTCAACAAATAGAGCCAACTGGTTAATGTCACAAAAAGCAATTAGATTGGTCAAAAGAGGCAAGAAATCTAATAGGTCAAGAGACTCTTTCAGTTTGTTATTTGTGCTATCTCATATACACAATCTGAGACTTTAAAGGTCCCAGCATGGAAAGATTTTAGAGGCCACACAATTCCAAATGCTCCTGAACAGGAATTGCTATTACATCTGCAAAAAAAAAAATGTCATTCAGTCTCTGCTTGAAGACCTCTAATAATGAGGAACTCACTATCTCTTAAGGCAATTCATTCCACTTGGGGACAACTCCATCCTTTGGGACATTTTTCTTCACATCAAGTTGAAATAATTAAGGCAGACCTTGTTTAAGGGTGATAATCTATTTTGTTCCACCAAAGCAATGTATGTCTTAAGCTACTAAGGAAAAAAGACCATTTTAGGCATTTTCATAAAGTCATTTGAGTCACTGTCCATTGATGGCACCTGGGTGGTCAGTATAGTAAAGCAAAGGATTTAGGAGGATATGAGTTCAAATCCTGCCTCAGATACTTTCTAATTGCTACCCTAGGCAAGTCATTTTATCTATAGTCTATCTCAGTTTCCTCATCTATGTAATAGGGATAATAAAAGCATCTACTTCACAGAGTTGTTGTGAGAATCAAATGAGTTAAAATATGTTAGAGTACTTTGCATAATTCAAAGTGCTTTATAAATGTTACTTTTATTTATTGTGAATAACTCAGTTGTGAACAAGATTCCCTAGCTGAAGAGGATATATATATATATATATATATATATATATATATATATATATATACCCACATATATGTGACATATATGAATATTATATAAACATAAAACATACATATGTGATACATAACTGTATACATTTATATTATGTATACAAGTGTATATATGCATGAATGGATGGATACACATGATGTTCAAGAGAAATGCAAAATGAAATTATTGGAAATTATAATTCATAAAACTGTCCTTATGCCTAAAAAATTGCAATTTTAAAAGTTTCCTCATACCTAAAAAATAGGATTAAATAATTAGAATGTTCTCAGAAACTGTCTGTCATACTTTGGCTTTAACTTTCTTTTTGTTTTTTTCTTATGTTAAACTGGAATAATTCACTAGTGATATTCATCATCAAGTAAATAAGAAAAGATTTATCCCAAGCTGAGATGATCCAGAAAAACTTTCAGATTGTTTGTGCTTTGGTTACTTTGCTTCAGTCTTCTGCAAAGATATTGACCTTCACATGCACCTCTGTCCTTTTTTGGAATATTCTGTACCTAAAAACTTCCAAGCCCCATTCCAATACTCTGTCCAATACTTGAGATCTCTATCTGTGATATCAGAAGTGGGAAGCCAGTCACAGGCACAAGAGTGAACCCTACTCCACTTCCCTATATAACATACAGTTCTAGCTGCATCACTGAGATAGACAGAAGAAGAGGTAGCCAATGATCCAAGTATTCCACTCATTACTTCACCTAAAAGAAATGATCAAAGCCTGTCAGAACTTGAGGGTTCCAAGTGTGCAAGCAATCTGTCAAGACCATCAATGGTCCTGAGTCTTTCTCAGGATCCCTTCCCTCATTTCTCCTGTGGCATAAAAACTAATACCTTTGAAACTTGGGGATCCCTCACCTGAGATCTAGAAGTATCCTGTGCCCTAAGCTCTTCTTTCTTTTTCCCTGTTGCCCTATGACTCTACCCAGAGTATCTTAAATCAGGTCCGGAGCCTCCTTCTCTATGTAAGCACATGCTAATAATATCTTGTTGCTTTACATATTTACTGATCTGCCTAACTCCTGTGAAAACCTCCCTAAGTCCCAAGACTACTGTACTAGACCAAGACCTTAATCCTAAAATATCCGTATTTTAGTTCCAAGTCTAGCCTTTATTCCCAAGCAAAATTTCCACTCAGCCTATATGATGCAGACATTATTAGACCAATATTCATACAAAATCCCTAGATATTGGCAGCTCTGCTTGAGTAAGAAAACCAAAATTGAACTCTGTTCAAAAAACATTAACCCAAGAGACAGACCATTAGATTATACTAGCCAGGAAGTAGAAACTTGCACAACGAGTTATGTCAAATCAACCAGTATTCACCTTCCTCCAGTGTACAATGAGGAGTTTTGTGTATACAGCATGGTGTGATCCACGGGTTACACTGGAAACCTAGTCATTTAGAGCCTCCTTCAGGAAAATACACTTGCCAGTAATATCAGAGGAAGTTAGTATTTCTTACCATCTTAAGACCTAGTGACATTTTCCTAAATTTCAGGGTCGTTAAGGTAGGTCATTTTTAGGGCACATTCAATGCCAATAAGTTGATATTGTGACAGGAGAAAAGAGCTGGGCTTCTGAAGTCTCAAAGACCAGGCTTTGCATCCTGGCTATGCTGCCCGCCATGGAAAATATAGATATAGATATAGATATATATATATATATATATATATATATATATATATATATATATATACATATATACTTCTATATGTGTGTGTTGACATAAACACACACATACATACATATATATATATATATATATATATAATAAAGCATACAAAAAAATACACATACACCTTTCTGGACCTCAGTTTTCTCATCTTTAAAATCAGGTTAGAAGAGCTCTGAGATTTTCTCTTGCACCAAATCTATGATCCTATGACCTTTAGTATCCAGGACAGGGACTGGGTATTACAGAGCAGGATTCAATAATAAAAAGTTCATGGGATAAATTCACATAACTTGTACTGATCCTCTATTGACACAATCTGTGCATACAGTAGATGCTTTGTAAAGGTGTTGCCATATTAAACAAATACTTGCCCTTCGTATGTCTCTTTAGAGAATGCACACAGCATTTTCACAAACACTGCCTCCTTTGATCGTAATAACTTTGTGAAGTAGCTCAGAGAGGTACTAACATCTCTATTTTTGCAGATGAAGAAATGGAAGTTCAGATAGAAAGGTCAAGGGCATTACCTATGGTTATAAAAGTGCTAATGGAAGAGTCTAGACTGGAATGGAGATGCTGGCTCTCCAAATGAATGGCCCTGGTTATATCACATCACACTGCCCCATAAAGACAATTCACCAGTTTTCCAATGTTATCAAACTCATAAAAACCATATTCCTTTAGCTATTAGGGTAAATCCTCAATGGCCACACATTAGATGTGGAGTTGGTTTTTTCGTTTGTTTTGTTTTGTTTTGATTTCTTTAGACTTCAGCAATGCATCAAAATTCTCTGTTGAGAAGAGTGAATACTTTTTTTTCCTTTTTGGGGGGCGGGGATCAGACCTAGGATTTCATTGGCATAGAGAACCATCTGTTGGTCCAGATCAGGCTCTACTCTACAATTGATAAGAGTTTAGGAAGCAGGTTAAGCCACTTACTTAGCGTCACATAAACAAAATAAGTCACTTGTGACTTGAATCTGGGTCTCCTAGACTTGGAGGTCAGCTCTTCATCCACTCTACCAGATTTAAAGGAAGAGATCTGGTGCCTAGGGAAAAGTGAGCCCTTAGAGATGGAAGAAGGCTCAAATCTGGGTTCATCATTTACAATGATTATCCCCATCCCCTTTCAATTTCCTTTTCTTTGTTTTATTTCTATAGAATTTAAGCTCCTTGAGGACAATAACTGTCTTACTTTATGAATATAGTTGTATTCCCAGCACTTGCAATATTTGCTGATGACTTTCTCACCAAGCTTTGTGATCTTGGACAAATCCAAAACCCTGAATTCCATTTGTAACAGGGGAAAGAAAAACTTAGGCTTCCCAACTTGCAGGGTTGTGAGAATCAAATAGCAAAATATATGTAAAGTGCTTAAGTACTGTAAAGACGCATATAATTATAAGCAATCATCATAATTATTTCTAAAGACTACTGAACTTAAGACTTAGAAGACCTGTTTCAAAACCTGCCTGGAACACTTACTAGCTGTGTGACCAAGGGCAATTCATAAGCCTCCATAAGCCTCGTTTTTCTCATCTGTTATATGGGGGTAATGATATAGTACCTCACTCACATAGTTATGAGTACTTTGTACACTTTAAAGCAGTATAGAAATATGGGCTATTTTTTATAGGACTCCATAAATTCTCTCTCCTAGCAGATGCAAAATAATAATAGTAATCAAAGAAGCATTAAAATGAATCTCCTGACCCAAATTATGTACTTTTTCTGTAATAATTCAACAAAATTCATGTAGTAGTAATCCAGTAAAAAACAGATTACTATGTTTGAGGATACAAAAGAAATAAAAACATGATCCTTACCATCTTTATTTCATAAATTCTAAATTCTAAACAATGTCATTTTGAGGATCAAATGAGATAATCATAAAGTGCTTAGTACAAAGCCTAGCATATAGTAGGTGCTTTATAATATGTATTGCCTCACCCACCTTTTCATCAAATCCCTTCTGTTGTACTCTAAGGTTAGCATGGTAACCTTATAGTTCAATAGCTACATCCTCATTCTTATTGCCTTTTTGTGTTTACTTGTTTGCCGTGAGGGGAAAGTTTGCAGCAGATCAGTGAATTAGATGGAAATCACAGGTGAAAAAAATCCTACCATGAAGATTAGCATCTTCTCAGCTACTTGGGTTTTCAGAGTTATCTGGATAATGAGGGGATAAGTATTTTGTCCATGGTTACACAGACAGTGTCAGAAGTGGCACCTGAATCCAGATCTGTCTGATTTCAAAACTAAAGCTCCATCCACCAAGTCAGGCTGCTATTTTTTTTCTTATGAATTATTCTAAAAATGAAAAAGGAGGAGGGAGGTGGATAGGGAAAGAAAGCAGGGAAGGTCAAAAAGGATATCCAAGCTAAAATTCTTAACACTTACTGGGAAGATCTCTATCCTACCTAACTTAAAAGAAAAAGAAAACAAGAAAAATAAGGTGGAGGGGAAGGAAATAAAAGTAATATAAAAATAAAAGATGTAAATTTTTAAAATCTGTTTTAAAATGACATCTAGATGTTTAGGTACCTGACAAGCTGCCAGTTTTTTAAATGTAATTCACCTCAATAAAAACTTTATGAAGCATGTGATATCATTCTTTTCAGGACATAAAGAAATTAGGAATAAAGTCATTTAAAGGCTTTTTGGAATTATAAATATGGACAGAATAGCTTAATCACTCCCACTCTGGGGGCCTCATCCAATAATTCAGGGGTTTTATTAACTCAGGCTAAATGAACTTTTGAAAAAGTATTTTGATAACTGTATTTCAATACATTTGATTTCTTCTGTAATCCTATGTATTTCATTTTCTACATTTAAAAATAATAAATTGTAGGGCTCACCAATTTGCCAAAGGGATCCAAAAAGGGTTAAAAATCTCTGAAAAATAAATTCTAACTTCCAACCATATACTGAAGTATCTCAAGGAACTCACCATTCACTTATTCCCTCCTTCTTTACTGTGCAAAACTAACTATTAAGGTGTTTGTCTCATCTATCTTTTCTCACCTGTCCTCATCCACTCTTTATTGCTCTCTATAATCCCATCCACTCTACCACCTTTGGTTCCTTGGTGTTTAACACTGACACCACAGCTGGCCATTCTATCCCTTGTGGGGACAAGTGTGGCTCAGAAAGGGAGCTGTTGACTATTATCCATTACACCATTTTCTCTGGAGACCTGCTTCCAAGATGTACAGTTCTTTCACTTTAATTATTCTCAATTGCATCCTAAGAGAATTTTTCCCCCTACTGTGTGTGGAACAGTCTAGCTACCTTTTCCCTAAATTACAATAAGGAGGCAAAAAAGACACTTCTGGTCTAGAATTCTTTTTTACTCTTCATTTACACCAGGACTCATTAAAATAACACTTCTCAGTGTCTGTCTGTCTGTCTGTCTGTTCCATGGATCTGACTGAAAAGGATATCCTTAAATTGTAGTCAAAGGTGGATTTGTCTCATTTTAAATTTATCTAAAGAGCATAAGGTGATCCATCAGTCAGTCTGCAAGCCTTTATTAAACTCTTACTAGGTTCCAGGCACTTTGCTGAGCACTGAATAAAACAGAATTTATGTCCTGCTTTAAGGTTTGCAAATCTCCATCCATATTGGAGAATTTCAACTGATCCTCTTAACAACCCTGTGTAGAAGATGCCATTGTTATTTTCATTTTACAGATGGGAAAACTGAGTCAGAGAGGCAAAAATCAAATGTAGGTCTTCCAGATTCTTTATAGTACTCTAGACTTTGCAAGTACATTGCAAGGAAAACTGTTGGAAGGAAGGAAGGAAGGAAGGAAGGAAGGAAGGAAGGAAGGAAGGAAGGAAGGAAGGAAAGAAGGAAGGAAGGAAGGACCCCTAGCTGCATCACAAAGCCTTCTTTCTGAATGACTCAGTCTTGTCTTTTGGCAGTCATAGTTAGATATGTTTCATAGGGGTTGCTAAGAAAACTTCCAGTTAGTCCATTCACCTCATGCTCTGTAAAAGGAAAAGAATTTTGCAAACTAGCAAGTGTTTAAAAAAGGAGTTATGATGAAAGACACAAATAGAGATAGATAGATAGATAGATAGACAGACAGATAGATAGATGAATAGATGCATAGATTCCCAGAGGGACAGGATTTTATCAGCATCTTCTCCTACAGAAGAACTTCCTTTACAAATGCAAATTAGCAATTTAGCTACAATTTAAGTGTCTTAGAGTGGTCTGGGACCCTGAAGAGTTAAATGACTTGCCTTTAAGATGTGTCATATGTATATATAATATTCATATATTATATATACACACATACATATGGGTTTGTGTATATATTTGTGTGTGGACAGATAGATAATAGATAAATGGATGAATGGATGGAAGAAAGAGATAATAGATGGATGGATGGATGGATGGATGGATGGATGGATGGATGGATGGATGGTTGGATGGATGGATGGATAACGGAACTGAGAGGTTAAAAATTTGCCTTTGGTCATAAAGCTCCTTGCATGGGTCTTTCTTCTTTTCTGACTTTGTGATTTCAATGTGATTGAAGAATGCCTTAAATTCTCTGAAGGAAAATATCACATGAGGTTTTTAATTGTCCTTGCAAAGTTGCCTGGGGGATATTGAGAGGCTAAGTGATTTGCCCAGGTTCCCAAAGCTGATTCCATGAATGACTCAATTTAAACCCATGTTTTCCAAAGGCAGCAAAGCATCATGGACAGAGAGCTCAGCCTCTGAATAAGGATCACTTGGGCTCAAGTCAGCCCTCTGACTGGACTGGGCCAGTCATATCCCCTAGATACCCCCAGGCAGCTTGCTAAGAGAACTAAAGATCTGAGAGGTTAGGATGAGTTTCCTCTCAGAGCATCTCTTGGCCACTGAAATCACAGATCAGTAGTATACTAGGTTAAGGACTTGGGGCAAATTTCTCTTAACCTCCCAGTGTCCCTGGATAATTCTCTAGGACTCTTAAGTTACATGACCAGTTGCCCCTCTGCAAGGGTGGAGAAAATTTCCCAATTCTAAACTCCTAACAACAATGAAACTATATCTAGACCAAAAATAAAACTAAAACCCTATGACGTAAGTAACATACTTACTGTGAATAAGACTTCTATGTTCCTGGGCTGAAGATGAACAAGAATTCCACAGCTATCAAAAGATTAAGAAGTCCTGAGGTATGGCTCCCTCTTACTTCTCTCACTAGACATCTTTTGGGGGTCTTATTCAGCAAGTTTATAGAAAGAGCTTGGGTCTTTTTCCCAGCATGACCTCAGTTCCAACACTCATTTTGATGCTACAGATGCATCCTTGTGTCCTGGGATGGGTCCCAAGGATCTGCATCTCAGCAATTTGCAAATGGAGGGTGAGCAGCTGGATGCCTGAAAACAGATGGCCTTCCTCATTTGAATAGGTTTGATCTTGTCTAGTGTTCAAAGCTAAGCAAGTTTGGGCTTGGTTAGCACTTGAATGGTTTGTTTGAGGCCCGGTGCTTCTCCAGGATACAGATCACTAAACTGGATGATTCTGCAATAAGCAGTAAGGTTTAAATGACCTATATTTGATGTTTTCCTAAAGCTATCTTCCATTGTGATGGGGAAGAGAGGGGCTGTCATTTAGGAAGGAGAAATGTTAGGTTGGCTTTTATACATTAGGGGAGTAACAGAGGTAGTTTGGGGTCAGTCTGTTGCAAAAGGAGAAGGAAACTCCCTCTTTCTCCTACCTCCCCCACATAGGAATCTTATGATAGAGAATTTAAACTCAAATTAATTCAGGAAATTCCAAATTAAGATACCAACTATGACATTTAACCTTTCTTCCCCAAACACTCTTCTAAATACTGCCGAAGTAGGAGCTGATAAAAAGATAATCCCAAATAAACAAGGCCTTTGATGAAACTATGACTGTATTTAGAGTTCCTTTTTCCCAAATCCCTGACAAGGGCCAACTTGCTATGCTAATATCACCTCTTACCTCTACTTACCTTTGCTATTTTTTGGGGGGGGTTGTTGCTTTTAGTTTGGGTTCTGGGGGCACAATCAAAACAGACATCTTCAGGGTTAAACAACATAGTTCCAGTGTTGCCTTTGCCACTAACTGGATAACCATGGCTGAGTTATTTTCCTATATAAGCCTCAGTTTCTCATTCTGTAAAATGAGAAAAGAATTCTTACACTACCTGCTGCACTGGATTGTGTTAAAGGCGTTTTGTGAATTTTAAGAGGCTCTCTAAATGTAGGTTAGAAATTCAATATTCAGGAGCTTATTGCTTCTTTTGTGGATTTATCCTCATATTGGCTGTTTCTTTGACAGCTAGCAACCTCCATGAATCTGTCAAATATAGGTAGTGACAGGAAATATAGGTAGTGAATTCTGTAAGGGGAAAAATTGAAATTAAATATAAACTACAATGTGCAACTGCGATTACCTATACATCTTATTTCTCCATACTATTCTATCCCTTACTTGAGGCCGGGTGCTTCTCTAGGACACAGATCACTAAACTAGATGATTCTGCAGTAGGCAGTAGGATTGGAATGACCTATATTTGATGTTTCCCTAAAGCTGTCTTCCATTGAGATAGGGAAGAGGGAGGCTTTATACTTAAATATGCAAATTCCTTTCTTTTCTAAGTATCTACCACCTTTCAATCATCAACAAATCAATTATCCTGCTATTCACTAAGTATTTAAGCCTCTTCTCTACTACCAACTATTAAACCCAATAGTACTCAAAAAAGTCAATATAACTATCTAATTACCTCTAATTTCATAGTTTACAACAGTGGTATCAAATTCAAATAGAAATGAGGTCACTAAACTGTCCATAAGGATCTATTTGGGCTGCATAAGTGAATAAATAGAAAGTATGTAAACATACCTGAAAAGTCCATTTTCTAAGTTGTTGTGGGTTTTTTTTTTTAATTTTTTGGTCCAGACTTTTTATTTCAAAGGTGTATGGAACTCTTGATCTGGAAATATTGGCCACCCAGGAAACTTATTTGTGACTTCTAGAGTGTTAGGGAGCTTTGTGAGACACTGAGAGGTTAGGGACAAAGAGGGTATAAATCAGAGGCAAGATTTAAATCCACTTCTTCCCAAAGTCAGCCTTGGATTAATCTACACTCCTTTTCTCAAAGCTGTTAGAAAAAAAAATTTAAATTTTCTAGAGCTGTATAGGAAAGTTGGCATATCAATATTTCTCTCCTATAATTCTTTATGATTTTCTTCAATTCCTAAGCATTCATCTCTAAAGGCATACTATGCCTAGGAATTTTACATTTACAAAATATGCTGAGCAAAGAGACTCAATTCACATCAGACTAGGGAAAAACAAACAACAACAAAAACAGATAAAATTAAAAAAAACAAATTTAACATTACTACATTTTAGAACTGCTTCTGGTTTTCCTTCTTTTTTCCCCTTTATTCACAGGATAATTATTCTGTAACTTCATTAGCAAAGAATTTTTTCTGATCTAGGTTTAATTTCTGTCCCTAATTTTTAGAATTATGTTTCAGCTTTTTCCCAGCTCCCTGTTTCTCTCTTAGTGACAATTAAAATCAGAATATATTTTTTTGTGTACATGTGTTTCATTGTTGTTTGTCTCTACCATGGGATAAAGAACCAAGTCCTTCCTTAATCTCCCCATAGTATGACTGCTAGCTTGGTATAGGATGTTCTATCCATTCTAACTTTAAAAATTAAAAATGTTGCCAAAGAAAATATGAGGAAAAAGTTCTACTTTAATAGCAATTAAATGGCTCTATGCCTTTTCAACAAAAAGCTAAAAAGAAAACAGATGGCCCTCCACTGGGAAATGACTGTAAAAGATATGGTATATGCATGCAATGACCTATTATTGAACCCTAAGAAATAATGGATATGACAAATTCAGAGAAGCATGAGAAGACTTGTATGAACTGATGCAAGGTAAGCAGAACCAGGAAATAGTACCAAAAAAATCTTGAAAAATAATAGAACCCTGATCAGTGTAGACACCAAGCTTAAATTTCTGTTATGGCAGAGATGTGATGAGTTACAGGTATAGAACAATGCCTATCCAATCAGAAAGGCAAATGTATTGGCTTATTTTCTTTAAATTTTGTTTGTTTCAAGGGAATGTTTAATGACAAGATAGAAAGAGGAGTCAGTGGGAAATAAACAAGGTATAAAAAATCCATAAAATATTAAATTAAGATTAACAATTAACTGGCTTGAAACCTAGACAAACCTTTTCACCTAGTAATCCTTATTTCAGAGTATATTTCAAAGAAATTTATTTTGTGTACAAAGATACATCCAGAAAAACGGGAAACAATTTTAATGTCCAACTGTTATACAATAGCTAAATAGATTTTTGTGGTGAAATGGCAATATATAGAATAGCAAATATGAGGAATAATACTAAAGTAAAGAAAGGTGTATATGGAAATAGTGCTTGATGTTAAATTTAGCATATGGTGATTTAGCATATAGCAAAACAGAACAGAGGTAAAGATTGGAAATTAAAAGGTTCAAATTCTTGGTTCTATATTTACTACCTTCTGAGTGACACTGGGCAAGATACTTAAACATTTATTTAGAGTCATAATTGCTTCATCTTTAAAATGAGATTAAACTAAATGACTTCAAAGTCTCTTACTGCTTTAAATATATGGAGAACTAGGAGAGCTCTCTATATAAAGTAACAATCCAGATCAATACATACACATATTTTATCTAAACACAAGTTGTTTAGACCAAATAGAATATGTGTATGTGTGTGTGTATGTATATGCATGTTATAGAATAAAGAATCATAATAGCCTCTTATCTTTTTAATTCAAGGAGTAAATAACTAGATATAATCTAGGCAAAGACCTGAGAATCCCCTAAGAAATGCTTCAGATCCAAATTAAGAATCTTCCAGAAAATCTTTTCAGCACAAACTTTTTAGACAAGACAGCATCACATTCACCACAAAGAAAAGCATTACATCATCTGACTTTCACTGATTTATCCAACAAAGAAGGTGGGCAGTCCATTTAACTCTTTCAGACCACCATGCACAAACTGTCCAGTTCTAATAGTCACCATCACCACTGACTCCATAATCCAATAACACCCAAACCCATTGTTACCATCAACTAGAACCATGAGTGACTATGTGATTGATTACCACAACAAGTTACCAAAAGTTCAAAATCCATCTTCAGGGCAAAAGCAAGGAAAGCATGTTACACTTCCCACAAATTTTGTAACTTTTTCCCCCATAATTTTCCACAGGCCTTAATGACAGTCCCTTGGAAGCCTGAAACTGAAAAGTCTTTTCTTGCCAAAATATATTTTTCTTAATGACGTGTGTGCCCTGGTTTGTTATTGCATTGCTGCAAAAGCTGACTTCTTTTTAACAGAAAAAACATTGAAATTTTGAGACTGAAAACAGCAAGAGGTACACTTTTCTAAACCTCACAAACTTTGTAAAGGGACCCAAGATGGCAGAAAGTATAGGTCAAAGCCTATAGGCTCGGTGCCCAATACATAGCAGACACTAAATAACCACTTACTGAAATAATTCTGGCATTCAAAACTAAATGCAAATGTGTTCTATTAGGAGACATTTTCTTTTATGTAGTATTGGACAATAGGTTATTCTATCAAAGATCCCTTTAAAATACCCATTGTGACTTATTTTGGGATATAAAATCATAAAATATCAAGTGTCATTTAAGACCATAATTGTTTTTACTTATACCCAAGAGGAATGGGTTATTGATGCAGGAATAGAGGCAAAGATTGTGAGCTATATGTCTTTTTCAGATTTTACTGATTTGAAACTTGAAAAATTTATAGCATATAGTATAGATTCAATTGTGTAACTACCATGTGTTCCCCAAGAATGTAATATCCAGTTTGTTGAAAATCTGGAAGACTTAAAAGGATAGCAAGAATACCCCTACTAAGACAGAAATACTCCTTTGGGACTATCCTATTGTCAACTTTCAATTTAAAGCAGAAGGGCTTTCAAAGGGTCTAAATTCTTAACTTGCCAATAATAAGGATCTCTCTAATCATTTTGTAACCTTCCCTTCCCCACCACAAATTTGGCTTTATCTTGGAATTTCCAGATATTTTCTAAAAACAATTGGTCATGTATGGAAAAATTCAATAGATTATTATGTGTAAAGAACTAATCCACATGAAATATAGATGGAAAGTGAGGGCCAGAAAATATTCATGAAAATTTACGCAGTATTTGTTTTTGCAGTTATATATTGGGTTGGAGTCAAGTTCTTTTGAGGAAAGGTGCTACATAAATCATACAAATATATATGCCCTATAACCTCATTCCTGAGCCTATCAGCATTTTCATTATGAGCTATTTTTCAATCTCCTCATAAAAAGTGTCACCATAAGCTGTAATTCTAGATATATGATCTCTGTTCAGAAATAACTTGGGACTTTCTACTCTCTAGTTGTGCAAGAGGTAAATAGAGCTGCAACAATTTGATATTGATTCACAAGAACCAAAAAGAAAGAAAAGCAATTTTAATACAATCAGGATTAGTCAAATAATCTCAACAGTGGAACAGTTTCCAAAGTAGAATAAATGTCAACTGTCAATGACTAAAATTTAAAATTTTGCTAAGATACAAGCTTTTCCCTCACTCCAAAACATTTTTTTTTCATTTTACACTTAGGCATTTAACTTGATCATAAAAGCTAAGATGACAGCACTAATCTACTTTCTCAAAATCCTGACGAGTTAGTAAATAAATGATTTTAGAACCGGGATGTGACTATGAGGATAATAACGTGCTGTTCCATTCTGAGTCTATTTCTTTTGGTGGCTGCCATTTTGCATTTTCTCCATGGTTAGAGAATCTTTGAAAAAGCTGAGACCGATTTACATGCTTAATATTTGTCTTGGGCAACTCACTTTTTGGGACCCAGTTTCCTTATCTATAAAATGTGGTGGGGAAGGAAGATGGACTAAATGGTCTCCAAGGTCTCTTCTAGATCTAAATCTATAATTAATAACTCTGTTTTTCTAAGCACTGACAATTATAACTATAAAGGTTAGGAATTAACAGTATTTTGACACTTGCACTTTCACAAAACTCACATTCTCATAATCAAAGATTAAAATAGCCACCACTCCCAAAACCCACAATATCACCAAACAGGTTAATACTGATGCCTCTCACTGAATCCTGATATTTGCTAACAGCCTAGAAATGTCTGACTCATCTCCTTTGTCTTTCACTTGCTATCAAAGAATGCTATAGTGTTCTGATCCTATCCTTCATGTCAGCAAGATGAAGAAACTGGCCTCAGATTCCATAAGACACTTGGAAATCAAGAGCAACAAGGTCATACCAGACCTGGTAGAAACACAGCTTGACTATCCGATTGTTCCAAAAGGAAGAGGAGGTAGTCACCCCTACAGAAAAGCAAGATGAAGACCACCAGATCCCATGGTGATTATCACTCAGCTAACCAAAATGGAACTCAAGATAACCTTGTGTCAAAAGTCCTGCACGTGAACTATTTTTCTTAAATTAGGAATTTCGCTTCCAGATCTTGTACACACTCCTTGCAAACATGCCCCATGATAAGTCTGAAGAACAAAAAACACTTCCACCTCTCAATCAGATCACTCAGCACCTTGTTCTCTTCTCCCCCCCCCCCCCAGAAGAACACCAGAGGCAGGGTAAGGAGTAAGATATATAGAGGACAAATTCAATGGCTATGCATTTGACAAACTCACCAGTTTAAATGGAGGGACAACGAAAAATTAGGGGGAAGAACTCCTCTAAATCTCAATGTCAAATGTAGTGCAAAAATTCACCTTTTGAAACAAGGATGCAGCATAGTTATATGTCACACATGAAATTTATAGGGTCAGTAACCTTTGGGTGTGGAAAGAGAAACACAAATCTGAGAATGTTGGGGGGTGGGAGTCATTCTGAAACAAGCATCTACTAAAGGAAATCATCCACTCAGATGAAAACAGGTAATATATGCAATAGCTAGCTCAAGGGGGAAAAAAAGACAGATCACAGACTTAATTTTATCCACAGGCTAACACACTGACATCCCAAAGAAATGTCTTAGGTTCTTAATTAAAGAATAATAAAACAGTTTAGAAGGAACCTTACAAATGATGTCCTATAGTATTGAGCATGGCTAGTGCCATCTTCACCACCATCCTGACAAAGTAAACATTAAAAAAAATCATTTCTAAGTTGAATGGCTATCCCATGTATTTTATTTGGAAATTTTTACTGCAAACAAAGACTTTCCTGATGAAATAGGGCTGCTGGTTTTCTCAAGTCCTTTTAATTACTTGTGTCTGTCATAGTCATCTCTTTACCCTAGGCTGCAAAGGCATTTAGATTCTGTCTTCCAGCAAGGTTGTAAAGGTATGGAATCAGACACTGAAAAAGTTCCAGGTGGACAGAATCTAGAAATTATCCCAATTTAAGCCCTTCCATATTGCAGTCCCACAGAAATTAAGGACTCCCTCTAATTGTCCTCAGAGATTAGGATACTTGAATCACAGAAATTTAAACTTGTCTATGGAGTAGAGAAAAGTCACTGAATCTGGGCTCAAATCTGAGTTCAAATGTACATTATATTTCATGTCTTTGTTCAAGCCACTACTTCCTTAAATCTCAGTTTCCTTATCTGTAAAATGTGGGTTGAGAAGTTAAGGTAAAAGAATGGGTGGTGGCTGCTAGCATGGTAATTCTACCCAAACCATGGAAATTAAATTATTCTGATTTGCCAGGCTTGTTTTCAAGATGTTGTATTAAACACAGGTCTGTCTATGAATTGTGAAATATTTTACAACTAATAAAGGATGTGTACTTCTTTGTGCACTCAGCTTCATAAGCCTGTATTTAGTTTAACTGGGTAAGAATAAGTCATTGTTAGTAGACTCTCATGTTACAGTCAAATCTTACATACCAACAGTAAGGGAGTATAGTAAAGATATAAATCGCATAAAACAATAAATAATTTTAAAATGATTTCTATCTTGAGGATTTATTGTTATTTTTTAAACCTACATTAAAATAAAAGAGTATCTGATACTTCAGGAATTTACAAGACCTTTTGGCATAAGGGAAAGAATGAGTGACCTAGAGGTAAAATTCTGCCTTTGACTCTTACTCTATGACCAGGCACAATTGTGCCTCAGTTTCCTTTTTCTGTAAAAGGTGAAAGAGAAAAGATGACTCTAACTAGATGACAGCTAAGATCCCTTTCATCTCTAAATCTATGACCCTCTCATTCTACGCTCTGGAACACCGGGGCAATAATGTTTGCATTACCTACTTTATCAGGTTGTTATGAGGAAACTCTGTAGCATGGGACACATATGTGGGTAATTTCTATTACAATACTTGAGATAACAAGAGGAAGCCATATTTTGACAATCTGACTTGGCCACCTACATCCTTCTGAAACTCCAACCTGGTAAAGGGATCACCACCTTGTACAAACCCAAGGTAAGCAATTATCCTCTTGAGTGTGTGTATGTGTCTTTTTTCAGGTTCATCCTTTCTCCTGGGTGGGAAAGTAATTAAGTGTTTTGGTTTAAAAAGGGACTTTTATTCCAGCTCCAGCTGGGCTAGAATAAACAAAGATCCTGTTAATGTCAACAATGACTTAATTAAGCAAAGTAGGTGACAATGTCAGTAACAACTTGAAAGCGAGATCTGCCTCCTCCCGGGGGTAATATCAAGAGTTGACTGTACTTTGAATAATCAGAGTATTAATCCACGACCTACTGGAGCCAATAACTTTGCACTTGGTTCCTGAAGACAATAAATTCCTATTTCAAAGGCAAGTTGGATTTTTTTTTAACAAAATTAAAGTCTTCTGGAGGTCTGTCATTAACAAACTATATTAAAGAGACCTGAGTTGTTTTTTTGTACTAAAAAAAAAGAGGGGGATAGTGTCAAGACACTGGGATAGAATTACACTATAGAACGAAATGATGGAGCATAGGGTCATTCATCTTTCTGTAAGGGTTAGAATGACCTCTCACTAACAGGTGAACCCTTTTAGAAATTTTTTCCATCTGGACACTTTTTTTCTCTAGCCTAATCCCATAAAACATTGCTAAAATGAACTTCCTAGTTAATTAATCACCAAGAATATCCAAAGATAGAATTTCCTAAGAGAAAGAAACAAGAGGACTGGTTGAATGTAGTCAGAGGATTGGGTTCAAATTCTGCCATTGCTTCCTATATGACCTTGGGTAGAGTAATTAACTTCTCTGAGCCTTCATAGTCCTCCCCTGCAAAATGATCACTTTGGCTCTGTGAAGTCCTTCCCAGCTATAAATGCTATGATAACTCCAGGTTTAATTTGCTATTTACTAAAATTAAATACAGTTCACCAAAACAGGCACTTTATCTCAATTTTAAGTAGAGAGCCTTATACAAGAAACCAAAGCTTTTAACACCTTGCTCTAATTATGTCTCAATGATTATACAGCAAAGATGTTAAAGTAGACAATAAGAAAACAATCAACCAGTTAGTAAATCCAGTTGTTAAGGCTAATGAGTATTCATTTTTAAACTCTTTTCTTGTATGTAATTAGATTCTCTAAGTAACAATCTCTGACCAAAACATTCTTTCAGGGGAAAATCAAGCCCTAGTAGAATATGATGGTGTAGAAGACCTATACTGATACTATGGGCTGTGCTAACCATGACTGTTTGAAAAAGATAGCACTGCTCGGTCAGTATCCAAAGCTCCTCAAAAGGAAACCATTGGCATGTACTGCCAAAGAATCTATCAGTCTACAGAACTGGAAATGGGCATTATGTAGGTGTTAAGATCAACTATATGACTGAAATATCTAGCATCACATCATTTTAAAAACTGATTGGAGGGGCAGCTAGGTGGCCTAGTGGATAAAGCACCGGCCCTGGAGTCAGGAGGACCTGGGGTCAAATCCAATCTCAGACACTTAATAATTACCTAGCTGTGTGGCCTTGGGCAAGCCACTTAACCCCGTTTGCCTTGCAAAAAACAAAAAAAAAAAACAAAAAAACTGATTGGAGGGACAGCTAGGTGGCACAGTGGAGTCAGGAGGACCTGAGTTCAAGTTTGACCTCAGGCAATTAATAATTGCCTAAGTGTGTGGCCTTGGGCAAGTCACTTAACCCTATTGCCTTGCAAAAACAAAAACAAACCAAAATAATGATTAGAGCCTTAAAAGATCATTTAGCCCAACTTTATTGACAGATAAAGAAAATGACTGGCAAATATTTAGTGGTAAAACCAGAAGTAGCACTCATCTGTCTCATCATCTCCCACATATTGAATGACCAGGAATTTTACCCAAAAACCCATCCTGGAGAACTGCTTCTTTCCACACACATACACCTCCCTCTACTTTTCCTCTCTACCAAAGACCTGAGCTTAAATTCCAGCACTAACATTTACTGCCTGGATAATTCTGAGAAGACAACTAACCTCTTTAGTCCTCAGTTTCCTTACATGTAAAATGAGTAAGACGGTCACCAACTCTAAACCTATGATCCTGAGATCAGATTAACTTTCTCATATTATTAATAGGATTATAAAATAAATCCTCCATGACCATCTACTAATGAAATAAATTCATTACCTCACTGTAACAAAAGAAATATAAATACAGATGAAAAAGACCACTTTCTTTAAAAAAAAAAATACACCATGTACTGATGTTACTTTTTTCCCCTTAAATTTTAGCACTACTTTTTCAACTTGTGTTATGACATATACTCAAGGTAAAAGAAGTGATCATGAAAACATCCATTTTACCTCATGACAAGATGAACTTTTAAAAATAAAACATAACCATCAGAAATCAAGGATCTTTCTGAAAATGACTTCAAATCACTATTTGAAAAATACATTTTATTTTATAAAATTAAGTTTCTGTTTGTAATACATATGCAACAAGAATATCAAGAAGTAAATCTTTAACTTATCTGATCTTAGTTGCAAACCCACACCAATCTCCCTTCTCAGGACTATGAAAGCCTTTATTATACCATCAGACCTATTAATTATAAATTCTTCATTCCCTTTCCTTAAGAAAAGTTCAGCATTCTGACTTATGCAATTGCTTCAGGTTAACTGTATCTCAGTGCAGGAAAAGATTCGACCTTGTTCTTCAAAAACATCACATATTTCTAGTGTTCCTTTTGAAATTCTTGAGTTGCCCCATGTAAGAATTCCAATCTTTCCTCTCCTCTCCACCCCCATCACGAATCACCACCATTTGTTTTTCTAGCTAAAGCTGAAAATGTTTGTGATGCCTTCACTACTCCAGCCTGTCTTTCATGTGATCCCATTCCTGATCATTTACCTATAACTCTGAAGCTTCCCCATTACAGTTGACCTGAAGCTGGGGATCATTCATGATGGAGGCGTGCTCCTAAAAAAGCAATGGGGCACCAGGTGGGCAATCAACAAACAGGTTCATTAAGTGGTGATGAGAGTCTGGCTTTTCCTTTTTTATTCTCAGATTACCACTTGAAAAATAACTCGCTACTGATATTCTTTGGTGATGACAGATTTCAGTCTTACGCTGACTAAAGACTTGGCTAATATTATTTCCAAAGAGACTACCAAAGGACCCAATATATCTAAATATATTCAACCTCAATACTAAGGCTTATTGTTCTACCTTATTTTAAAATGAAATTTTGAAAGTTAGGATAGTTCTGGTAAATGTATAAATGAGACTAAGGTGAAATTTACTTTAGAACTAGTCAAAAACAATGTCAAGCTTCTGTGATCTAAACTCAGGGAAATTACATTGACTTAAAATTCAAAAAGACTTCTAGATGTCTAACTTCTCCATTCTGAGCTTCAGAATTATTCCAAAGATAAATTTTTTAAAATTCCAATAGTGCAGGGGTTTGGTGGTTTCCCTGGACAGTTCCTTTTGTTAGGAAGCAGTAGTAATTCTTCGCACTTTACTCAGGTATATCACCCAAGCAGGACTGCTGCAGCAGTGTATGTATATAAATGAATAAACAGGATTCATCCTTCACAGCTTTCCAAGGATTTAGGAAAGGAATAGTGAAGGGTAAACTGCTTGCTGTTTTCCCCAATCAGATTATGAGCTGCAGAAGAAGCATCTTCCTGCTCATGTCTCCCCAGTAAATATCTCTGCTCCTCTAAAGTCATCACCCCCTTCAGTCATAAACCTGATGACCATTTCAACATAAATATGATGTACAGGTAACAGTTAATAACAAAATATAAAATTTCAAAGATTCATGACATTTGCAGATAGAGAAAATTGGAATAAAACTTGGGATCCAAGAAGTGTAAGGAAATAACTTACCTTCAGGTTCTAAGGTAGTATCCTCAACTAAATTGAATGATGGTCTGGCCAGGGAAAATGTTGCCATGGTGACCAAGACCAGGCACATGAATCGACCCCAACTGACCATCTTCACAGTGCCAATCCCGGGTCCTTTTCCATAGTTCCATGTGGACATTAATCCCATCTGAACACCTCTAAACAAGCATGGACCACAAGCACTGCCTTCAGCCTTCAAAAGGCTCGGAAATATGACTGCTATTGTGGCTGCTGCTGCTGCTGCTCCTACTGCTGCTACTGCTGCTTCTGCAAAAGGAAAGAGATTTGGTCTGTCAGTGAAATCATCCTGAATGCCAACTGAAAAATTTACCTTCAACCTAGAGTGGGAGGGTTTCTCCAATATGAAAAAAGAGTTATCATTCACTATCTATGAATTATTTCCATCATCACCTCGGGTCCCCCAGTATTTTTAGAATCAAAGTGCAAAAATGATTGGGGTTTATGCCAATCATTACAAAGTTAGATTATTTCTCCCCTCCAAAAATATCTGAAAGAAAAGGGCATCCATGGATACCACAGAAGAGAATAAATAACCAAAGTTATTTCAGTAATTCAATGTATATTCCTTTATCATGTGGACATTTTGATTCCTCCCCATCACAACCTCTCTTCCCTAGAGCAAAAGAAACAATCCTGACCTTAGTTTCAAGGGCAGTACAAGCAGCAGCTACAAAAGAAAGTTAAAAATACTCGTTGGCAGAAAAGGATTTGTTAACTTCTTTTCCTTCAACTTTGTGCTTGGCAACAATGTAAATGTGAAGGAAGAGCCCTGGTTATAGGCATATTTATGCTGGGCAAGCAACTAGCCCAGAAGAACAGAATGCCCTTCTCATTGTACCAAGGAAAAGGGAAAGGTAACAAACACATCAGAATAAAAACAATTGTTTGGAAGCCTCAGAGAAAACAATTTCTACCAGTTTCCCTTTGGTCACAAATCAACTTCAAATGCAGGTGGTTAACTCTTTCTTTCTTCAAACTGATCGTTCGATTAAAGGAATGAATAAACCATCCTGCCACCATCATGAATCAATGTGTGCCCACAATCACAAATAACAGTAGCCTACTTTTATTTAATGTTTTGGAGTTTGCAAAGTACTTTCAATCCATATTTCATCTGCTCCTCAATCATCCAACCAGTAAGGTAGGTACTATTATCATAAAAGAATCACAGATTGAGAGCTGGAAAGGACTGCAGAGTTCACTGAGTCCAATTCCTTCATTTTACAGATGAAGAAACTGAGGCACATAGAGGTTAAGCAACTTAGCCATGGCAATTTAGGGTGTCGCAGAGACAATCTGAACTCAGGACTCCCAATGCCCAATCTAGATCCTCATCCACTAATTACTCACTGGGGGGGTTGGGGCTAACCCAGGAGAAACCATCTTTGACCTGGATCAAACAGATTGGCAAACTGACAATACCTAAATATATAAGCTACAGAGAAGTCAAGCCTAGGGAGTAAACCAACAGAAAACCCCAGATCATGTCTATATCTCTAAGAGAGCAATGCCGATCTAGGATTTGACCAATAACTTAAGTTTAGCAAGCATTTATCAAAACTTCAAAAGTGACAGTTGTAAAAATGAACTCAACTTGTTATTTTTGCTATTTCCTTGGACCTATATTAACCCTTCTTCTGAAGGATGTTTATAGAAGAGTAAAATGTTAACAAATTACCTTTCATTTTAGCAATCTTCTCAAATATTCAACCTAGAAACAGATTATACTGGATGGGAAACAGCACAGCACTGGAAGTGCTTGACTTCCATGTGTGTCAGTTTCTTCATCTGTAAAATGAAGCAGTTGGACTCATTGGCCTCTACAGTCTCTTCTAACCCTAAATATACCATTCTATGATAATAACAGCATTGACCTTACAGGATGAGTGATGACTAAGAAAAACCATTTCTAATAAGCCTCTTACCTGCTCCCCCATCTCCTGTAATTTGTAGGGCTACAGCAAGTCATTAAAATCACCAGCCTCAGTTTTCCTCATGAGTAAGATGTCAGAATCATGCCTGCCCTACCTACCTCTCAGGGCTGTCATAAAGAACAAATAATGTCATGCAAACATAAGGGAACAGTATTGTTGTTCTAAAAAAAAGAAGTTTACAGCCTTAGAGAATCTGACTCTCAAAAGGCAAGTAGGTGGAGCTAATCACAATTTCAGATTTCAGACTGTGAAGCTCTTGGATCATGCACTGTGCACTTTTTTCTGCAATCTATGGATGCTGACCTTTAAAATAAGGTTTCAAAACAACAGCTTTTCCCCAAATTTCTCATCAACTTGATGATCCAGTTATGAAATTTATTTCAACATTGCATGAGCTTTCACATAATATCCCAAATTGACCTTAACTAACAACATTACCACTGTAAAGATAATTGGCAGAAATAATTTTAAAGAGGATGCAACACTATTTTCAGGAGGAGAAATTAAGAGAACCAAAGGTCTTAGGGGGAGGAGAAACTGTCTGTGTTAATTCTAGACTCTACTCCTCTAAAAAAACATATACACCCATATATGCATATATAAAAATGTATAGAAGTATGCACATACCAGTGTTTTATATAGAGATAATAATACATGTAGATCTGTTCAGCTATATGAATATAGAACCCTGTTTCCACCTCAGTCCCATTTTAAAAACTTTGCTTTTTTGTTTAACCCCTGGTGTTTTCTGTGATAGAATTTTCAGTCTTTAGATTATAATTGCATCTCATTTTAAAACTTTTCCACATACATCTAAAGCAGAAGAGAAATAAACCTTTTTTACTGATGACCACAAATATTCCCAAGGTTGATCAAAAAAAACCCAACACTTTCCTGATCCTTCAGGAGTTTTCAGTTCTCTGACAATCTTTCACTACAAACAAAACTCCTTCAGAGTTCCAATCACAAGTCAATTTTTTTTCATGACATGAATGATCTCAACAGAAGACCTTCTAAGATGACAAAATGTGTCTAGTGTCCCTCAGCATCCTAGAAACAAAACCCTGAAGCGCAGGTCCATAGCTGCCATCATTTTCTCTACCAGTGACCAATCCTATACCTAGACGTTTTCAGATTAAACCCTCATCAGAGAGGCATTCCCTCATTTTAAGGTTGCCAGGGCCTATGACAACATTCAATGAAATCAAGCTCTTTCCTAGTGCTCCCCGCCAGAGTTTCCAATGTATGGCAAGACCTCCTACACTGGATAATTATGTACCTCTATTTCAATGTTTGGAACACAGCCCCAGCATGCTTCTGGCCTCCACAATCCCAGCTTCCTGACTACAATACCATAATCCCTCCTGGAGTCTTAGACTCAGTGAAAGCCGCACGTAGTGTTTATTTTTCCCCTTGAAAGGGAACTCTGTCTCTGTGCTCAGCCTGTACTTGGGGAGGAGCTGTCAGCTTCCAATGATTGATCGTTCTCCCGGCCACCCCTCATCAAGTCAATTTTCACCTCGTCACATACCTGCCCAAATTACTTTGCCAAACAGACAGGCTAGAGAAAGCAGCTTGGGATGCAGGAGAACCGGCCCAGTTCATCCGAGCTACATCTGAACTTTAAAAAGCAAACAACTAAAAGGAAAAAGAAAAACACCCAACAACTAAACAAGTAGTAATGCTCACCAAGATTAGCTTTCAATGTTCTTTTTTTTTTAATCCTATGCCATTGTAGATTTAATGACGATTAGTTCTCCTGGGAGAGATCTCTCTTTTGGAGATACTACGCCAAGAAAATCAAGGGAAGCTAACGCAGTGATGGACCCAGGCAGGAGACCCAAAGCTGGACAGATTGCCTTCATTTCCTAAGGAAAAATCCTTAAGATCCAAGTCTTTCAGCTTTTCCTAAGGGATTACCAGGGAGCCGAGGCGCTAACAAAGTTCAGCAGCTAATGTAAAAATAAAATTCCTCCACATATTTAAATCTCAAAACAAGAAAGTCCCAGACTCGATAGCACGGTCCCTACATGTTAATTCTTGAAAGCGTAAAGAGAATTTGTAGGCAGAGCCGGTCTTTTTTTTTTCTTTTTCTCTCTCAATTTCATTGTTGGATTTCTTTCATTTGCTAGCCTGGAATATCCTGTTTTTCTCCAAATCTTTCACCACTAAAAGGGGGGGGGACAATCTGCATATTAATTGACATTCCAGGGAGAGCGGAGGGGCTACTGATTGCTTTCTATTCAAACTAAACAGGCTTTTCAGATGAAAATGAGTAAAGGCTAGTAGAAGATTTACAGGGATTTGGTACAAAGCAGACAATGGGGTTTTAAATGTTGATAGCTTTTCACACCAAACACATAATGGGTCACTGTGTGAAAAGATAGCTTTTGCTTTAAATATACATTTTATTCATTTGAGAAAGGGAAATTTATGGGTTTCCAAAAACCAAGTTTGTAGGAAAACACCCGGAGGATCCAGGAAGGCTCCCGCCCACCTCGGGCTCTGGGGCTCTAAGTTACTTTTCTGTCTAATTTTCCCAGGGCTCCCCTTGAACCCGGAGCTGCTGCTCCCCATGGACACCCCGGACTTCTGGCCAGTGTGCTCAGACTGCATGTGCGGGGTGAGCGCGTCCCTCTCGGGGAAGGGGATTAGCACTCGTTTGCCATTTCGACGCACTGGCCTTTGAGGGAAAGTAAGAATAAAAGAGTTGAAGCTCAGTCCCTTCCCATCTCTGCGGAGGGAAAGAGTCCATCGGCATCAGCCCGGCTCCCGATGGGTCCTCCCCATCGCCCTCTCTGCAGACACGCTCCAAGGGAGTGGTGCTGAGCTTTCCCGGGACATCCGGGCGGCCCTAAGGGAAAGTGTACCAATGCCCTCCACCCCAAGCCGGAGACCCATTCTCGGCCCTTAGAACTGCTGCAGACGACAAGAATTAGCTGGATAATAACGGGGGACGGGGGCGGGGAGGGGGCGGAGGGAGTAAGCCATCCCTTCGGCCGGGGTACAAACAAGGGATGGGGGGCAGGGGGGGATGTTCGTCTCCATGGATCCTGGGTGCAGATCTCACGTGCCGGGGCCACTGAACTAAAAAGGATCCAGCCTAGGCAAAGCGCCGCCTCTCCCGCCAGCAAGCCCCCCTTTTTTTTGGGGGGAGAGGGGTCTGGGTGCATCCTCGCTGCCTTTCCAGCCTCCGCGCAGCGCCGCTCCCTAGGTGGTGAGTCTAAAGCCGGGCGCCAGTAGGAAAGGGGAACTGGGGAACAAGCCAGACTGCAGCTTTGACAGGGGGAGGCTTGGCGAGGAGGGAAAGAGGGGGCCAGTGAGTAGGCGCTGCATCCAGTCCCCCAAGCCCGAGCCAGGACCGTCTCAGCCTGGCCCCGACTCCGGGAAAGCCAGCGGAGGAGCGAAAATCCAGGGGAATGGGGGGCTCCCCGCGGGCTCCCCGCCCCCAGCCCCTCCGGCAGAGCTCTTCTCCCTCCGGCTTCTCTTCCCTATCTGTTCGGGTTCGCCTCAGACTTGCGCAGCCCCGGTACAATTACCTTGAATGGCAAAGCTCCCAGAAAAACGCGATCTGTCTTTTTTTTTTTTTTTTTTTTTTTTTTTGCTCCGGCAAGTAAGCGCGTTTGAACTAGATGAATCAAAGTGACGAACCCCGGGTCCCTTTGGGGGGGGGGGGGACCACCAGAAGAAAAAAAAATACAATTGTCCCTCAGTTATTCCCGGATCGTGGTGCTCAAAACTTGGATGCAAAACCCAGATTATGGAAGCGCGTAAACATGACTCCCGTGATCCGCGGGCAGGCTTCGGATGGAAGAAGATGGAAAGGAAAAAAGAAGAAAAAAAAAAATCAGCCCTTAAGTTTCATCAACAAAACTTTTTTTCCACTTCTGAATAGTTAAAGCTTGTCCAACACATCCAGCCTTGGAAAAGCACAGAGTAGCTTCTGGCAGAAAACATCGCTCTCCTAAAACGAGACCTCTGGGATCCAGGTAGACTTCATGTAGAATTCCCCTTTGGAATCTGGAGAGTTTTGTCCAATCTCAGATCCTTTCTGCTCCACGCACACGCACACGCACACGCACACACACACTCCCTCCTCTCTCTCTCTCTCTCTCTCTCCCTCTCTCTCTCTTTCTCTCTCTCTCACTCTCTCCTCTCCTCCCTTCTCCTCATCAGGTCACTCCCCGCCTCTGCTGAAACCTGAGCCATTTCCTGGACAGCTCTGCCCGGCTCTTCCAATCAGAATCCTCGCCTGCAAATGTTTAACTGTGTGTTCTCCGAAGAGATGCTCGCGGGACGCCGGCGCTCCGGGCTGGGACGCGGCCATTCACTTTGACTACGCCTCCAAGTGGCCCAAATTCACCCACACACACAAGAAAAAGGGAGCCTTGATACAATCTGGCCAGAAGATAAAATAATTTCTCGTATTCCCGATGACCGGCTACTTCCCATGGCCCGCCCCTTAGCTCCTCAAAGGAATTCTAGCGATTGATAGACAGATTTTGGAGGTTTGTTTAAATAAAGACATATCGGTGATTATATGGATTTTTAAAAATGCTCTTGATTTTATTGAGCTGAATATTATTAGGGGAGGGGTGAAGATAAATGCAACTAAAAACATATAGGCTCCCCCAGAAACTTTTAATCCTGTAAGAAATGACTTGAAATCAAGTTAAAAGAAATAAACTCTAATAAAATTATCCCCCCCCCACACACACACACACACGCACTTCTGCCTCCTCTCTTTCTAAACCCCAAAATTAGTTAAGAAAGTGAAAATTTTAGTCAAGTCAGTTGTTCAGGCCATGCCACTAACTACGTGAACTTAGACAAGTCGAATGATTCACACTAAGAAGTTAGATTGAATGGTCTCTAATTTCCTTCCCAGCTCTAACTTTCTATGATTCATTCATTCTGCTCTTCCTGGTCCATTTGGCTTAATTCATCAGCAGACTATGAATGTTGTACTTTTACTTTTGCTTACTTTAAGGGGAGGAGGAAAATTCTATTTCTTGCCTAATTCCCATCCAATTCATTTACTGTGTTTTTGCTTCAAAATCTATTTTTTAAGAGAAGGAATGTTTTTGAAATCAATGAAACGTGTGAAGAAGAGAAAACAAGTGGTTGGTAGTCATTTTTGTCCCTTAATAGATACTTCAGAAATGCTTAAAATATTTCACAAGCTTAAAAAATATTATCCACTATACATTATTCATTAGAAACTATAGACTTCAAACAGGACACATGGAGGGAATTACTTTTCTTCAAGGGAAATCTATTCCTGCTTCTGTTAAAAAGCTATTGCTTATGTGTAATTTGAAATGCTAATATAAAATTGTATTTTTGTCATTTTTTTGTATCACTTTGGGAAGGGCAATAGAACAGCTGAAGTCTTTTCACCTAGGAGATCTTGAAGCTTTTTCTCTTCTTCTTTTCCTTTGCATTCTTTTCTTCTTCTCTCCTCTTTTCTTCTCCTTTTCCTTCTTTTCTCTTCTTCTTCCTCCTCCTCCTTCTCCTCCTCCTCCTCCTCCTTTTCCTTCTTCTCCTCTTTCTTCTTCTTCTTCTTCTTCTTCTTCTTCTTCTTCTTCTTCTTCTTCTTCTTCTTCTTCTTCTCCTCCTCCTCCTCCTGCTTCTCCTCCTCCTCCTCCTCCTCCTCCTCCTCCCTCTTCTCCTCCTTCTGCTTCTCCTCTTTCTCCTTCTCCACCTCCTCCTTCTCCTTCTTCTCCGTCTCCTCCTCCTCCATTTCCTCCTCCTTTTTCTTCTTCTCTTCTTTTCCTCCTCCTCCTCCCCCCTCCCCCTCCTCCTCTACCCCCCTCCTTCTTCTTCTTGGTGTATTTATATTCTACAATGCCTGGCATTACAAATTCTTCACCGATTAGTAGGGAAACACTACTCTTTCTGGGCTATATTTCCATGTGTATATATTTTCCCATCCAGGGACATAGCTACCAACCATTGAAAATACTGTTAATACATTCTCACATAAATTAATGGCACTGGAAACTGCAGTACCTATTCCCCCATTCATCAATAGCTTTATATACGCTGAATAGAAAGGAAGCATTTCACTAAAAATGACAAATAAGGACACCTATTTTAACATCCCAAAGTAATTCACAGAATTTATTCTTTCTACAGAAGAAAAGACACCCATCTATCAATAGCATCTTATTCACTTTAAAGTGACCAGTTTTTGCCTTTGTGTGTATGTGTATGTGAGTGAGTTAGTGTGTGTGTGTGTGTGTGTGTGTGTGTGTGTGTGTGTGTGTGTGTGTTTTAAGCTAACATCCAAGCCCACAACATCGACTCTTCAGCTTTTAAAATGGTTAGGGGTGGGGAGGGGGAAGAACAGAAGTATGTTTGGAATTTAAGGGGCAAAATCAGTTCTGTCATCATATTTAGGCTTCAAGTGACCTCAGTGGGTCCAGAGAACCTTTCACACCAGTTAGGCTGCTGAATGAGAGAATAATCTCTTTACAGTTTTTTTTCCTCCCTCTCCTTAAAGTGGCTGGAACTTTTTTTTCAATCTGCCTCCTGTGAATGGTGCTGCTAATAAGCCTATTAATGAGGTTCCACAGAGGAGTGTGAATAGGTAAATCAGTCCCAATCTGTTGAGGTTCAGGAGCAAGGGCAGTGAAGCCATCAAGAACTAAAGGTGACAGTTTGCGCTGAAATAGGAACAACAGCTCCAGGTTTCAGCTGAAAGAAAAGACAGACAAGGCCCACATTCAGAATCCTTCTACCCCCTACTGAGCCCTTTTTTCTTTGCAGTTTTTACCCTTTTACAAAGTGTCTTGAGTAGTCACCCATTTTTTTTTCAAAAGCTCTTGAGACGCCTTGTTTTTTTTTTCTCTCTAGTAATGATACCTCAATACAAGGGAAGAAAAATGAGGACACCAATACTTCTATGCACTCTTAAGTTTTAAGAAGCAAATTCTTCTGGGTTTTTTTTTTTTTGTTGTTGCTGTTGTTTTCACTGTACCAGCAATAGAAAGAAATAAGGAAAGGCCAAGGGAGCTCTTAACTGCCAGACTATTTTTTTTAAAAATGATCTCAGTTTTTTTGTGTGTCCCTTTTATATTGGGGGTGGTAGGATTCTTCATCCCATCTGATGCTATTTATACTTCGAAATTACTGACATTTAAATGCTGAATACTGTCCTAATAAGTTCATTAAATTTAGGGAAACAGTAGGGGAAAATGAATTTTAAATGAGGACACAATATTTCACTGAATTTGTGAAATCATCAGTCATTAAATCCCAATATTGTTGATAATTATAAATAGAGAATTAAAAATGAAATTTGAGGGGTCAATTTTTTTTCCAAAAAGCTATTTTTCTGGAACAAGTTTTCTTAACCTGGTAACCTTGATTTTTTAAATAATATTTGGATAACTTACTTCAATATAACTGGCATCCTCTGTGATCCTATGCATTTTGTTTTATATATTTAAAAACATTGTGAGAAAGGGTTGGTAGGCTTGACCAAACTGCCTAAGAGGTCCATGACATACACAAAAAAGTCAAGATTCCTTACTCTCGGATTCAGTGACACTGACCTTCTGGCTGTTCCATCAACAACACACTCCATCCCTCAGCTGCAGGCATTTTCTCTGGCTGTCCCCCATGGCTAGAATATTTTTCCCTCCTCAATTTGGCCTCCTGATTTCCCTGGCTTCCTTTAAGTCCCAACTGAAATCCCAACTTTTACTGGAATCTTTGTCCAAGTCCTCTTAATTCTAATGCCTTCCCTCTGTTAATTAGGACATTTCCTAATTTCTGCATATAACTTGTTTTGTATATATTGGTTTCCATGTTGTCTCCCTCATTAGGTTGATGGCTTTCAGGTTTCCTTCTTTAAAGAGTAAAAATAAAATCCTCATTTAGGCTTAGATAAGACTTTAATGATACAGAAGAGGAGTCATGATGAAGATGTTTTGATTTTTTCAGTTGTATCTGATACTTTGTGATGGCATTGAGGTTTTCTTGGCAAAAATACTGGAGTCATTTGCCATTTCTTTCTCCCACTCATTTTACAGATGGGGAAACTGATGTCAATAGGGTTAATTGACTTACCCAGGGTCACATAGCTAGAAAGTGTCTAAGGATAGATTTGAAGTCAGAGAGGTCAGTCGTCTTCACTCCAGGGCCAGCTGAGTCCTGTCCTGAGAGAATTGGACAGAACCTTAGAGATCATATAGTCCAATTTCTTTTTACAAAAGAAGAAACTGAGCTCGCCTAATGCCATTCAGCTAATAAATGGAAGAGGAAAAAAATTTGAGTATAGGTCAGCTGACCTCCACAGGTAGTGTTTTTAGGTGCTCCCCTTATTTTCATGAGTAGGAAAATGAGCCCCCCAAGGTTAAATAACTTGCCCTAAGATCCCACACAAAGTAAGTGACCAAGTCAAAATTCAAACTTGTTCCCTTGACTCCCCTGGCACACTAACATGTGATCAATTGGCATCCTCCTTCCATTTACCTCCCTAGTTGAATAAAAACACTGAGCACATGGCTCTGAAAACCTATTGATTGGTGTTGTTCACTGATTTCAATAAAGCAGATGCCTCACACACCAGCTCTGCCCTGGCTGGGTCCACAAGATTATTCCCTTTTAGTGGCCCCAGGTCACTTTTAGTAATGGTCACTTCAGTGCCAAAGAGCAATTTCCCTAGAAAATGATCAAATAAAAGCTGCAGATGGCATTATTCCAAAATGTGCGATTGGTAGGGAGAAGCAGATGAAAGAGGTTGTTTTAGCTGATAGACTAGTGACCTTGAACTTCAAAAGAGAATAATGATTCATGTGGCATATTAAGGTTTGAAAACATTAGAGAGAGGCCCAAGGTCACAAAGTTAGTTAACAGTAGGACTGGGACTAGAACCCAAGTCTACAGTCTCTTATGAAAATGCTATTTCCTCCACATAATATATTCTACCTAGTCATTTTTCACTGGGTTTGGGCAAGGTAGCCAACAAATTTGAATGCTTACTTTTTAGCTGTAAATTATCCAAATGAGATCTATTTAAAATGCTGAAATTTATGGAATTATTAACAACTCTCCATAACACCATGGATAGATGTTGTAACTTCTTCAACCATAAAGTTTTATATGCATAAAAATCATGTTTTTCCCTAGCTATTTATTTTAATGTATTCTTAGACCATCCAATTAAAGGGACTGGTGGAACTCTATTACTGCTTACTCCTTATCTATGGATAGCTCTTGGTATTTGAAAGATTCCTCTATTTCCTGACCCACTTCTATTCAAAGTACAATTTACAGTAGCACCAATAGCTATCATAGCACATTGCAGAGAGGAAAATTTTTTTTTCTTGTTATATTAGCCAGTACTGTGCACGCAATTGAAAAGAGATTAATGATGTGCTGTTTTCCCAGCTGAGAATGCCTTCTTTGCTCACCCTTATTGCCTATCCAAATGTTATCTATGCATTCTTGAAGGCCTAAACCAGGACCAACCCTCTAGGAAGGCTTCCCTGATCACACACCTCCCTCACCACTCTAACCAGCTAGAAATGGTTTCTTTATCCCCTGCACAACTATAATACTTATTATTTAAATCACTCACATGAATGCCACTTGTTACATATAATATATAATACATAATATGTAAACATGTGATAACTAATTATACAGTGTGTCCCAAAAGTCAGTGTAGTTTTAAGCTACTTAATCTTATTTTTTAAGCTTAAATCTTAAAACTTCTCTAAGACTTTTGAGACACTCTGGGTATATACTACCTGTTATTTATAACTATTCATATGGATCTTATTACTCCCCAACAAGCCCCATGAACTCAGGGTCTTCTTCTCCACTGCCCCTCTTCTCTGCCCCTTTCACACACTGCTCAACATAATAATGAATATAGATGTTGTAATGGAGAGAGCTCTGATCATCTTCTTAAGTTCAAATTTAACCCTGGACACTTATTAGCTGTGTGAGTCTGGGCAAGTCACTTATCCCTGTTTACTTCCATTTCACCATCTGTAAAATGAATCAGAGAAGGAAATGACAAACCCCTTCAGTATCTTTACGAAGAAAACCCCAAATGGTGTTTCAAGGAGACAAACGTGACTGAACATATTCACAGTGTTATTGTAAATAAAAGGAGCCAGTTAGAATGTAAGGTCTCTGAGGTCCTCACCAGTTCCAAGACCTGCGACTTTCTGATTCCAAATCTAGTACTGTTTGGATTCTAGCAGAACGTCCAGAAAATGGGGATGGTTTCATTTAAATAGGACAACATTTGATTTAATAAATCATAGATTAATTATTCTTTTCATGTTTCCATAATCCCTAAAGATACATCACCCTGCCAGATTCATGAGCAGCAAATAGATAATAGAGAGCATTAGTGAATGGGTTTTTGGTTTTGATGCTTTTCTTTTCTCCAAAATCTGTTAATTTTACACTAGTTGCTGAGAGCAATGAATAATTGTGCAGAGTGAACATGCGATAGCAGAGTGCTCTGAGGACAAAACAGAGAGAGACATGTTTCCACAGGTAAGGCAGAGCTACATTCCCAAGAGCTCCTCTTTGTTCCTTCTGCCTCAGGTTTGTTCCCAGTTCTATTTGGGGCTGTGCTCCTGTTTGCCAATGCCCTCTAGTGGCTGGCATGCACCAAGCGGGCACAAAGACGGTGCTTCTTTCTCCTATACCAAGTGGTCATACCACCCTGGCTTGCCAGCTTATGAATCTAGGTTTCTCTAGTCAAAGGTTAAGAGTCTTCCCCAATTAGCTAATTGTGTTGGGACTTGTCTTCAGTAGGAAATAAGATGTTTTCAAAAGCACACCTCAAATGGAATGCTTTTGAAACTGCTTTAGTCTTGAATACAGAGGATCTCAAGCAAGATTAAAAAATCTGCAGAGAGATAGAAAAGGATCAGCCCCAAGAAGATACTTGAACTGCCTTTAGTTGTTGGTTTGCCTTGGGGTCTGATGCTTTGGCTCTTCCCAAAGATTCAGATTCACATTTCTGGACATCTGCACCCGGGTATCCTGCCAATGCTTCAAACCTAGTGTATCTAAATTCTCTTCTCTACTCTCTCTTCCACAATAAGCCTCTTTTCAGGATTCCTTTATTCTTTCAAATGATTCCATCATATTGATCTTTGACTTCTCTATTCTCTATGAATTCTCTAATCAGTCCCCAGAATGATTCTGAAATATTTTCTGCAAATGATTATTCCTTTCTAATCCTATTGCCACCTTCCTAAGACAGATCCTTATTATTTCTATCTAAACTATTCTAGGTCTTCCCATTGTCTCTCTACCTTCAGGTCCTCCCCCCACCCCATACCAATTTATTTTCCTCAAGCTTTTTAGAGCAAGGATTCTCAATCTTTTGTATGTCATAGACTCCTTTGATAGGTGAAGCCTATGATGTTCTTCAGAATAATCTTTCTTATCTACAATTATAATGGAAGCAATTCTACAATTAAGTCTTAGTGAAAATAAAGATGTAATTTTTATTTTCCCATTCAAATTTATAGACTCCCTGAACTCTATCTACAGATCCCATAGGGGATCTGTAGGCCTTAAGTTAAGAGCCTTTATGTTAAAGGCAATACAGTATGGTGGGAAAATCCACTAGCTTTGGAGCCAGGAGACTATGATTCTTTTTTTTTTTTAGGTTTTTGCAAGGCAAACAGGGTTAAGTGACTTGCCCAAGGCAACACAGATAGGCAATTATTAAGTGTCTGAGGCCGGATTTGAACCCAGGTACTCCTGACTCCAGGGCTGGTGCTTTATCCACTGCGCCACCTAGCCTCCCCGAGACTATGATTCTTAAAAGCTATGTGACTTTGGGCATCTCTAAAGCAGGAATAATGATACCCTACTTAACTCAGGCTTTTTAACAATACATTTTTTTAATCTATAACAAAAAGACACATCCTATGCTTAGAGAATTTACCTAGTTATAATTACTGATACTGATACTGAAACAAAGGTGACATAGGCACTTGATCTTGGCTCCTAGGCAAACTTTGCCATCTGAGTCCAACCAGGAGCTGGCCAATTCAGTCAGGATTGCAGACTAACATCAGAGTGCCTGCTGCCTAGTCCTGGGGAAATAATCTTTTATACTTGGAAGTAAATAAATTACTCAGATACTGAGTATACCAGTCCAGAGTAAGATTATACTTCATTGGCCCAATGAATATACCAAACAGAAATTAAGACAGATTAGAATATAATTTCCTGGTGGGCAGGTAGGGGAAAGGATTAGTGGTTACACATTTTTTATTCAACAGTCATTCTGTCTGCTTCTGTCAATTAAAGTCTCCACCTACCCACCTACCTTTAGTCTCCTCCAAGGATCCAAGACCGACCAGACTATCTCAGGACTGTTGTTGGGGATGGGTTTTGTATACCTTAAAGCACTATATAAATGTGAACTGTTGCTATTATTAATTATTATTATTATTATTATTATTATTATTATTGATCTTATTACTCCTTTGTTTAAAAAAATTCATCTTCTTTCCTTCTTCTCCCTGCCCCCATAAAATAAAGTACATAAACTTTGCCCTCCCTTTCTGGTCTCAATTTAGCTTCCCACCTTATTCCTTCAGGATTTCTCTTTACATTAAAAAAAAATTGTGTCAGAGTTCAAATTTCTGCTTCAAACATTTACTAGCTGTTTGAGCATTTCTAGGAACACCAGTTTCATCTGTAAAATGGGAGTGATAATAATCTCATAGACCTCTTATAAGGTCAAGTGAGATAATTTATGCCATACACTTTGCAAACATCATAGCATAATATCAATGTGAGTGATTGTTATTATACTGGATCTCTCCTCCAGCCAAGCTAAACTACTTAGCTTATCTTTGCCTTTCTCAGTACTCTCCAGCATAGAATTTCAATCAACTAGAGAGCTTCCATCCCTCCATTCTTTCTTACCATCACACCCCTGCCAAAAAAAAAAAACTGGCTATCCTTCTGATGTCTGCTCCTCTTAGAAGGCCTTTGTTGAACGGTCCAACCAGAAAAGCATTTTTTGAATTTCTTACTCCTTCAAAGCTCAGTTCATGTACCACTTTTTCCATGAAGACTTCCCAGATCCTTCCAACTGATATCTAGTAACTTCCTTCCCTAAATAATGTGATTTTTGTTTTATATATATATACATACATAAATAGGTATATATAATTATATTTTATTTTTTATAATTAAGTATATATTATAATAGTTAATTTATAATTATTATAATTTATATATTTACATCATATATAACACAAATGTTATATATAACATACAAATATTTGTCATCTGTGTCCAACCAGGAAATGACCAGTTCAGTCAAGATTGCAAACTAGCAGTAGAGTGCCCGCTGCCTAGTCCTGGGGAGATAGTCTTTTATGCTTGAGAATAAATAAATTACTCAGAGAGATACTTAGTATACCAGTCCACACTAAGATTATACTTCATAACAAATATACACAAGCATATACAAAAATGTATATGTGCAGATATATGCTGTGCATTTATATATATATATATATATATATATATTTACTGTAATATATACAGGCACATACAAACATGCATGCAGATATATGCAGACATAGTTGTATATGTTTACATGTTTACATATATATTTGCCATTTGTTGAGTCATTTCATTTGTATTTGACTCTTTGTGACCCCATTGGGGGTTATTTTGTCAAAGATACAGGAGCGGCTTACCATTTTCTTCACCAACTCATTTTACAGATGGGGAAATTGAGGCAAACAGGGTTATATGACTTGCCCAGAGTCACACATTTAGTATCTGAGGGCAGATTTGAACTCAGAAAGAATTCAGTACTCTACCCACTATACCACCTAGCTGTTCCACATATATTTACATTATATATATATATATATATATTTATATTATATATATCCACTTATATATGTTGCATAGAAGTGAGATATGATTAAAAGGGCACTAGCTCTGGCGTCATATAATCTAGGTTCAAGTACTGACCACTTACATGACCTTGAAATCACTTAACCTTCCTAGGTCTCAGGTTTCTCTATCTACAAAAACAAGGGTATTGACCTAGACATCCCTTCCTGATCTGGATCTGTAATACTAAAATGTGTGTTTAACTCTTGTCTCTACTACTAATTAGTCATAAGAACTTGGGTGAGTCATTTCTCTTTTTTGGCCCTCAGTTTACCCTTTTGCAAAATAAAAGGGTTGTACTAAATGGCCTCTTATATCTTTACTAGTTCTGACTTCCTATCCTGAGGGTCTTTTTTGGTTTTGACATTCTGGAAATCTAGGAAATATTTGCTGAATGAATCAGCAGCTGGCCTCTCCACATCTATCATAGGAGGAGGTCAGCCTATTTCCAAACTTCCTTTCATTTCAAAATGCCTACAATCAAACATGACCTACTCAGAAACCCTTTACACACTTGCCAAAGTTAAGACCCTTTGATTATCTCTTAGCATTGGGACACAGTCAGAAGTGGAATTTGTACTTATGTCCAAAGAAATTTGTCAAGGGTTTAGCAGAGAACACAGAGGCAACCTTTGTAAAGTATACTGGAGTGGAAGTAAAGAAGGAAAAGCTCTTGGTTTGGTAAGGAGACCTGGGTCTCAGTTTCCTTATCCATAAAATGGAATTGATGGCCTCCGAGGTCCCTTCCAGGTCTAGATTTATGATCTTTTCTTAGATTAGACCTCAACAACTTCATTATCAACTATCATTTATTAAGTACTTGCTGTGTACTAGGCACTGTGTTGACTGCTAGAAAATCTAAAATCTCTCCCAATGCTAATAGTCTATGCTTTTATGATATAATGAAATCACAGAATTTCAGCACTGACTAGCAGAAGCTTTAAAGTCCACTAATTACAATTGTTTCCCCTTCCATAAAATCAAAATAGAAAGAAAACATATCACAGTGGATAAAGAGACAGTCTTAGTGTCAAGATGATAGAGGTTTCAAGTCTCATGCTAGTTTTATGATTCTGGACAAATTGCTTAAGCTCTTAGTTTCTCAAGAAATTCTCTCTTGGTGGGGGGGGGGGCGAGGAACAAATTTTACTTTTACTGAGAGCCATAAAAAGTCACACGAATTCTGGAGGTATTATAAAACTATCCAAATGCAGTCATATTTAAGGAGCTCAATTCCCCTTGCCCAGTTATATTTCCCACATTGAAGCTCTTCATGGTTTGATCATGGTAGTCTTCTCTAGGTAAGAGTTTCAACAGTGCAAAACAGCAAATATCTCTCTGGCTACAATTCATTTTGTTACCAAAAGATAGAACCAGCTCTTAGATAATTCTCAAAGATCAATAACCATACCAGCTTTGATGGAGACACTTTTCACTATCATGAGTTCCCTATATGCTGATTGAGTTTTTTTTTAAATCAAGACATTCAAGGAAGTGCCTGCTAAAATTCCTTCAAATTCTATTATTTTCTGAAGTGTTTTTTAACTGATGAATAGACTCCTATTTCTATTTTCTTCTGAACAATCTTCAGGGATAGACTTTCCAACATCCCCTGAAAGTCCATTTGCTCATTCTGAGAAGCAAGAATTCTTCCTTAGGGATAACTGAAATCTTTCCTACAACTTATATGTCATTAATATTTTATGTGTGTGTGTGTCTGTGTGTCTGTGTCTGTGTGTGGTTATATAGTTAACTCCAACCCATTGAGTTAGAAACTTAATCCACAAATTAGCAATTTGTCTATAATGTATAGCATATGTCAATAATAGAGAATTAGCCTAGGGCATTCCTAAAGAGGTTAATTGACTTCTATAGTTATACAGGTATGCATCAGAACCAAGATCTGAACTCAGTTCTTTCTACCCTTGCTAATTTTCTATCTTCTATAGATGACTCCCTTTTTTTGTGAACAAATTAAATAAGAAATATCCTTATTAAATCACCTCCTTAGCTGTATCCACTTTATGCTCATTCTGAACCTATCAGAATGTTTCCCTCACTACTCTCATATAGCCTCCTTTTAGTCCAGTCAGATCCCTGTCCCCATCATCCCATCCACGCCTTGTTCAGGTTGTTCCGCCAATCTATCTAGAATGCCCTTCCCAATCCTCTCTCTTTAGTAGCCTTATATAAGCATACATAACTTGAACAATTCTTTTCTATTCTCTAAGCCTCAATCTATTTAACCATCCAATGAAGGTAGTGGTCTAGATGGTCTCCAAAGCCTCTCCAACAATAAATTGCTGTCAACCAAATCCTTCCAACCCTTAAAATTCAACCTGCCTTGAGTCCAATCTATTCTTTTAGTTTGCTAGATCAAGTTCTGCCAATTAAAATCTCAGGAGTTGAGTGGCCATAAACAGCCAAAATACACAAGACAAAATATTGCTTGACCCGCTGGATCATGAACTTTCCTATTAGGAAATTCACTTAGAGGACCCTGAACCATGCCAGAAGGAAATGAAGATAAAACATGGGACTACAGCAGCATTTAGAAAGTTCAAAGGGGAAATAATTCATGGGCAAAAAACTGCATGTATTCTGTCTGTCCCAGTCTAATAATAATCCATCTTCATAAATATGGTCTATCCCCAGAAACAAAAACAATAACAGCTAAAACTTGGGCCAAGTTTAGCTTTCAGTTGCTGCACTTTATTTCTCATTCATTTTGTCTACTGCTTTGAGTATTGGACGATTAACATAATCTTGCATCTATTAGTGTTCCTTTGGCCAAAAGGGAGTTGATAAATCCACTAAGAGTCGTCCAGTGCTCTTCACTGAAATCACAGCATGTGTGAAACAAGGGGCAATCCCCCAACCCTGGTAAGTTATCAGTGGAAAGAGTGAAAGCCTCAGAGATAATTCCTCTAGGATAATTTCCAAACAACTTAGCATGTTGACCTTTTCTTAGCATCAGTGGACTAAGGGGAACCATCTCCGGAAATGTAATCAAGTAGACTGCCCCAGCAGATGGGAACAGAACAGCAAGGAGAAGAGCCAGCTGCTCCTAAATGAAGAAGAATGGATGGTCCCATTACAGACAGAAAGGTTGCTGGTCAATCCTTCTATAGATTCAGGCCATAAGAGAATCCATCTCAAGGGAAGCTCTCCCTTTACTAATGATTCCATTATTACCTTGAATGATAAAGAAAACACACACAACCCATGACATAGTTTTTGATAAATGGCCATTTGCCCAGCACTTCAGACAAGCAGGGGCTTCTCAAAACCAGCCTGGGAAAGAATTTGCCAGAAAACTAAATTACCTTCAGTTTCAGAGAGGGTGGTCCTTCTGGGTCAGAGTGGAATGAACCAGTTCCACTCTGAGGGGAAGCAGTTTGCAGCTGTTTGTCCAATATATAACTTGTGGATAAATAAACTTAATTTTCCAGTGCTGCCAATCTCTAAACATCTAGATATATACATTCTCTCAGAAACCTAAAAAAATAAACACAAGGGGCATTTTACTGAATTTTCCTATAACATAAAACTAGGATATATATTTTCCTAATAACATAAAATAGAAAATTCTAACTTTCCAAATAATTAATAAATCTTGTTTGTTGTTCCTCTTGAGTAAGTTTAGATGCAAAAGTCCTGGGATATGAATTGCTCCATTTAGGCACCTATTAGGAGCAAATAAACGAATTTTTTCAACAGATAGATAGATAGATAGATAGATAGATAGATAGATAGATGATAGACAGATAGAGATAGGTAGGTAGATAGATAGGAAGGGAGGGAGGGAGGGAGGTGTAGGTAGGTAGCTAAGCAGGTAGGCTGATTCCGACTTGGACACATTACTGGTTTACATTTAAAGCCAAGAAAATGCAATGAAACCAAAAATAATCCAAGAAAATCACAATAGCTCAGGATTGAAAACATACTCAGGTTTCTGCTTTTATTTCATAACTCTAAAATAATATTTACAAGTATAATGAACTTTTTAAAATCTTCATTATTTAATTCAACACCTATTATGTACAAGGGACTCTACCTATTAGGTACTGGGGCAGAATAAGAAGTCTAATAAATAGTCTTTACCCTTAGAGACCTTATAATCTAATAAGAAAAAAGTAAAAGAATAACCATAAATACAACACAGAGACTATGAGATGTGTCCAAATAGATGCTAAGAATAAGAAGAAGATGATCACATACAGTTTTCAGGATGGAGGGTGAATCAGAAAAATGTTTCATTGAGAAGATGGTCCTCATACTTTGAAGAGTGGAATAAAATTTTCATAGGTAGAGTTTTTTTTTTGTTGCAAAAGCTCAGGGATTTGTAATTCCAGGAGAATATTATGTTTGGGGGAAACAACTAATAATCCAGTTTGGTGGAAAGTAGGATATGTATTAGACATTAATGGAAAATGATGAAGGAAAAGTAGATTGGACCAAAGACCTTTTAATGTCAGTACGTAGTTTGAAATTCATTCAATAGGCAATGAAGATCCATTGATGGCTTTTTGAGAGAGAAGTGATGTGAACAGGGCTGTGTTTTAAGAAGATTGATCTGAAAATGGTAGATAGGATGGATTGAGTAGGAACTAAAATTCAGTTGGGGAGAACAATTAGTTATTGCACTATGTTAGATATGGCTTATGGGGAAGGATGATCTAGTCTCCCCATTTACCCTTCTCCAAGGGAGAATTTGATTCTTGTCAGGAAAAAAGTAGGAGGTTAGAGTCAAAGGTTGACTACTTTGTTTTCCATAGAGAGGAATATTGAGCTAGAAATATAGCTACCTGCTGTGGTCTTTATTGCTAATTTAAAGGAGGTAATTTTTCAAGTTGAGCTCTCTCTAACACTATCCCTTAATGGAGAAGAGGTTCTCCAAGTCATATATATCTAAGATTTGATTCTCTTTTCACTAAACATCATTTCTAGAAAGAACACAAATAATGAGTAGCAAATAAACTCATTTATCCAAGTCAATAACAAACAAATCAAAAACAATATACTGATGTGAATATACCTCATAATATACAGAGTAAATGAGTTCAACCACTGAGCACAAAATATCTCAACTCAATCAAGAGACAGAGAGAGATGGACAGAGAGACAGACAGACAGAGATCAAAGTGTAGACTCCTCTTCCTGAAGAGAATCTTGAACCACGTATTTCCGCTCTTGATATTAGACATTCGAAGACTAGGAACTCTTTTCTCCTGAGCTTTTGCCAACCCAGTCCCTCACTCGGAGAGCATTCAGTAACAGATGTCCACTAATGAGGAGAGTCTCATGAAAATGGGTTTTTAGTCACATGCTCAAGTTATCATTTTGAGGTGACAGGAAAGAAGTAATGCTATTGTCAAAAAAAAAATAAGAAAATCAATAAGAGGATCTTGTTTGAGGGAGAAGAAATGTCCTTTGTGATTACTCTCCCTTGGTTTCCTTTACTGTTTCATCTTCCTTTTTCCCCATCTCATATGTAAAGGTTCCCTCCTCCCCTCCCCCTCTCCTCTCTTCCTCTCATCTGCTCTTCTTTAATCTCATCTGCTCTGCTCTTTTCTTTTTCCTTATCCTTCTATCCCCTCCGACCTCCTCAGCTCTCCTCCCCATATTGTCTCCCTTGGAAAATATTGAAGAATTTCATGAAATTCATTATACATTCTTTGGTTAATTTCTCCCAAATATGTAAAGCATGCCCTTTCTGAGTGTCTTTCTCTATGACTCTCCTCTGTCTGTCTATCTGTCTGTCTGTCTGTCTGTCTGTCTGTCTGTCTCTCTCTCTCTCTCTCTCTCTCTCTCTCTCTCTCTCCCCACCCGCCTCCTGTCTTCAGTTTCTAGTTGTCCTCCTCCAACTTTGTTGTTGTTATTGTTTGCCCTTCTCTTAAGCAGAGGCCGTGACAAATTTCCAGAGAGAAATTTTCTTACCCACAAGACTATAACAAAAGTTATCATTCTCATGTAACCCAGTTATGTTTAACATATCAGAAATCTCTTCCATTATAATCCTTACTGTGATTAACAGTACAAGGAGAATCTCTGACTCTCTCTATATATTTTCCAAATTAGGGTTTTTTTTTAAGTTTTCCCAAGTCACAATACTTAAATATACAGCAAAGGTCTAACATAAGGTAATAGAAACATAAAAATGAATTGCTCCAGATAATTTCCTCCTCAATTATCAAAATGGTAATGTAATCTGTGAAAATGTATAAAAGAATCAGTAGTGCTTTGTGAGCTTTTTTTAAGTCAGTGGTTTTTAATCCTCGAGATATAAACATTTTTCTCCCAAAAGTTGATAATTATAGTAGATATATAAAGATTTAGGGTTTGAAAAATGTTTTAAATGCTATCTCATTCATGCCGCAAAACTGTAAGGTGGGTCCTATATTATCTCCATTTTATAGATGAGAAAACTGAAGCTGGAAGAGGTGATGTGACTTGCCCAAGGTTGCACAGCTAAGAAGTATCTGAGTCAACATTCGAACTCATATTATCATGACTCTGGATCCAAAGTGCTATTCAATGTGCACCTTAACTACCTAGTTTGTTCCACTAATATCGACAACAATACCAAGTAACATTTCAAAGCACTTTAAGGTGTGCAGAGCACTTTACAAAGATTATGTGATGTAACTCTGGGAAGTAGGGGCTATTATTGCTCCCATTTTATAGATGAGATAGCTGCGGCTGACAAAGACGAAGTGACATGGTAACATAGCTTCCTGAGACAGGATTTGAACCCAGGTCTTCCTGACTGATAGGCTAGTGTTCTTACCATTGTGTCACTTAATTGTGTCATACTACCTTATCAACTAGGAAATCAATGACATAAAGGCTTTAAAAAGTATGGGATCCTAAAATCAGTTGGAATGTACTCTTTATAACAAACAAGGTGGTGCAAAGTGATTCTAAATGTTGTTGTGAGCAACATCGTACACTGGTCATGTAATCAAAAACCTCCAGGCTCAGTTCTATCACTCGCCATCACCGTAGAGTAAACACTTACTGTATATGAGGTATGAAGACCATAAATACAAACAGAAAGAGAGATGATCAAGGAATTTACCTTCTAGTGGGCAAAGACAACATATAAGAGATGCTGAAAAGGGATGGAGGAAGGGTGAATATAAGAGGAATGGGAGGAGGTGTAGACAAAATCTGATGCCTCAACAGAGCATCCTGAGAAATTAGAGCATGTCTATAAGAAACCATAAACAGTCAGACTCCAGAGAAGCATGGAATGAATTACAGGATCTGATGCTGAGCAAAGGGAACAGAACCAAGAGAACAATGTACTCATTAACAACATTGTGAGATGATCAACCTTGATGGAAGCAAGTCCTCTCAGCAGTTCAGAGAGCTAGGGCAACTATTTTAGACCATCTATGGACAATGTTATCCCTACCCAGAGCAAACAAAACAAAAAACCCTTCAGAATCTGATGAACACTTGATAAAAACGTTTTTCATATGTGTCTCTTTCCCTTAATCCTAGTTCCTCATACTGAAAATGACTACTCTGTAAACATGTTTATCATAAATATGTATGTTCAATTTTAACCTGACTGCTACTGAGGAGAGAGGAGTAGGAAGGGAGGGTGAAAGGAAATTTTGTAACTTAAAAATATACATATGCATATGTATGAATGTTGAAAAACTTTTATAATATATATTTGTAAAAATAAAATATCAATTAAAAAAGATTTTTAAAAAAAGAGAAACTAGAGCAGGGTTAGTCCAGGCTTCTTCCTTAAAATGGAAGTCCTAGAAGGAGTCAACCAATTGGGGGAGGGGATGAAGGGGAAGATGATATTTTTAATATTAGAAATCTACCAGGGGTGGAAGGAGTTTCCAGAGTAAAGAGCATGCCATGAATGAAGCAATGAAGCCCACCCTTCACTGAATGACAGATAGGTCCTCTTGGGAGGATTTGTGTGAAGATATAGACAAAAATCAGGAGGCTAAAAAGAAACAGAGGATAAACTCACACTTACATAACTCTGTCCTCACAACATCCCTGAGAGTAAATAGTGCAAGTAACATGAGTTTCAATTTATATTGAGGAAATTGAGGTCTTGAAGGGTAACATGAATTGTCCCTGAATACACAATTAGTAGATATCTGGGCCATGAATAAACCAGAATCTCTTGAATACAAACTCAAGGATCCAACCACGATAGTACATTGGTTTCCAATCTGAATTAGTTGAGATAGAGATGTGGAAAGACCATATTGATGATTAGCCCATTGAAAGACAGCTTAGGATATACTGATAGTAGCATTCTACAGTCAGATGTCAGCTGCCAGTACTTACCTTGTCATTAATGGTTTGTTGTGGTGCCTCACTGATATGGGACAAAGGAAAGCCAAGGAAAGTCTGAGATGACAGTACTGATGATTAGTCCATCGAGAGACAAGTTTGGATAAACTGGATTCTGTCACCAGATACATTATTCATGTGCTGTGAGGAAACCATTTATGGACAAGAGACTCCTGCAGCAATTAGACCATTTTCAATAGTCCTATTTCCTATAAGTCAGGCCCTGGGATGGAATGACTCTGTTAAAGACAAGTGAAAAGGATGCCTTGCACAGCATACTTCTATCATAAATATAATTGAGCAACTCACACCTCCATCTGTTTGCTTGGTGAGTATAGTCCTCTTTGAAGGTCCCTTCTGGTCTGAAAGACTTGGGTTTTATGAATGAGTAAAAACATCATATTCATTTCCTACATAAAACATGAAAATGAATGAGGTCTTGCCCTTTGCAGAGACTCTCTCTGAGGGTTGGGAGTCTCTCAAAAAAGGAAATTCTGAGAATACAAAGAGAAATAATTCCAATAAGAAGAAAAGTAGAAACTTGTCTAAAGAGACCAATGTAGGATGCATAGGAAACAGAGAGGACTTTAAAAAGACAAGAATAGAAAGTAGTTGCAAGGACAGATAATGAAGGATGAAGTCAAAAACCCAGCACTGTACCCTAAGAATAGTGGCAAGAGAAGAGGGAATGAACAATAAAGATAGATGTCTTAAAGCTATAAGAGTGAAAGTAGAGATAACAAAGCATTAGACCTGCTGTTCCAGGAAGATGGGATGAGAGAGAGAGAGAGAGAGAGAGAGAGAGAGAGAGAGAGAGAGAGAGAGAGAGAGAGAGAGAACTGCTCAATTCTTATTCAACTTTCATTTTTTTCTTGACAAGGATTATTATCTTCATACTAAAAAGGACAGAGGGGAAATGTCTAATAAGGAATTGATACTCAAAATTAGTAGAATAGGGTAAGAGAGCCCCTAGCTGCCTTAATGTATTCAAATTACCTGGCCCAGATATAGCCATCCTAGGGTACCAAAAGAACTGACAGTTGTGGTTACTGAGCCACTGTTACAGATCACTGAATAATCACAATGAACAAGCAGCAAAGGGAAGAGGGAGAATTTTCAAAAATAGGGAGAAAAGAGTTTTTTTCAACTGTAAATCCAGGAGTTTGACTTCAATTCCTGGCAAAATTCTAGAATGTAGCATTCTACTGAGAGACTGCTAATGTGCAGTTGGAAAAGGAAATATTGAATATAAAAAGATAGAATAATTTTATCAATCACTTTGTTATCACTTATCATCACCCCATCTTCCTGGAACATCAGGTTTAATTCTTTGGTACCTCTCCTTTCAGCCCTATAACTTTAAGACATCCATCTTGGATAGAGTACTGGCTCAGATTTGAATAATTGCCTAGCTGTGACATTGGGCAAGTCACTTAACTCCACTGTCTTAAATAAATATTTTTTAAGGACATCTATCTATAGTGTCAGTCTAAATTCCCTTGGAGCTTTTCTGCTCTCACCATTCTTCTCAGTGCTGGGCTTTTGACTTCATCCTTCATTATCTGTCCTTGCAATTACCTTTTATACTTGGCTTTTTAAAATCTTCTCAGTTTCCTGTGCATTCTACCTTGTTCTCTTTAGACAAGTCCCCACTTTTCTTCCTTATTGGAAGATACTATCAGTTCCTTCAAAGAAATACTACCAGGGTTTCTAAAATAGTAGATTAGGGAAATGATATAGAGTTTACCTAGACTTTAGCAAAATATTTGACAAAATCTTTCATCCTATCATTGTCAAAAAACTAGAGAGTGCCCTAGGCAACAGGATAATGAGATGATTTAGAACTGATTAAATAACTTGACACTAAGAATAGTAACTCATGACTTTTTATCAGCTTGAAGAATATCTACAGTGGAATATTCCAAGAATTTGTGCTTGGATTGATATTAATGATTTGTAAAGGCAGAGATAGTATATTTTTGTGATTTGTAGATGTCACAAAGTAATGATGAAGAGTTAACCCATTGAATTAGAGAGCTGGGATTCAAAAAGATGATTATAAGCTAGAAGACTTCTGATGTCTGTCATTTTTATAGTCATGTCTGACTCTTTATTGATGCCATTTGGGGTTTCTTGACAAAGATAATGAAGTTGTTTGACATTTCCTTCTCTGAATCATTTTACAGGTGAGAAAACTGAAATAAACCAGGTTAAGTGACTTGTTCAGGGTTCCACAGTAAGAATCTGAAGCAAGATTGGAACTCAGGAAGATGAGTCTTCCTGACTCCAGTTCTGGCATCCTATTCATTATGCCATCATTTGCCCTAAGTTAAAATGCTGGGGTAGGTCTAATAAAATGTATTTTATTAGGAACAAATAGTAGAATATTTATTTGAGTTAAAAATCAAACTTCACAAATATAAGATAGAAGGAGAATGACTAGGAGTTCAACTAAAAAAAATGTTGGACATTTTTGTGGCCCCCTAGTTCAAGAATATGACATGCAGAACTAATGTATTCTTAGGTTACATTAAGAAAGGCATAGTTTCCAGGAGCAAGAAGGTGATAGTTCCACTGAATTCTATCCTGCAAAATCAAGAAAAATCTGGAATGTTCTATTCCATTTGGGACAATACATTTCAGAAATGATAATGATAAATTTTTGAGATTGTCCATAATGATACACTTTTGAGATCATCCAAAGGAGGGGATCCAAGATGATAAAACACTTTGAATTCATGTCCATGAGCACTGGCTGAAATTGATGAGGATATTTTGCCTAGAAAAGACAAGAGAGGGTAGAAAAGATAATTGCCTATTAAAGGCTAGGAAAGATTTTAACTTTGTTCTACTTATCCCCTGAGGGCAGAACTACAACAGTGAGTAAATGTAAAGGGGCAGGTTTTGACTTGACATAAGCAAAAACTTCCTAACAATTAGAGCTGCTCCAAAGTGGAATAGTGGGTTTGGCCACACTCGAAATTTTTAAGTAAAGGCCCAATGACCACTTGGTTGGTTGGGTGGATGATCAGGGATACATTGGACTCTATGACCTCAACAATCCTTGGCAAACTTGTTTTTGTGGTTTGATGACTTCTCTGGAAGTGCAACATATAACCAAAGAAATTCATGTTACAAGCACTTTGAGATTAGAAAACAATGTAGATATTCTATGCTGAGGGCAGGAGAGAATTTCTAGACATTTACAGTTTGAGAGCACACAAACGTAAGTAACTAGGCTACATTTCTAAGAACTACCATCATGCAGAGAATTATTTCTTTTTTATTTTCTTTTTTAAATTTATTTTTATTAAAGATATTATTTGAGTTTTACAATTTCCCCCCCCAATCTTACTTCCCTTCCCCCCCCCCCCCACGGAAGGCAATCTGGCAGTCTTTACTTTGTTTCCATGTTGTACCTTGATCCAAATTGGGTGCTATGAGAGAGAAATCATATCCTTAAAGAAGAGACAAGAAGTCTAAGAGGTAACAAGATCAGACAATACGATATATTTTTTTTCTAAATTAAAGGGAATAGTTCTTGAACTTTGTTCAAACTCCACAGCTCCTTATCTGGATACAGATGGCACTCTCCTTTGCAGACAGCCCAAAATTGTTCCCAATTGTTGCACTGATGGAATGAGCAAGTCCTTCAAAGTTGAACATCACTCCTATGTTGCTGTTAGGGTGTACAGTGTTTTTCTGGTTCTGCTCATCTCACTCAGCATCAGTTCATGCAAATCCCTCCAGGCTTCCCTGAAATCCCGTCCCTCCTGGTTTCTAATAGAACAATAGTGTTCCATGACATACATATACCACAGTTTGCTAAGCCATTCCCCAATTGAAGGACATTTACTTGATTTCCAATTCTTTGCCACCACAAACAGGGCTGCTATAAATATTTTTGTACAAGTGATGTTTGTACCCTTTTTCATCATCTCTTCAGGATATAGACCCAGTAGTGGTATTGCTGGGTCAAAAGGTATGCACATTTTTGTTGTCCTTTGGGCGTAGTTCCAAATAGCTTTCCAGAAGGGTTGGATGAGTTCATAGCTCCACCAACAGTGTAATAGTGTCCCAGATTTCCCACAACCCTTCCAACAATGATCATTATCCTTTCTGGTCATATTGGCCAATCTGAGAGGTGTGAGGTGGTACCTCAGAGAAGCTTTAATTTGCATTTCTTTAATAATTAATGATTTAGAGCATTTTTTTCATATGGCTATGGATTGCTTTGATCTTCTCATCTGTAAATTGCCTTTGCATATACTTTGACCATTTGTCAATTGGGGAATGGCTTTTTGTTTTAAAACTATGACTCAGTTCTCTGTATATTTTAGAAATGAGTCCTTTGTCAGAATCATTAGTTGTAAAGATTGTTTCCCAATTTAATACATTTCTTTTGATCTTGGTTACATTAGTTTCATCTATGCAAAAGCTTTTTAATTTAATGTAATCGAAATCATCTAATTGGTTTTTGGTGATGTTCTCCAACTCTTCCTTAGTCATAAACTGTTCCCCTTTCCATAGATCTGACAGGTAGACTAGTTCTTGATCTTCTAATTTGCTTATAGTAAATTTTTTTTATGTCTAAATCCTGTAACCATTTGGATCTTATCTTGGTAAAGGGTGTTAGGTGTTGGTCTAATCTAAGTTTCTTCCATACTAACTTCCAATTATCCTAGCAGTTTTTATCAAAGAGGGAATTTTTATCCCAATGGCTGGACTCTTTGGGTTTATCAAACAGCAGATTACTATAATCATCTCCTGCTTTTGCACCTAGTCTATTCCACTGATCCACCACTCTATTTCTTAGCCAATACCAAACAGTTTTCATGACTGATGCTTTATAATATAATTTTAGATCGGGTAGGGCTAAGCCACCTTCTTTTGCACTTTTTTTCATTAATCTCCTAGCAATTCTTGACTTTTTATTTCTCCATATGAATTTACTTACAATTTTTTCTATGCAGAGAATTATTTCTAAGAAGTGATAAGTTTCTCCTTACCTCTACCTACCCCTACCTAATATGTCATTGTACTTCCATCCCTTTTATGTACTAAGCATTTTTATTTTGTATTGTAGTTATGTAAATATGTGTCCATGAGGTATTCTGGCGAAATATATAGAGTGCTGGGTATAGAATATGGAAAGCATCATATCCTACCACTGACACTAATTAAATGTCCAGGGAGAGAGAGTGCTTGGGGCATCAGATAGTTTCATAGAATCCAAAACAAGCAGAACAAAGGATGGAAAATTGTATATCTTCTCCAGCATTATTGCCATGCTCCAAATTCTGTGGAATTATTGTTGTTTAGTCATTTTCCATCATATATGAGTCTTTGTGTATCCATTAGGGGTTTTCTTGTATCTAGAGATACAAAGATGATGTACAAAGGCACTGAAGAGAGCTTTGAGCTTGGTCAGACATCTAAGTCACCAAGATTATTCACTATATACTGGGTCATCAACAGTTGTCTTGATTTTTGTCTTACACAGAATTTCAATAGCTCTGGAAGAGAGAGTAAGACCAATGATTTTGCCCAACTTTGCCCTCATACACTGGTCCACTTCAAAAACAAAATATGATAACAACTTATGCTTCTATTCCTCTATTCCTCTATTAATTGGACCCTCTGTTTGGGTGTCCCTGTCCCCAAAGAATATTTACTAGGCATATACAATCTGACACCAGGACCATATGGATATTCATTCCTTTCATACTATTTCCATGGGTAGGCATAATATATGAGACTCAGAGTCTAAGGCCAGAAAACAATTCCTAAGAACCTCATGAACTAATCACAAATAAAAGATACATTTGAGCATACTTAGCACCAAAGAAGGGTGGGAAAGGAAGGTAATAAGAAAGTAGAAGTTTTAGTCTCCATTATGCAGAGCCCATAGAGAAAACGGGGAAATTTTCTTCCTGAGTAGCTGTAAGTGAGGGTTCTCTGTTTTGGGCATGGTGGCATTTCTTCATACTGCTGTATCTAGACTGCATTGCCCCATCAGCCAAGGGGCCTTCAAAATTTATATCCTCCACACCAGTCCCTTACAAAAAACCACCAAAGCTGTTTTTTCCAGTGATACCAAAATTGGTAATTACTACCTGCATGACCTTGGGAAGTCATATGACCTCTCAGAGTTAAAATTGATCACCTACAAAATGAAAGAATTAGACAACATGATTGTTAAGACACACTCCAGTTCCAAATCTAATATCTTATGATCCTAAGCAGGAGTCAACTTAGTCAATCAAATATGTTATCCTAATGAAAAACTCAGTCTCAACCAATTATTAATTATATGGTGAACAAAAAGATGTGTTTGATAAATAAATGAATATTTGACTTAATGCTTGGATGCTTTTTTTGGTTCAGAAGCCATTGTGAGATCTCATTCCCCTTCTTAGATCACCTCAAGTCTATTTTGGGCCTCCCTTTATCTTGTACTGTTCTTTATCTTATAATATATCAGCTTTTGCTTCCTATATTCCCTGAATGAATAAATGAAGCAGTTATTAAGTACTTACTGTTTTCACAGTACAAGTTCTGTGGATAGAAATTGAAAAGCAAAACAGTCTTTGCTCTCAAGGAGATTCTATTCTAATGGCAAAAACAATACATTCTAATGTCCCAAATAGTGTCCCAAACTCTAAAAGATATGATTAAACAGGCATGTCCTGAAGAGTAGTTTAAAGGAACATGAATTTGAGGTTGAGCAGGGAAAATAATTACTTATATCTCAGGATGGAAAAACAATGGAACTCTTGAATGGGGAAAGGATATGAAGAAATTGATAACAGTGAAAAGCAGAAAAAAATAATTAACAGTATAGTAAGTCAAATTTTTTTGGCATTGGGACAAGTATCACAAGTAGGGACTTGATGAAATTGTTTTAAAATATGCTTCAATTGAGTGGAAAAAGACAATCTTTATATATATGTATATATATATATATATATATATATGTATATATATATGAAAGAATAAGGGAATAAGGGAATAGGGAAGGACCAGAGAAAGGAAAGGGAGAAGGGAAAGGGGAAGGACCAGAAAAAGGAGAGGGAAAAAGAGTTTATGTTAGCTGCCATTCAGGAACTTCCTTTTTAACTAATTATTCTTGTTAAGTAGGTGCTATATTGTCATCCTCACTGCCTAATATTTTGAAGTGCTTCCAGTATACTATAAATTTGACATCAAGGATGTGGATTGTGTTCATTGAACTTTTCCTTTTTATTAATATATTTTGATTTTATATCACCTTCTTCTCCAAAAATATACTTTCTCAGTTCCCTAGTCATAGAGCTGTCATTTAAAACAAAAGCTAAGAAAGAATGAAGAAGAAAGAGTTCCACAAAATTAATCAGTGCAACTAAATCTGATGGTATCAGCAATGTTCCACAGTTTTTGTACTCCACCTCTGCAAAGGGTGTATTTTCTCCTTTCTTCAGGGATAAGCTTATTCACTATAATTTCAATTATAATTATACAGCATTCAGTTTCATTTTTCTTTCCACTGACATTATTGAGGTCAATGCACATGCTGCTTTCCTGATTCTGGTCACTTCATTTTGCATTTGTTTATATGTATCTTTCCTTCTTCATATTAATTTTTACTACCATTCAGCAATATTCTACTATATTCATGTACCATAATTTGTTTAGCCAATCTCCTCACTGATGGGAATTTACTTTATTGACCTCTCTATGATTCTCATAATTTTTTATAAATCAACTAACAACCATTTATTCAGTGTCTTTTCTGAACCATCTACAATGGAATGAGAACACACAAACTGGGGTTGAAAAAAATGGAAGCAATACATTTAACTATATAGGGACTATGCGGAATAAAGACAAGATTGAGAAGGGCACTTGAAGATTAAAGGAGAAAGACAGGCTTCAGGCTGGCACTAAAACTTAATCAGGAAGTAAGAAAGGAAGGAAGGAAGGAAGGAAAAGAATGAAAACTCATTTGTTAAGAAGATAGACTATCATATACATCTAAGGAAAAAGGTCAATTTGGTAAGATTGTAGAATGTGGAAGGGGGAGTAATATATGAGTTCATTACATAGAGAAATGACATGATCAGATCTGCCCTTTAAGAAAATCACTTTGGAAACTGAAGGATGATTTGGAGAAGGAAGAGAAATGGCAGGAAAGACATGTAGAAATCTCTTGCTAACTTCTAGATGAGATACAATATAATAATGGTTTGAATTAGGATGGTTACTATAAGTGATGATGATGATGATGATGTTTGTCATTCATTTTCAAAGTAGATTATGATATCAGGGAGGTGATGCCAGAACAAGCACATGAATTGGATTTGAGTGATGGTCACCTTCTCCATCTGAACTCATATGGTTCAGTCATATAGATCAGAATTACTGGAAATAGCCCTGGATGTAAGGCACTCAGGATTAAGTGACTTGCTCAAGGTCATACAGCTCCTACGTATCAAGTATCTAAGGTCAGATTTGGATTCAGGTTCTCTGAACTCCAAGATTTGTGCTTTGTCCATTGTACCACCTAGTTGCCCATACTTAGTAGGGGTCAGATGAAGCTGCTGTGAATGTAGAAGCAAAAAGATTTGATAACTGAATATATATGTAGGGAAAGAAGGAGAGAAGAGTCAAGACTGACTCTTTGATTATCAGTTCTTTCCAAGGTGACAGCAAGGATGGTGGTGAATTATACCAAAATAAGGAAATTTGGAAGAAATGAGGTCACTGATACGGCAAAGGCAAAGTGACTTAAACTCAACCAAACAAGCCTGGAATATGGACCAGAAACCATACAACCATGCACAGACTGTTAGTGGCAGAGCTTCTAATGTCCATTTAACAACCTGCCCTCGAATCAAGACTATGGCCTCAAAGTCCAGTGCTCTCTCCCAAACCAGAAATTGAGGCAGATGAAAGTCCTTTCTGTACTTGAAGCTGCTTAGAGCGTTCATTTAGTTTTTATTTCTCATCCACTGTTTAGTATCTCAGGGAAATTATAAGCTACAAGCTGAAAAATACTCATCAGGCTAAAACATGTCCTTTGCTTGAAACACACCTATTTAATCGGTGATTATCATAAGTTAAAGTTTCAGAAATTAAATTATTTATTTCATCATTCCCAAAGCAAAGATGAAGGGGTGTGGTTGCCAGGCTGAGAATATTCTAAGGATCTCTCATTAGCTAGTCTTACACGTGTCACCTACAGCTAAAAGACACTATAATATTCTAATATGTGGTGTGGCCATGTGCTTAATTAATTATGCTTTTGGCATAATTAATTTTGTTTAGAATTTCCCCAAAGTCATACATATATCATAGAATCATATGGATCACAGATCTAGAACTGAAAGGGATCTCAGAGGCCAACTTGTATGACTCATATTCTCTTACAAATGAGAAAATTAAGACCCAAGAATGTTGCCATTAACCCAAAGTAGCAAAAGTAATGATGATGTCTGTCCTTCATTCTCGAAGAGGACTATGACATCAGGGAGGTGATAAAGCTATGCTAAGTCACCAGCCTCACCTTCTCCTCCAGAACCATCTGGGTCCAGAGGCCAGTTATGAATAAGGACAACTGAGATTGGTCCTAGATGCGATACAATCAGGGTTAAGTGACTTGCGCAGGTTCACACAACTAGTGTCTGGGACTGGATTTCTCAGGAAGATGAGTCTTCCTAGACCTCAGGACCCTATACACTGTGCCACCTAGCTGCCCTATAATAAGCATCAGAGGATAGATTTGAATTCATGTCCTCTGATTAGACACTGATCTTTCCTTTGCACAAGGGGAATCAATGATTGTCCTTATTTTTGATGTCTATGATACAGATGGTTGTGTTTTGTTTCTCAAAACAATTTATTATTTTTTAGTGCTGACCATATTGCTGTTATTTAGTATGGATTAATAATGTCACTAATAATGGTGCTCGTTTAATTTACCTTTCTCAGAAAGCTTTCCTGTTTGTAGCCAAAATGCCCCTATTGAGAAGGCCTGAATCTGATTTATTTTTTTCTTTCTTTTTAAACAATTTTATTGGTGTGCTTTGTTTTTACATTATGCTTACAGATTATTCCCACTTCTTGGGAGGTCTCGACAAATTTACATAGTTAAATAAAGCTAATAATAATACAGTGACCTCATAGAAAAGTGGAGGCAATTTTCCACATCTGAGGCACCCCCCCTTCTCTATTTTTGAAAATTAACCAAAAGCTTTTTCTCTTCCTCTCCCCTCCCCAATCCATTAGGAAAAAAACAAATTTCTTGTTAACAAATATACAAAGTCAAGCAAAATGCATTGCCTCAGAGGCTGCACACAAAAATATATGTATGTCATTCTGCATCTTAAATCTGTCACTTCTCTGTAATAGGGAGCATGTTTCATCATGGTCCTTTGGAATCATGATCAGAGTTCTTACAGTTATTTCAAACTTGTTTATTTTTATAGTGTTGTCATCATATAAACTGTTCTCTTGGTTCTGCTTGTTTCATTCTCCATCAATTTAAATTATATGAAGGAAGTGGGGTTTTTTGCAAAGTATGTGAACCACACACCTGGAAGACATAGCTGTACATATAAAAATATGTACAGTGTTCCTGTCTTAGTGAACAGGAATGGAAATGGGGCTTCAATCTCAAGAAGTACTGGTTCCCTATTTTTTCCATCTCCCCACCTTTTCTCATGCTGTTCTTGTGAAGTCATCACACTCTCTCTTTACTTACTGAATTCCATCCTATATGGCCTGTAAAGATCTGAACAAATGGCATCTCCACTATAGCGCCTTTTCTCTAATTGCTTCAATTGGTATCAAATGAAATAATAATTGTAAAGCATTTAGCACAGTGCCTAAGCATATATTTGGTACTATATAAATATTAGCTGTTATTATTATTTTTAAAATGGTTGGACTATCCTAGATTATGTCTAGAGTCTCTTCTAGATCTACCATTCTATGCTTTTATATTTCACTAGATCTTTATCAACCTCACTGAAAACTGATAAGCGTACTTCAAACATGTTCCCCAGGTAAAGCAATTGCCCCGAGGCTAGCTTCAGTTTCTCCATCAATCCATGAGGATTCTAATTTCTTTGATAAATCAATCCAAGCCTATACCTATTCACTTAGCTTGGTTCCTTGTGCTATCTTAATTTTACTCACAGTTAAGACCTTCGTTCTTTTAGAATGATTATTTTATCTCCTCTCTCCATATTTTTGTTGTTTCCCCTCACCTTGTAAAAGTTTTTCAAATGCTAATAGTTCCAGGGTGTGAACAAGCAGTGAAATTATAGATGTTTTCTCCAAGTGAGAAAATAGAGGTGTTTTTGGTAAGAAGGTCTTGTTTGTTTTTAAATTATCAGACCAGTTTTTCCTCTGAAGTTCAGAAAGCTTGAATGCTTTGACTAAGGTCATAGGACTAGTTAACAACAAAGCTGGGATTTGAACCCAGAGGTCTTATCTTCTAAAGTTAATTTCTATGTAATATTTGTTCTATGACCCCATGCAATTTTCTTCTTAAAATGAAGTATTTGAGAGAGCTAGATGTACTCTAAACTTCAAGTGTTCATGGACTTGTTTGGTAGTCTATGATTTTCTTAAAATGTTGTTTCTAAATAAATGAAATAGAAAGGATTTAAAAGGAAACCAATTCGATTGAAATAAAGATGAAAGTAATTGTAAAGTATTTGTTTTATTGCCCATCCATGTTCAAGAACCCTTGAAATCTATCTTTGGATCCCTTGGGCATCCATGGACCCCAGATAAGAACCCTTGCTTTAAGATATTTAAGATATTAAAGATATATGTGAAAAACCATCCCAAATTACAGTTTTGAGTTAGTCCATTTAAGGTTAATGACTTCGGGTACATGGGGACCAACCTAAAGTTTCAATTGTTCTCCATCTTGTCTTTGCTGACACCTTCGATAAGGGAAGGCCTCCCACCATTTCCAAGGAAGGCAGTCAAGAAAAAAGCAACACCAAATGCTACCTCACTGGAGAACCAAGCTCTTTCTCCTTTTGAGAGACTAACTTAACAGAGAGTGAAGTTCCAGCCTGCCTTCCTGGCTGCCTGCCTGGCTGCCTGCCTGCCTGTGTTCAGTGACGGTCACAGAGCATGTCAAACCTCTGAGGTTGAAATATGAGTTCTATTTTTGCAGCCCATATTGTAACTTTCAGAAAGCTTGCTCCAGTTTTGAAGTTCATTTTATTCATAGCATATTTTATTTACATCGGTTTTTCTTTCTTTGCAGGGTTGTTTGGGGTGTCTGGGCGAGGGGTTGCCCCTGTTTTAACTATCCCCATTTCCTTTCCTAAGATTTAAAAATCAGAACCACCCACCCCATTTTATTTCTTAAGAAGATTTGTATGACTCTGGTGCTTTTAGAAATGGCTTGTTTTGGTCCTGCATGAATTTCCATGAGAAGATGGAAGTCCCATAAAGCAGTAAAAATGACCACTACAAGTTGATGTACCCATAACTCATTTCTTTGGTAACAAAACACAGAGCCTGTGGAAAATCTTACTAAAAATAGTCAATTACTGCAGTGGAATAGTTGGGTTTCAAGACTTAATTAATGATCTAACAGCAGTGTTTTTAATCATCTATAAAAGGCAACTGTTTACTCATAGCACTTTAAGAGATTAAGCATTGATCTATCAAATGACTATGCTTTAGAACTAGTGCTGAGGTCTGCTCTGAGTTTATGATTTTTTTAGGTTTTTAAGAGTTGCTTTCAAAGGTACTCTCTTTTTAGTGACAGAATCACTGATTGTGGCCTCAGAAGACTGGGGTTCAAATCCCAACTCTAATGTTTACCCACTGTGGGAAAATGGAAAAGCTATTTAACCCTCCCTTCAAAAAAATGTAAGTATATTGAGGGTAAGGTCAGTTTTTGTGTTTTTTTCCTTGTATCTCTGGCAGCTAGCATGGGATTGGCACAGAGTATAGCCATCTAATAAACATTTGCTGAATTGAATTGAATTCCTGAACCTGTTGGCTCATATGTAAAAAACACTATGAGGCTTAGCAAGACAGTATGACATAAATGTGAACTATAGAATAAACCATCCACTCTAACCAGTAACTCTAGATTTTAGCTTTGTTTGGAAGAAGGCAATAGGTCAGGGGATAGGAACCTTCATTATGAGTGTTTATTAACTTTCTTCTGTCTGTGGACCACTTCAGCAGGTTAAGAAGCCCCTAAGTGTCTTGGATAAGTCATTTAACTTCATATGAACTCAGAAAGTCAAATCTTTATCATAGACATAGAGTAGAAGGGACCTTAGTGGTCATTTGACAAGCCATTCATTTGACAGATGAGGAACCTGAGGCCCAGAGGGGAGGAAGGGACTGAAATCACCACCCAGTTAGTGGCAGTGCCAATAGCATAGGTTTAAGTACCTTAGGAATCATCTAGTCTAACCATGTTATTTTATAAGGGAATTAACTAAGGCCCAGAGAGTTCAAGGATACTAGAACTCTAAAGCAAAAGTACAATACTGCCATAATCAACCAGCCGATTGACAAGATGGAAAACATATAATATTTTAGAATCAGAGAATAATTGAGCTAGAAATGATCTTTGGTATCATCTAGTTCAAAGGCCTCAAAGTCACAGAGCTAGTTAATGGCAGAATTGTACCCAGAGTTGCACCAGAAGGGATCTTGACTCCTTCTACTCTACCACATTGCCTCTGTGGACCATGTCCTGGGAATCATTATAGTAACTGGGAGCCTAGAAATATGTGAGAATTCTTCAATACTTGATAAACACTTTGAAATAAAGTTGGTTCACTCAACAGGTATAGTACATTGGAGACTTTATAAATGGAAACTGGCAAATTTTGTTCAAAATACAGATTTTTCTGGGTTCTTCTGATAAACAGCATGAAGATAATATTGCATATGTTTCTCTTCCTCAAACATGGGGAACAGAAGATTAAAGAACAAAACCTAGAATTGTGGTTACCTAAAAGGATCCCCCCAACTGATGAGTTTGTTTAAAGTGACTGGTGATTGCTGCTAGTGAACAGATTTTTTAATTATTATTGCTAACTCCCCTAATGGGGCCTGGATTGGCAGAACTTTAGACACTTTTTCAGAAGAAATGTCAAGTACGCACTCGTCTCTCTGACTGCTGTTCAAATCAAACAAACTGGGCTAGACACTGAATAATAAGCTTTATTCACTCAAACCCTCCTTTTCATTGAAATACAAATTACTTTTAGAAATGGTAACTTGCCAAAATGCTGAAAAGACAAATTTTTTAAAACAACAACCACCATGCTGTTCCAGTCCAATGGCCAATCAATTTCCCACTTTACCACACTGGACTTTCAGCAAATAAGCATCCAAATCCTGGTTTTCCTCTCTCCAATAAATCAAAAATTACACAACCAGCCTATTCTTCAAGGCAGCCCTGTTGTAGGACCTTGGTAAAGGGGAATCAGATGAGGTTCATTTGAAACATAGATGCCAGTGTCATTTAAGTCCATGAGTCAATTCGAGCCATGATCATTGTTTTGGATTGGTTTATGAATGTATTGCGGCATCTTGTGTTTGTAGATCAATGCCAGTGTAAACAGGAAGATAAATATTTCAGGTTTAATTTTTAACAGCTACTTTTTGAAGACTAAGAAAGATACCAAAAACCCATAGAAAGTAGAGGGATAAATACCTTCCTGGTGGTCACCATTGCTTCTTTTCCCTAATTTTGGTCCATCTTAGAGATTTGGATTTTTTTTTCTGAACAAAAGTTATGTTTTTTGAATTGATTTCCATATTTTCCTCATCAGGTACAATATATACTCCACAGAAATTAAACTTTATGGTTAAAAAACAATCAAGATATAGTAATGGCAGCATTTTATTCCATTTAATCATTACCCTCCAGCCAAACGTTCCTGACGCTTCTTCTAAATCCCTTGCTCTAAATCGTTGGCCCTTGAAATCATTTTGTTTGGTGCTGCCACAGGAACTGCAGGTAAGAATTGAGATTCAATAAATCTAAGAGCTTTTTAGAGGTGAATTAATTAAATGTTTGATCAAATATAGCAGGCAAATTTTTAAGTTGATAATTTTTTATGGTTCGCAAATGCTGTTATAAATATCCACCCAACACATCATCCAACCCCCACCAGAATTGAACGCTACCTAGGGAAAAAAGAAAAATAAGCAAAATTAAACAAAAACAACCCATAGAGAGATTGGAAGAAAAAAAAGATTTCCCACCCCTGGTCTAGATAGTCCACTTCTCCTTTTTTTGGAAGTCTCATGAAGTTTTCCTTAGGTATAAGTTCTCTGCTGGAGAATCTATAGTCAACCCTTCTCTTCATCATATTCCTGAAACTGCCACCATCCTGAAATCTGTCATTGGCCATTGTTGTTACCTTTGGTAGACTTTGCCATAGTGTCTTGAGTGGGGGACAAGGGAAATTCTGATGGCTTTTTTAATCTTTGGAAGATCCAAAGTCATACCCTAGTCAACTTGATTTTTGAATTCTCACTTTTTCACCTAAGATCTAGAAAAGAATAAAGACAAAAGAAACAGATGTCATGTGCTCATTGACATATGGTAGCCAGGTAGAAAATAGGGAACCTCTGCCCCTCCACACTTAACAGCTCATAGCAGGTCTTGCCTCAGGGAGTGGCATACCAATGTTTTTGTATACAAACTCAGTTCCAGTTCGGTGCCTCCTGAATCATCAATCATTCCAGCTACTCAGTTAACCAGAAGACTCTTTTATTACCTTACAATTCCAGCCCCTCTGTAACTTATGGCCAGAAGCAGGCTTTCCGTGCCTCTATAAATTGGATTAGAATCTGGCATGAATATTAAGAATTCTCTGTATAATCCCCCAGAAAGGAAAAATCTGAGCTCACTCTGAGAACTAAGTCCTAACTGGTCAATCCTCTCCATTACATAGTCAAAAAAAAAAAAAATACATTTTTCCTGTGCTATTATCCAAGTCCATCTGAGGTTTTAAACTCAAAATGTAAAAATCCAAACTTATATCCTGGGAAATGTAACCCAGCATCTCTCCTGATAGCATGACCTGAATTTACCAACTGGAAACTGATTAGAAAAAGCATTGGTACAATGCAAACAATCATTAAATTCATCATTAAAATGAAAGGGTAGGACCATGCAACTTTTAAGGCCATTTGTAGCCCTGAATATGTGAAAATATAACTGCAGGTTTTGTTTTTTGTAGTAGTTGTACTACTGAACAATGGCATACAAATTAAATCTTAATAATTCAAATCTTTTTAAAAGAGCTTAAGGGTCCTCACTAATTTTTTTTTAAAAATAAATTTTATGGGTTCATTTTACTTTTATATCATAGGTATTTCTGGATATATCCTTCTTCCTCACATCATCCAATGCCCCCCCACACTCTACCTAAGGAAAAAAATAAGCAAAATTAAAACAACTCATAGATTGTGTTTAGCAAGTGCAGCATTTTCTTCTAATACTTTCCCACTTTACTGGTGCTCACTCTAGGATTCTCCTATTTCCTTGGATATTTTACATTCACTGTTCTATCTAGCATGAATATATTCCTTTACATTATTATTTTTGGAGTCTTGGGGGAGTGCAACAATCATTTCACTGCTCTTCTTCAATTTATAGTCTTTACTGGGTCATAGCAGTGGCTGAAAAACTTGCTCAGGCTCACACAATCAAAATGTTAGAGAAATAACTTGAATCCAGGTCAACACAACTCCACAGATGGATCTCAATACCACTCTATCTCTTACATAAATATGTCTTAATTTCTTCAATTATTCTTCAGACATCAAACACACAGGTTATTTCCAGGATTTTATTATTACAAATCAAGAAGTTATGGATCTTTTTGTCTGTTTTACAAATCGGTCTTTTTTCTTTTTTAATGACACCTTTAAGCTATAGTTCTAGCATGCATCTCTGTCAGAGAATTCCTTACATCCTTCAAGTACCACCTAATCTCTTCCATGTCTTTCCTGATCCCCTGTGGGAATTGAGTGAACCATGCTGAATCCCATCTTGTGACTCAATTCTGGAACTAGCTCAGTTCCTTTTGTATTCAATTATGGGTCTAGTCCAATTCCTGTCTTGTGAGAAAACTTTATTCAATTATGGAAAGTGTGAGAAAACTTTATTGCATTGTTTGAGCCTAGCCTTGTGTGGCTGGGAAGCTGGATCACCTCTACCTGTTGCTTAGAAACACTTAACTAAGGACATAGGTTATACTGACCAGAAACTCAGTCATATATGAAGGTTGATGGCAGAAAGTTTTCTCACAATTATATACCGCAAGCAATCCATATGTCATAGCTGAAAACAGGCTTTGTACTGGTCAATAAGTTATTGTTTCCACGTTCCTTTGATTGAATACAGTTACTTGGAAGGAGTGAGAAATTTCTTTTTCTGATTTCAGGAAATTACATCTGTTCATTCTCCCCCTTCGGACTTGGAAGGTTCCCTAATCTTTCCTCCAATTAGAACCTAATTTTGTATCCTAATTGTCTTCTTTTGATTAATTGGTTTTATTTAATTAATTGTTTTTTGTTTTGTTTTTTGATTTTGCAAGGCAGTAGAGTTAAGTGATTTGCTCAAGGTCACACAGCTAGGTAATTATTAAGTGTCTGAGGACAGATTTGAACTCAGGTCTTCCTGGCTCCAAGGCTGGTGCTCTATCCATTGTGCCACCTAGCTGCCCCCAATTGTTTTTAATACATAAACATGTCTCACTCTGTATTCAGTGTCTTTAACTTGATTGACCTGTTTATTATGCTTGTTTTGCTAATAAATTATATAGCTCAGATTGTTTCTATAACTATTATGAATTATCCACCAGACCTCCCAATTGTTAGGACTCTAACAAATCAACTACTTTGGATTACTATCCTATTTATTCTATTTCTATAAATGTGTTTGTGAGTATCCCCTCTACATATAATATATGTATGGATATATGAACTTGTCTCATTTGATAGATATCAACACCTCAAGAGTAGGGACTATTTCATTTTTCATCTTGTTTTTCCCTAGCAGAATAATGCTTTACAAAAGTTTCAAATTTGTGAGCGTCTTTTTAAAATTCATTTTTTTATATCACGTGTTAATCAATATTGTGTCACATAATATTTGAGAGTTAGAAGAAATGCTAAAGATTATGTAGCTAAATTCAGTAAATAGAAAATAAATCATTTCCTTCTGAAACATACTTCAATTTTCCAAGTTCTCTATTTCTATTAATGAACAGTAATTTTAATATCTCTTTGACCCAGTCAATTTGAAATCTAAACAATTGTCAAATTTTATCCATTCTAACAAAACTTTCACTCCCAATCCACCCCCTCCTTTCCCTTTTCTACTAAGGCTTTCTCTTCTGAATTAACAAAACATTTTTATATGTGATTTCTCTACCTAAGATTTCATTGCTGGTATTAACTTAACAGACCAGTTGATTAGTGGTTTCTTCTGAATTATAAAATATTAAAAGTAATTGATACACACTTGAGACTTCCAAGGTTGAAAATGTTTATAGAAAGATTTTCCCAAGATCAGGTGGATGTCAGTAGCAACCAGGCTCAATCTTGACACCCCTAAAGTGGCAGTCTCATTTAGTACAGCCAGTCCAGTACTTCAGCCTCCTTCTCTTTGCATTTCCCATTAATTACAGGTGGGAGGCAACAGGTAAAGCATTGTCTCAAAATCATACTACCTTCCCCATATTCTTTAGCTGAGAGGTATTTATGCTCCCAAGAAGAGCTGGATGAAAAAGTACTATCCTGATAACTGTTCCCATTTCCTATGCAAGTTCCATTTCTGTAGACAAAGGACTAAATAATATCCATTATCAAGAACCGTGGCAGAGTTTCAAAGAATTAAAGAATTAGAATGGACTTCAAAGTTCATATAGGCCAATTCCTAACTAAATAATCAATCTTAATTACACTGTCACTTGACAGGTGACCATCAAGTTTTTGTTTGAAGATCCACAATGACAAGAACTTTATACTTTCTTCTGCCTCAAAAGCAACCTATTCAATTTTTACATAGATTAAAATTGCTATAGTAATTTTCCTTGTCATAGTGAAAAATATACCCTTCTATGGTGTCTAACCAGTGTAGAAAACCAGTACTATTACTGTGATTCACTGAAAGCTTGTTTGGTAACAACTGCCCTTCTAAGTTGGTTGCTAACAATATGATAGTCAATGGCAAGTTGGCAGATAAGGTCTACTGTATGTGCACCATTTAGTCCATATTCAGTAATTTATAACTTGAAAGTCTGGTAATCCAAGGCATTTGATTATGGCAAAAATGTTTGATTAAAATGATTTTTGATCTATTTTTAGATCTTCATATACTTGGGAAATGGGGCAGATAGATGGCACAATGGATAGAGCACTGGCTGTGGAGTCAGGAGGACAGGAGTTAGAATTCAACCTCAGATCCTTGAGACTCACTAGCTGTGTGACCTTGGGTAAGTCACTTAACTTTGACTGCCTTTCATCCAAGACATCCTAGCCACTGGACCCAGTTGACTCTGGAGGAGGAAGTGAGGCTGGTGACTTACACATCACCTCTTCACTCAAATCCAATTCATATGCTTGTCATGGCATCACCTCCCTGATGTTGTGGTCTTCAAAAATGAAGGACAAATATTATTTTAAATATTATTATTATACATAGGTTCTAATTTTTCCAAATATGCTAAAAGTTTCCTAAATCTCTCATTTATCCTGTCACTATTTTGTTTGTATATAGATGTTGTATGTTATCTCTCTTATTAAATGTTGAGCTTCTTGAGAGCAGGGATTGGGTTTTTTCCTTTTCTCTGTATCCTTAAGATTAGCATATCATCCCCTCATTCAAATCTAATTCACTGGCATGTCATGGAATCACCTCCCTGATGTCATGGTCTTCTTTGAGAATGAAGGACAAGCAACAACAACCACCACCATCTGTGAAATCTTACACTAGAAATTTCATCCCTCTGGGTTTCATTTTCCTCATTTATCAAATGAGGGGTTAGACTAAATTATCTCTAAAATTCTTCCTAACTCTTTGATCCCATGATTCATAATCCCTCTTTGACATGACAAAGCATAACCATTTGAAAACTGCCATCATATTTACCCTAAGTATTCTCTGAGCAAAGAATCCTAGTTCCTTTTCACTATGCTCATGTATCATAGTTTCAAGATGCCTCACCATCCTGATAGTCCTTGTATGGATTTCCTCCAGCTAATTTACACTTCTTTTAAATTCTGACCAACTGGACATAAGTACAAAAAGCAATATGTAGCTCCTGTAATCCTGTTTCATATCTTGCCACTGGACCCAGATGGCTCCAGAGGAGAAAGTGAGGCTCAGCACAGTCTCTTCTCCCCACTCAAATCCAATTCACCTATATGTTATGGCACCACCTCCATAATATCATGGTCTTCTTGAGAACAAAGGACAAACATCACAATCAGTGTACTTTGCAAACTTGATGGGTCTATCATCTCTACTTTTAATTCAATGATAAAAGAAAATTTACCTCCACCAATTCAAGAATAATTAAATACACAAAACATGTAATATTTGTTATATAGGGTTTTTGACATTGAAATTTATTGTTTTATATTATGAAATCTTTCATGTTTTTCTGTACACAAGCTAATTTTTTTTGTGATTTTTTTTATTTTGTAAAAAAATTTAAAAGTACCAAAAAAAGAATAATTCAGTCCAACAAGAATTAAGTAAATGCCTACATATACTAGATGCTTTAATAAATGCAGGTTGGTTTGAATTGGATACCAATTTTCTAGCAAAGAGATCTATTTAGAGTCAGGAGGATCTAGTTTTAAATCTGTTTCTGACAGTGGTTTTGTGAATATGAGCAGACATCTGACTTTTTATGAACCTCAGTTTTCTCATCTGCAAAACAAATACATATAATACCTGCCCAAATGGTTGTTGTAAAGCTAAAATAAAACTTTGTTAAAATAAGTCATGTACTTTATACACTTTACACTTTATAAATGGTAATTACTATTAAATCATTATTCAATGCAAAGTATTATTGCTAAGCCTGAGGGGGATTAGAGATATATAACAGTCTCAAATATCTAAGAAACTCTCAAAGAGGACAAAAATTAATATATACAAATAAGCAAAACACAAAGGAAAATGTGACAAATGAAAAGGACATTATTAACTAAAGCTCTGTGAAAAATATGAGGAGAGAATAATAACTTTTCCTTGAAAGAGTCAAGTTTGGCTTCATGAAGGATGAGGCATTGAAGTATAAGGAAAGGAAAGACTTCAGTATATGAGGGATTGAGGGGGAGATAGTGTATAGAAGGTGACCTGAAATGGAAGAGGACAGAATAAGAAAGAAATAAGGGGGTTTGTCTTGTTTTACTGAAATGTAGAATGTTTAGACATGACATAAGATAAGGCAGAAAAAGAAGTCTGGAATAAGTTTACAAAGAGCCTTTTATGGAAGGAGGAGTTCATTTTTCATTCAGAGAGCAATGGGAAAATAGGAAGATTTTTGAGTACAGAGCGAGGTAATCAGATAGGAAGATTTCTAAGGCAGCAGTGAAAAGAATAGATTGTAGAAGGAATCCAATGTGAACAGGAAGACCAGTTAGGAAATTATATAAAACAAGGCAAGAAAGCATGGAGACTTGAACTGGCTGGTTGCAGGAGGAACAGAAAAGAAGGAATAGATGGTGATCAATAGTCTTTGGTTTAGTTGAATAGTTCTGAAACCTCTTAGCTGTATTATCAGTTAGCATACAACTCTTCATCTTATCCACAAGAATACTAAATACTAAAAGAGACATTGTCAAAGGCCTTGCTGAAATTCAGGCAGATTGTGTCAATGATATTCCCTTGATATAGGAACTGTCAAAAAAGGAAATGAGTTTAGTTTGGCATGACTTGTAACTAATGACTGCTGGCTCAATTTGATCACCGCTCCCTTTTCTATGAATTCATAGACCATCCCTTCTGATAATCTATTCTAGAATTATGAAATGTGCCTGGAATGGACGTCAAGTATGCATTAGCATACAATTTGAAGCATATAAATTCTTTCCCTTAAAAAAACTGAGACATTTATTCATTCCCCAGTTCACATTAGTATTTCTCCTTCAAAAATCAGTAGTAATGCTAATGAAATCATATCCACAAGGTTTTTGAGTAACTTAGGTTGTAGTTCATCCAGATTAATTAAATTGAATTCACTGAGAACAACTATGTTTTTTTCTTACCATCTGCTCACTTACTGTGGGTTTCAATCCTATTGAAAAAGTTACTATTCCTTTTTTCCTGGTCTGAGATCATTCTCATTAAAAGAGAAACACAAGTAAAATAGGAAATGAGTAGTTCTATCTTTGTCATCTTTCTTTTGTTTTTTTCCAATTGGCTTTATCACCTTAATATAGGTATATATTTGTATTTATGTATATATATATGTTTTATTCATATATACATACATTTATATGCATCTATATGTTTTTATTTATATACATTTACATATAAACATATAAATATACATTTAAACATTTAAATATACATTTATTTATATACATTTACATACATATAAACATATAAATATACATTTATTTATATACATTCACATATCCATGTGTGTGTGTGTGTGTGTGTGTGTGTGTGTGTGTGTGTGTGTGTGTGTGTAAAATATATTTTGTTTTATAAAACCTTTATGGGGCTGTTAGGTGATGCAGTGGATAAAGCACCAGGCCTGGAGTCAGGAAGATTCAACTTCAAGAGTTTAAATCCAACCTCAGAGACTTACTAACTTGTGATCCTGGACTTAAACACTCTTTTGCTCAGTGTCCTCATCTGTAAAATGAGCTGGAGAAGGAAATGGTAAAGTACTCTAGTATCTTGCCAAGAAAACCCAAAATGAGATTGCAAAGAGTCAGATAGGACAAAATGATGAACAACAAAAATCACCTTTATTTTCAAATATATTCCTTCATTTTTCTCTCTAACCAGTGAGACACCTTTTGCAATAATTAACAAAAAGGAAGGGGGAGAGAAATTCAGCAAAATTAAGGAACAAATCAATTGAATTTGAGCAGATGAAGAATAGGTCATGTCTATAGTTCCCGACCTCTGCAAAGAAGGAACGAAGTTTCCTTTCCTCATCTTTTCTCCCAGGACCAAACCTGATCATTATAATTCCAACATATTCAATTTCTTTGTTTTTGTTCTTCCCACTTACATTGCAGTAGTCATTTTGTGTATTGTTGTCTTGGTCCTGCATTTTTCACTCTGCTATAAATCCATCATCTTTCCAACTCATTCTAACCCCAAAACAACAATAACTACCAATTCTGTGGATGCTTTAAGGCATTTGAAGTATGCCTTACTATAAAGATGTTCTGTTACTTGATTTCCCTTTTTTCCAAATTAAAAGGTAAAAATGCAATTTTTTGTTCTCTTTAGCTTATCTCACAAGCCTCTGATTATACTGGACTTTAACCTTCCAGAAACAATTCTTCTTTTTAAACAGAGACCACTTTATTAAATAGGGTTCTTTTTGTATTTGTCCTAAGTTATCTATCCCAGCTTCAATTTCTTGTACATGTCCATTTACATTTTTGTCAGCTCCCGCACATAACCACATCACTCAGTTAGTAAACAAGGGGATGTTAAGGGCTTACATTTACCATGGAATGTGCTAACCTCTCTGGATCAACCCTTGCCCCCAAAAGGCAAAAGAACAATCTTCTGTCAAGAAGCATAATTCTAATAACTTTGTAGTTATAAGATATACACAGAGTAGATGGAGGCAAGCTATAAAAGGAAGATCTTAGTAACTGGGAGGATCGGGAAAAGTTTGTGTTTAATGGTAGCCATGTCTGAGGGATGAGTGGGGGGAGAAGGAAAACAGAGAAATTTACATAATAATATTATTATACATTTAAAAGGAATAGCAAGTTGTACATAACAGATTTGCTATTTCATGTGCAATCCTCTTTTATTGTTATATTATGTTATGGAAATACTTGTTTTATTCCATAAATTAAAAAAGAAGGTGAACCTTGGGCTCAATCTTGAAGAAAACCAGAGAAGCTGAGGGAAGCAGAGGATATTAAGCATGGGGGACAGATAGTATAAAAGTACAGAATCAATATGAAAGGAAGGTAGGTAGTTAAATATAGCTGAAGCAAAGAAGCTGAGAGGACAGTATAAATAGGGTTTGAAAGGTAGAAAGGGGCCAGACTATACCAAAAATAGAAAGGAGCTTATATTTGATCCTGGAGATGATAAGGGGTACTGCAGGAGATCACTGAGTAAGTGGGTGACATGGGCAGATCTGCCCATGGTAAACTGCCTTGGTAGCTGAGTGAAAGATGGATTGATTTGGGGAGAGACTTGAGATAGGAGGTGATTTTGTGATGAGGCAATAATGTCTTGAATTAGGGAAGTGTCTGTGTGAGATTCATGTGAGAGATGTTATAAATGTACAAAGGATACCAACAGGCAAAAGACCGCACACAATGAGAGAAGTTTCAAGTGAAGATTTTTTAAGGATCCAAGAGAGGAGAATGTTTTTAAGTAGCAGGGAAGGAGACATAGATATGAAGACAAGAGGGAGGTGGTGATGATAGTGGAGGCAATTTGCTGGAGAAAGAGAGAGAGGAGAATGGGATAAAGAGCACATGTAGAAGGATTTACCTTGGCAAGGAGAAGGATCATCTCTTCATCTGAGATTGAAATGAAGGAAGAAATAAAGAGATGTTTAAGTGAGGCAAAATAAAGAGATAAGAAAGAATTCTTAGCAAATAGCTTCCATTTTTTTAAAGTAAAGTTAATGAGGCAAAGCTGTAAAATAGGCAGATGAGGGAGAAGGTACCATGGGAGACGATGAGACCAGAAGGTTTGTAATAGCTGAGGAGAGTGGGTGGCAAGTCAATTAGGGAGGAATAGGATGTTTGCTTTGTTGTGAGTGAGAACATGGTTGAGATTAGAGCATATAAATTTGTAATGAGCCCAGTCAGCCCAAAGTAGTGATTTCTTCAAGTTTTTAGATACTTCCCTTTTTGTTCCTAAGTAAAATAAATTACGATACTAAATTTCTGGAAATTGTTCTTGAGAGTTTCTCAAATGTCTTGAGATCAAGCATGGGATCTTACTAGACAATGAAGTATGGTTTCCTAAAATCTAGGGTACTTGTCAAATTATACCGTACGTCTTCTTTATTTATCACAAATTCTGAGTCACTGCATTCCAAGGTTGTCTCCAATATTTCTTATTTCAGTTACCCGTTCCTCCTTACTGGCCAGAATCAGAATAGTAGCATCCTTCATCATTTTCTCCTACTTCGGAAAGATTTCAATTAAGTTTCACTTTACTCCCCACTCTAAAAAAAATGATGAATTGAAATAAGGTAAGTTTTAATCACATTCTCTAATAATATTAACAAGGCATTTTCCAAGTCTCATGAAGCCAGATGTAGGAATGGATTCTATTTTTCTTTTCAAAATACTTACACTTTCCACAAAGTGAAAATTGTTGCCCTTGTAAAATGTGAAGATTCAAGGACAAAAATAATGTTAAAAAATTCAGTAGCTATTTTTTGGCATGGAAAAGAAGGAAACTAAACTCTCCTTGTGCTATTTGAGGCGACATGATAGGACAGTTACTTGAGGGATGAGTGGGGGGGAGAAGGAAAACAGAAATTTACATAATAATAATATTATTATACATTTAAAAGGAATAGCAAGTTGTACATAACAGTTACTGTTCTTCAAAGAAGCAATGGGGAAACAGCTTCTCTCCCTCATTCTCTGCATTCTACTAGGATTATTGAATGCATATTCTTGTTTTTAGAATATTCTAAATACCTCCACCCATTCCAGCCCATCAGTAGGCATCACAGAACAAACCAGTTTCTCCCACCTCAGCTCTGTTACCAAATGGATTTTGACAGGCCATTAGGAAACACCTTCCCAGACTGGCACCCTTCCCCCAATCGCAAAGACTTTGTGTAGTGGTAATCCAATACAGGAGATCTTAATGATAGTTTACATATTTTTAAGACACAGGCACTAGAGTGCATGCAAAACCATTATGAGTCTCCATAACAAACTCTTCTAGCCTATTAACAGTAGGACACAGGCATGCCCCTCCATCTCCACTGAAAGATGCTCAGTTACATTTTTTAGACACAGCTGTATATTACCTCAGGAACAAGGACACACTTCTTGATTTTGTGCACTTAAGATTCACAGAGAATGGTGCTACTTTTAGAGGGCATCTTCCTCTTCCCAAAACAGTTAGATATTAACTTGGAAATATCCAAATAAATGCTCCTCCACCTGCCACCACATCATAGTCACAGTCAGATAGATTTCATTCTACTTGCTGAAGAACCCAAACACTGCCATTACATTGAAATAGGTATCTGAGAATCTGTGGGTTTGGTTTTGTTCTTAAATAACTTCCCATGGGAAAAGTAGTCTACTCCATCCTATTACTGAGGCATTTTTGAGATATAGTCAACCTCCACAGAGTAGACTCCTATCAAACTGAATGTGTATCTTAGAGTTTGTCTTATTCAAAATTATTAACTAGAAGTAGATTTGCTATTGTTGTTCTGTTGTGTGTGACTCCATCTGTGACTCTATTTGAGGTTTTCTTGGCAAAGGTCCTGAGGTGGTTTGTAATTTCCTTTTCCAGTTCATTTTACAGATGAGGAAACTAAGGCAAACAGAGTAAATGATTCATCCAGGGTCACACAACTAGTAAGTGTCAGAGGCTGGATTTGAACTGAGGTCTTCCTGACTCCAGACTGGCACTCTCTCCAAAGTGCCATCTAACTGCCTTAGTTTAATCATTTTCAGTGGTGTCTAAGTCTTCATGATCCTTTTGGGGTTTTTCTTGGCAAAGATACTGGAATAGTTTGTCATTTCCTTTTCCAACTCACTGTATAGAAGGAGAACCTGAGGTAAACAAGATTAAATGACTTGCCCAGGGTCACACAACTAATAAGAGTCTAAGGCCACAGTTGAACTCAGATCTTCCTGATTGCAGGGCTGATACTCTATCCATGGCACCCCCTAGCTATCCTAGAGGAAGCATGGTATAGTGAATAAAGGGCTGGCAGTAGAATCGTGAAGACCTGGATTTGGATATGATCTCTGACATAAACTAGCTGTGTGATCCTTCACTACCCCCTATCAATTCTCTAAGGCCATAAGTTCACGATAACTTGGAGTACCGGTAGAAGAAGCTTCCAAATTGGGAAATCTCCAATCTGATGAAATTGTAGGTCTATACCAGAAACAAATAAACAAACAAATCTTGACATTTATATGTCTCTATTGTTACAAAAATATGTCTTATCTTAGTCCTCACACTAACACTACCCCCATTTTATAGATGAGAAAAGTAAAGTCTTAAAAGGATAAATGACTTGCCTGAGGTCACACAGAGATTAATTGACAGAACTTGGACTCAAACCCAGTTCTTCAGACTCTGATTCCAGGTCTCTTGCCACTACATCAAAAAACCATTTTCACTCATCATTTAGCTCAGCTATTAACAGCACCATAAGGGAATATGTGTAATTTAGTAGTTGAAATTATATTTTCGAAATGAGCCCTATTAAATTCTGATTGCAAGCGGGTGTAGAGCAAGATTGCTCATTGCTGCTTTGGTGTTTTTGAAGATTCATAGGAGGCAATCATGATAGTTTCCAGGAAATTAAAGAGAGGCACAAAAGACTGAGTTCACGGACATTAGCAGTGTAATCCACATGCTGCATGTATACAACTATTTCTTGGGGAAAAAAGTCTCATCAATCAATGCATTTTGGTTTTGGATTACAGCCATTTTCATATTATCTCTTCCTCCTTGTTAGGATGGAAAACAGGTAAGCAAAATCAACTTACCTAGTCAACGTATATACAACATCCTGCTCACGTAATCTCCCACTTCTAATAAAGGGGGACATATTTCATTATCTATTCTTTGGGACCATTATTGATTTTTCAGTGACATGAGCAACATAGTTCTTATCTCAAACTTCATCAAGTTAAAAAAAGGAACAAGTAAAAGTTTAAAACATTATAAATAACATTTGAGTCCAATCCTTGGCTGGTTTTTCCAATGCACCAAAGAAATCGAAATGGAATTTAACTAGCAACTAAATCATAGAATATTAAAACTGGAAGGAATTTTAGAGATAATTAATCCAACCTCTTCATTTTGTAAATAGGTAAAATGAGATCCCAAGAGATGAAGAGTCTTGGTCAAAGCCTGGAGGATCAGAGCCAGAACCGGAATTTCCTTATTCTGCCAGCTGCTGGTCATTTATAGGGATGACAAAAGTAAAAGTGACAGGATATAAAGTTCCTATAGCAAAAAGTCACCGTTTTTAGGTTAGTTACCACCAAACCAGAAGGGAAATTCAAAGTGACAAAAACCTGCTTCCTGTCCCATGTAGATCCAGCAAATTTTCCTTAAGAGAAGCTGTAGTTAACTACATGGTATGTTTATTTGTTTGTTTTACATAGCTAGATGTGGAATGAGGAACAGCAACAGTATGGATAATATCAAAAACAGTAATTATAATAATAATAATATTTATATAGCACTTTAAATGTGATAATCAGTGTTTTGCAATTATTATCACATTGATCCTCACAACAACCCTGGGAGATGTTATTATCCCCAGTTTACTTAAGAAGATCACTAAAATCTATAGTAAATCCCCAAATCTCATATTAACCATCCATCCCAACCAAACTCTACTAAAAAGGAGTCAATATATATTCTAACAAGTGCCAACATTGATTTGTTGGAATACGATCAAGTTCCCTTTACCAGCCCATCTTCCATCAAAGGCCAGTTTTTTTTAATGATAGAATACATAAGCAAGAAAGAAGGGATAAAAACATATTTAATCTTCTTTTGGTAGGGAGATGGGGGACTACTGGGGCAGAATGTTGTATACACTATCAATATTTTATTATTTTGTTCTACTTAATAGATCTTTGATAAAAGTGAGGATTCAATTTGGGGGAAGGGATATATATATATATATATATATATACATATATATATATGAAACATTTAAATGATTATGCTTTCTAAAATGTATACTAAATAAGGCAGATAGATAAAAAAGAAAACAGTAAAGGGAGTAATATGAAAAGTACCCAACATAGATAATAAGCCACTGAAGAACCAAGATTAGATAGTCGGTTTTCATTTTCATTTCTAAGTTCATTTTGAATGCATTTTCTCCCATTTCTCCTCCAGGATCTTTCATTATTTACTGAGGCAGCTACTGATTTTCAAAAGTAGTCTAAAGGGGCAGAAATTCATACCTATATTCCAAACACCCTTGGATCTTTCCTCCTTGCTTTCCAGTTCAGCAATTTCAAAGGAATACTCCCCAAATGTAATCTGCCAAGTCCATTAAAGGGTAAACTATGACCATATAATCTCTTGCAAAGTCTTTTCACTAATATAATACCCATTGTTCTGTTCTGCATTTTCAATGACAATACAAAATAGTCTTCCCCAAATAGGAAAAAGTCTACTTCATTTCTTAGAGTAATGATCTGGTCAGCACTGAAGTTAAAAATCAGACCAAGATTCAAGATCTGACTTGACCTCTTGCTTTGAGATCTTCGGAAAATTCACTTGTTCCTTCGAGGTCTCATCTCTCTCATCTAGAAAGAAGGGGATGAACTCTGAAGTCCCTTGTGGCATTAACATTCTATAAGTTCCTTCCTTCGTGAGGTTTTAAAGTTATGCCTTTAGGTTTCCTCCAGTGTACAACTCCCTTTGTTGACCACAGTATAAAACCACACATTCCTTAACTGCTTCTATCCAACCCTGGCTTCTCTCTAGTGTGGATGAGAGTTGATTGCCTAGGTTGTGGTGGGATTTGTGGCTTCCTTTCCCAGAATGAAACCAAGACTGGTTCCCAAAGGAGGTGTTTGACCGAAGCACAAGTCTCCCTCTATCTTTATAACTTGAGGGAGTGTTTGTAACCTAACTGGTTATAGATAATGGTGGGGGATGTCTGGCCTTAAAATGCCAGATGGGATCAACAGGTTGAAATAAAAGTAACACTTCTAATTTTGTCTGTGTTTTTCAGTCCCCAGGAAATAATGTCCACAATATAGTAAAACTGCTGATAGGATTGTAGACTGTTAATGATGGGGGCAACTTAGATAACAGCCCAATCATTTTATAAAATATAACATTTTTCAAATGGGAAAATTATAAACAAAAAAGGAAGTTATTTATATTTGTTATCAGGCTAAACATGAAACCAATCAATCAATGAATATTAATGAACATTTAATTAATTAACACCACTGAGAATGTAAGAAAATAAAAGACATAAATTGACTCTTAACCTGTCTCCTAAGTATCCTAGCCTTCTGTTTGCAGAAAGGACACATTTTTAAACACATCAAATAATTTTTGGTGAAAAACAAGAAAGGCATAGGAATTTGAATCCCAAGTTATAAAAAGAAAGGTCTATAGAAAGGAGAGCTGTGGGGACATGGTAGCTGGTTTGATAAAGCCATACTAAATCAAGCCTTTCAAAAAGTATACAGTAGGAGAAATTATAATAATAACAGCAATAATATAGCTAATAATAATAATAATAATAATTGCTATCATTATACAGCACCTATTATAGTCCAGGCAGCAAGGGGCAGTTAGGTGGATAAAGCCCTGGGCCTGGAGGTGGGAAGACTGAGGTTGACTAACTATATGATGCTGGGCAGGTCATATAACCTTATATGCCTCAGTTTCCACATTTGTAAAATGAACTGGAGAAGGAAATAGCTAACCATTCCAGTGTCTTTTGTCAAGAAAACTCCAAATACAACTCAATAAGAACAATGATGTGCTAAACACTTTATAATTATTATCTCATTTCATCCGCACAATAACCCTGGGAAGTAGGTAATAGTATTCCTGTTTTACAGATGAGAAAACTGAGGCAGAAAGAGGTTGAATGATTTGTTCAGGGTCAGCTAGTAAATGTCAGACTAAATTTCTGATTCCAAGTCCAACGCTCTACCCACAGTGCCACCTTGCAAATGTTATCTCTCTAATATACTAAAGAATCAGAGCTGGAAAAGTCTCATCTTCCACCTTTCAGAGAGACTGTACTAAACCTGAGAGGAGCAGTGGGTGGTGAGGAAAATTCAGCATTGGGTATTATGAGGTCTTGTGCTCTTAGTTGAATTCTTAGCTCTGGACCTTATAATAGGTGTGTGATTTTGAGCAATGGTTTAAACCTTTGTAAGCTTCAGTTGCAAAATGGAATAATATTCCTCTATAATGCATGAGAAAGTGCTTTATAACTACAATTAGTGGTGGTAGTTGAAGTAGGAGCAAATTATAAAATCATAGAATAGGAATAGAGAGAGTAGAGGAGAGGGAGAGACAGGAGAGAAGAGGGAGAAAAGAGAGCAGAGGGGAGGAGGGGAGGAAGATGGAGGGGAAAGGAGGGAAGGGGAGGGGAGGGGGAAGAAAAGAAAGAAGGAAAGAAAGAAAAAATGACTGCAAAGTAGACTTGTTTTTATAGTTATTAACTTGCTGAGTCCCCCCCCTCCCCTTACTGAGTACTGGCTGGCACTAGCCAGGTCCAGCTTATCTTTGCCAACCATCATTCTTAGACTATGCCACAATCTGTCATCAATCATCCTTTTGTTTTTCAGGTACAGCCAGCCCTGGTACAAATGTACTACCCTAGCCTTAAGTTCCCATTGTCAGGGTTTGTTTACTCCAGCGACATCACGTCATCTGTACCTCACCCCATGGAGCATCAGTGAGGAGGCTGTCATTCACAGAGAAGGCTAGAAACAAACAGCTTATCACTGCCCCTTTGTATAGGAACAATCAGTGCCCAAACCATAGGAATGACCAGGGAGAGGAAGTCTTAGAAGCAATGTCCTGTCTCCCCATCACCACCACCCCATTTCCTAGTTTTCATGGAAATTTTGGATATAAAGGAATGCACAGTTTCAGTTGCAAAGAATTCTTACTGCCTAAAGAGCATCATCCAAATGGCTCTGGATTCAAGACAAGATCAAAGGCACCTAAACAAATTAAGTCTCATGGAGAGTAAAGATCATAGAATTAGGAGTCTTTCAAAAAGTGGCTTGATGGAACAACCTAAATGGCTGTCTATTGCCTCCTTGATAAACTCCTTATTTAAGGAATTTGCTCATTTGACCTGAATCTACCTTTCCAGCTCTGCTTCCTCCTAATCCTCTGTGATATACTGTTAATCCCCATCTTCCTCCAGGATGTCTCTACTTCACCGCCTCATGGGTACCTCAAATTCAGCATGTAAAAATCTAATCGATTCTACCACCACAGGACTAGTTCAGGGGTTACTTCTTCTATGAAACCTTCACTAACTCTACCAACACCCCCACCCTTCACTCTGACCTTATCTGGACATATTTCCTGTGGCTCACATTCTTTATATCTTTCCATTGCCCCTTCTATACCTTGTCTGGTATTATACTTATCTGTGGATGCGACATAGCCCATAAAATGATAATGATAGCTGATCCTTTTAAATTATTTGAGAGACAGAATTATGTCATCTTTCATATTTGTCTTCTCAGAATCTCCTACAGTTCTTTGGGCACAGTGGATATTGAAAAAAAAGTTGAAGTGAAATCCATTGTTCTAGCCAACCCATTTCATAACTTCTTTGGGGTTTTTTGTTCCCATATCATTTCTCATCTTTGACATGACTCTTTGTCAAGGAGTCTCTATTTTGCTAAACACTATCTTATCCTTCAAATGATACCTTCTTTATGAAGTTTTCACAATCATGCCAAAAAGAAATGATTCCTTCTTTCTTTTAATGTCTATCATTCGTCTTGGATGACATTTGTTTAGCATTTATCACTAACTGTCTACTCACTATCTTTTCATTTCCCCATTTCAGCTATGGAGTTGCATCACAAGTATTTCTAAAGACATGCATATCTTATAATTTGGTGTCTTTCCCACAATTCCCTGAGTATAAGTAGCTACTGCTCTGGTGATTGACTTACTTTAGATGATGTATTCAATTAAATTATGATTATGCTTAATTTCATTTAAAGTCAGATTAATTGGATTTAAAAATCCTTGCTTAATTGTTTTTGATTATGAAAAGCTGCCAAAATATACTAATTGAGTACATTTTATAATATCTAAAACATTTATGAGATATTAATATTCTTAATAGCATTTTAGAAGTTGATATAAATAAAAAGATTTTTCAAGTTATGAAGGATTTGTATTTTTTCTAATAATGTACAAGAACAAGAACAGATAACTCAATTATAATTTCTTGAACAGTCAATGGATCACACTGGTAAAGTTAAATATGGCAAGAAAAGGGGTACAGCATTAGAACAAAATCCTTGGACTTGGCAGTCCCATATTTACCAACCTGGCCCTCAACTTCCTTTCCACCTCCTCCTCCCAAACTCTGTGGTCCAATCTAATGGAGAAAAATACCGCATTAAAAGGCTCTGGACACAGCCAGAAAGTGGCATGCAAGCCTTGCTCCAGGCAAGATAAAGCACCTGGTAACCTCAGAGCTGAGTCCAAGTCTGGAGGTAGGGGACAAGGAAGATTACTGGAGTGAATGTATCACAGTCCAGTTGCTGACATCAGGGAGGAGAAGATTCAGAGGGTGCTTCTTCTCCTTAGTGGGCAGCCCAATGGCTCAATCCTGGGTCCAGCTCCAAGTTACAACTCCCACAGCAGTCTATTGCTATAAAATCCTTTTCCCCAGGCTTGTCTTCCAATAAGGTCAGAGTGCCCCCTTCTCACTACTTGACCCAGGGAAATTATGCCACAAAGGATGTCCTGAAACAGAGTGAAAGAAACAGAAGGATAAGTGGCAAAGGTGGAGCACATGGCTGAGTTCTCCTGTCCAATGCCACTGCCTCTGGAAAATCTGTGTCTTTCACTTCTTTCTTGTTTCCTAAGCATAGAGCATGGTGTCCTGAAAAAGTCCATTCTCCTAGAAAGTTTGCAGGTAATGATAAGAACTAATCTGTTTATCGCCAAACAAAATCCACCTCCCCTCCTCATGTACTGTAATCAACTGAGGAGGCTCTACTCCACTTGGATGATGGTTAGCAAAATCCTACCTCTTTAACCTTTATTAATCTTTATGATTCAGAATTCTTAAATGAAAACTCATTTATTTCCTCAACTACCTCTGATTCAACTTTTGTCTCTAACAACTCAAAAGTGACCCTTCCTAATAATCATTCTCTCTTGTCCTTCATCGTATTGAAAAGAGCTCCATTATGCCCTAAAAACTCTTCTCTCTATCTTCCTTCTCCTAATCCTTGCTTGCTTATCCCTTCTAACTCCTGGTGATCAATAGATTGTAGCTGCCTCCTGATGACGTCACATCTGTAGGCACCTTCTCCAAGACTGACCACTCCTCTTTGCACATCTCTGGCATCCAGGGTCAGGAGGAGGTGTTGGCACATTCTTTGGACCCCAATGGCACTTTCAGTCCCTCCCAGGCCATCATCACTCAACAACTTCTGTGACTTAACCCCCCCCCCCAAGTCTAGATCATTCTTGCTGTAATCTAATAGACCTGGAGATCTCTACCCCCTTCTCTCTCTATTCATCAAATGAGCAGTTGAACCTCTATAAGACAAAGTTATGGTACTAGTACTAAGGGGATCCTGAAAACATATGTGACAGTCTTGCCCTCCCCAGGACTTTATAATCTAGCTGAGGAAGGAGAGGAGTGGTATAATGGTTAATGTTTAACAATCAACTCTACAGAAAAAATATACATATATACATATATATATATATATATATATATATATACAGAACATATTTTTAAGTTTAATCTGCATTATTATTTTCTCCAACACTTTCTGGACAATGTGAAAAAACAATAAATCACACATTTATAGGGTTTGATGATTTCTAAGATACAAATGTTCACACTAAAAATTCAACACTTGGCTTTGGCTAATTTATATGGGGGGATAACTAAGTAGTGCAGTAGATAGACAGATGGGCTTGGAATCAGGAAGATCTCACATTGTGTGACCCCGAGGCAAGTCACTTAACCCTGGTTGCCTCAGTTTCTTCAACTGTAAAATGAGTTGGAGAAAGAAATGGCAAGCCATTCCACTATCTTTGCCAAGAAAATGCTAAATGTGCTCATGGAGAGTAAAACGCATTGAAATGACTGAACAACAGCAAAAATCCACATGAACTGGTTCAAACATACCCCTTAATAGAATCAACATGGGGGGTGAGGGGAAGAATGAGAAAAGTACTATAAGGAAATGGGAGACTTGTTTAATAGGGACATGCCTAACATCATTAAGCGGTAAAGAGGTCAAATGCAGGACCTCTGAGTTTAAATTCAGAGCTCTTTTCATTATATCCAACATGTTATGGGTGAGAAAATGTTGCAATCCTGAGAATAAACTCTCTGAGTGAGCCTTCTGCTCTGAGGAACTACCTGAATTAGGAGGAATCAAAGATAGACAGTCAGAAATGGTGAAACCCTTCTAGTATACTAACAATCTCAAATACAAGGCAGTAAATAGATAATAAATATAAAATAATAAATGAATATAATAAAATATAAATATTTATATTACATAAATAAATTTTAAAATTAAATATTAAAAAATAAATAAAACAAAACATTATTTCAATGATTAGAGAATAAGTGACATAGATAATAAATTCTGTAGGAATCCAGAGAATAGAGAAGTCATTTCCAACTGGTAGGAAGCAGAAGATGAGTCTTCATGGAGAAGGTAACATTTAGGCTGGGCCTTGAAGAATGATGCTAGGGAGACATAGCAGTAGCCAAGTAGAAAAATTAAGCACTTGCAGGTTTATTGATGCCAGTTGAGGAGGACTTACTAATAAACCCACCTTATTCTCTTTTGATTAGAGGCAGAGGAAAAACACATCAGGACCCAGGATAAGGAATGAAGAAAAGATAGATAGGGAGATAAGTGCCACCTGATAGAGTAAATGAAAATAAAGCAAATTTGAAGTCAGAGAAGGCCATGAAGAAGTTAACAAGAGAATTGAAATAAAGTCAAGAAACCAGAGACAGAGCAGAAAGTTCAGCATCCAGACGGCATAAGACTGATCAGCAATTATTGTTTGAGGGATTGGGGGTTTGTTTTGCTTAACTATTTACATCTTTAATTTTTTAACTTCCCAAATTGTATCAAGGAATATGATGTGTATCAATAGACTGCAATAACCATATAATCAGTAAGGAGCTCTGGGGGAAAACTGGAGAAAAGGATGTCAGGAAATTGAAGGATAGGAAGAGAAGAGAGGCTGGTCATGTAGGAAGATTAAGCATTGGGCAGGTAGACAGCTAGCATCCTCCTCTGTTACCCTAGCAATGTGAGAGGAAGTAAGAAAAGTTTTCCAACATGTTGAGTACCTACAGAATGAACATTGGGGAGGACATGAACTGCCCAGGATAAACAGGTATAGATAAGTCTCAATCTGTGCCATGGAAAGAATTTTTGAATCTGTGAAATCACAGATCTATTTGGATATTGAATAATTATTTCAAAGTTTTCAAAATGCATTCATTTCCAAATATATCTACCTTCTTTCTTCCCTTGTAAAAAAAAAGAGCATAACAATATAGAGAAAAGAAGAAGGAAAGAGCAATCCACTAAATCAAGTCATCAATTGAGACTGAAAATCCCTTTAATGTATTTCAACTACAATCCAGTAGGAGCGAGGGCTTCTTGATGACTGCATAGAGAGGAAGCTAATGATTTCAACTCCTTGGATTCTTAAAGGAGTTACTGTCTTAGTTCTTTGAAGTTGTTTTGACCTGACCAAGAAAATTGTATACAGGAAAATAGCAGAATCTAATAACAAAAATAACAGATTCAATCCTGGTATTTTAATTAAGGCTTTGATTATGGTCCATATAATCTACTTGTCTATTGATTTTCTTATCTGAGCTTGATGTGGTATATATACATATATATATGTGTGTGTGTGTGTGTGTGTGTGTGTGTGTGTAGTCTGATCAGCCAGAGTCGGACATACTGTAATTTGTCTCAAATTTAGTGATGTCATTTTGGTCTTCTTTGATAATGAAGGACAAGAACCAACCAATGTGTATGTAATATAATATATATATAGTATATATACACATATATGTATGCATATATATATATATATATATATATATATATATATATATAATGAGTAAGAGACACCTCTGAGTGTCAGAGACACCCAAGTTCAAACCTTGCTACTTACTGGCTGTGTGATCCCAGGTACATTACTTAACCTATTAATACTCTTAAAGAAGCACTCCAAGACTTTTAAGTAGCAGGACAGTTAACAATCTATCCTGGTAGAGAGTTTTTTTCACCAGGAATCCTTCATATGGATGAAATCATCACTAGAATGAATGGAGAAAGAGCTAAGGAGACATTCTAAACCACAAGCCTGTTGAGTAAGTATACAACAGACCAAGGTACCCAGAAAGTGATAGGGAGGGTCTAGTTATCTAAAGAAATCATGAAAGTAATCACATCCTACATCCATGGACTCAAGAAAGCAAGACCAGATGCAAAAGAAAGCAGCCTACTCAACCTTTCCTTCTGGTTCACTTTTGCGGGGGGCTCTGAGGGGCCCCCATATTTGCAGGGGGTCTCTGACTCAGCCTGCCAGAATCAAATGCCCACAGACTCTTTACCAAGTGCTACGGAAGCCAAAAAAAAAGAGCAAGTGTGCCTAGGAAAGAATGGCATTGATGAATGTGAGGGGGCCTGAAGCAAATTTTGCAGGCCGGATAGAATTTTCGCAGCCTATTGATTTTGGAAACTGATTTACCAAGCTAGTATGAGATCTCCTCCAGAAGCCCTGTGTTCAGTGCCATGCCTAGAAAAACAAAACAGAAGACTTTTTAATTCCTTCTGTGGCTCAGGGACCACCTACAGCTGCCAACTCTTTTCCATATCCATAGCAAGTCTGCTTCCCAACCCTTAGCCTGGTGGTAGTTCTAGAGATTAAACAGGTGTGGATAATTCTCCAATTGTATTAGGAAAACATGGGAACTGTAACACAAGAACAATGAAAAGCAGCTGAGTCCAAATTGTAGTTATTGTAACTTTAGTTGATTAAATTATTCTTACCTGTCTTTCTACCTCGGCAAAATGTACTTTCTTAACAGGCATTGATAGGAAATGACTCAATTAGCCTTGATAAGGTAGTAAGAGCCTGATTTAGGTCACTTAAAGGAGTTCCCCTTACTACTGTTCCCCATTTCCTAATAATACCTATAGTAGACCCACTTCTATTTACATTGTACATATTGAAGCTTGAATTCACATTGTTACTTCTGAGTCCCCGAATTAATCTGTATGGAGAAGGCATCTCAAGCAGAAAACAGAATCCATAGGTTCCATTCTCTGCTTTGTACCATTTTTCTGCCATTAGACAGGTCATTTGAGCTTATTTCGACTCTTCCCTCTCTCCCCCCAGCTCTATCTTTTGTCTTATAAAAAAGCATCAATACTTTTCTGTCTACCTCATTTATAAGGGAGAAAAAGTTAGATGAATTGTTTCACTAAGAGTCACAACTCATATGAGATGACTAGTATCTTATCCTAAGGTACTGACATGTAGAGGTTATTTGTAGTCCTTCAATGGCACAGAAACAGCTGAGATTAGTACCTAGTTATCAGGAATAATGAACAAGGGAAATACTAGCTGCTGCTTCTTCCCCATCATATCTTTATTATAACCTAATATTTTATCTACTAACAAGCAATTATAAAACCAACGTCCTCATACTCAAGGAAAAACAACACATCTATTCTCCATATACTTCTCCAAGATGGAGAAGAATGATTAGGATCATAAGACATAGTTAGAATAAATGAAAAAGCAATTATTAAATGTTTTTGTGTCTCTGGTGCCATTAAAACACAGGAAGCACAAATACAAAAATAAGAAAGATTCTACCCTCCAGAAGTTCCCATTCTAATAAAAGGAAACAACATGTATATAAACAACTGGATAAGGTTTGGTTAGGGGAATCACAGGCGAGCTGAAAACATAATCAATTGATCAAACTTTTCTAGAAGCAATGGTATTAGAGATGGTCAGTTTCAGGATTTCTTAACTATCTTGTGTCATATATTCCTTTAGCAATTTTGTGAATTACATACATCTTTTCACAAAATAATATTTTAAAATAAAATACATAGGATTACTATAAAACCAATTAAAAGGATTTTTTTTGTTATTCTGACATGTCTGACTCTTCATGATCCATTTTTTGGTGTTTTCTTGTCAGAAATACTGGAGTATACTGGATTTTTTATTTCCTTCACTGGTTCATTTTAAAGATGAAGAACTTAAAGCAAACAGGGTTAGTGACTTGCCCAAGGTCACACAGATAGTAACTATCAGAAACCAGATTTGAACTCATGAAGATGAGTTCTCTATCCAATGAGCCACTTAATTGCACTTGGCCTATTGAAATACGATTTTATTTATATTATACACACACACATATGTATATATATATATATATATATATATATACACACACACACACACACATATTTGTTCAGTCATTTTAGCCATATCTGACTCTTTGTGACCCCATTTGAAGTTTTCTTGGCCGAAAGTGTTTTGCCATTTTCTTCTCTGGTTCATTTTACAGATGAAGAAATTGAGACAAACAGGGTTAAATAACTTACCAGATGACACAACTAGGAAGTGTATGAGGGCAGATTTGAACTCAGTTCTTCCTGACTCTAAGCCCCAGCACTCTAGGACTCTATGCACTCCACCTAATTATATATGTCTATGTCTCTCTCTCTCTCTCTCTCTCTCTCTCCATATATATATATATATATATATATATATATATATATATATATATATACATATATACATATACATATATATACATATACATAATAAGCATGCACAGCCTATATAGAAATGTACACACAAACATATGTATATGTGAATATTAAAAAACTAAATTCATGGACCCCAAGTTAAGAGCCCCAGATATAGTCCTCATTTTCCAGGTTTAAGAAGCTAAGATCCAGAAAGAGCAGGGGGGGAGTGACTTGTCCATGGTCCCATGACTGGTGAATATCAGAATCAGGTTTTCTGACACCTAATCCTGTTCCTTCTCCTTTATAGTGATGCTTCTCTTAGCTGTGAGCAGTTACAATAGAGCAAATTAAAATAAATAAATAATTCTGCTTTCCTTCACCTCCCACCAGAAGGGAACCAATAATCCTGAAAACACTTTGACTGTGTAGCAGGATCTTTGCTGATTAGTTTAGTACCTGCAGGAGATGCCCCCCCACTCTGCCCCTTCCCCTAGGTCAGAGGTGGGGAACCTTTTTTTTCTGCCAACAGGCATTTGGATATTTATAACATCATTCACAGGATATATTTAGTCAAACATTTCATTAATTCACACCTTAAAAGCTCCCAGATTTATTGAATTTCAAGTGCCTTCCTGCAGTTGCCTTGGCAATGCCATCTCAATACGGCCTGTGATTTGGAGGCTCCCCACCTCTGTCCTAGGTTGTCTTGAAGTTTTACTGAACCTCAGCATAACTGACACTTCCCGAGGAAATTCTAGAGGAGGAGTGAAAGGATAAGAGTTTGAAAGGCAAATGGAAAGAGGGTGTAGGAGCTTTTCATCAGCCTCTGAGTCAGTTGTTAGGTGGTGTTGACCATGTTAGGGACATGGGGCACAGTGCTTATAAATGAGAGGAGAAGGATAAATAGAATCAGCTTAGCTAGGAGTACAAGTAATGGGTCTCTTGTTGAGAAGGTTGAAGGAAGAGGTATTGACAGTCAATTGAAGGGTGCTTTTATGTTTCCATAGTGGAATTGAGAAGAGCAGCAGGTCTAATACAAGTTGGAAATGTGTTGACTGACCCCAAGGCCTGTTGGTCCAGTGGTCAACAGTGGTCAAGGTGTAACACTTTGCTGTGGTAACACAGGCAGCAAGAGATGGATGATGGCAGTTAAGAGTGAAGTGGATGGCTCAGCAGAGAGAAACAATGCCTCTCTGCTTAAGTAGTAGGGACTTCTCAGAGAAGACCTGAAAAGAACACAAGTTAACAACAGGGCAACCATAAACCAAGCAAAGAAAGTTCTGGAATAATAGAAGAGATTCTGGACCAACCCAAGAAGCAATGACCAATGCTTAATGACCAAATCCAGCCTCTGCTCTTCATTGGTACCATGGACCAGTCAGACATGAGGGCTGTGCAGGTCCAGGGAAGAGAGCTTGGCTCTCTAGCTCCCCAGAGTTCTTCCTCTACATTATCAGAATAGTGCCCTAAGTTTGGAGTGATTGACTATATAGGCTTCATAGGGAAACACAGTTCCCGGAAAGGTTTCTTGACTCTCATGACTCCAAATTTTTTTCCAGCATTAGTGATGGAAGAAGACAGGTGAGGGGAATGAGGGCATCAATCCGAGAAATTGGAATTAATATATAGGTCCCAGGAAAGGCATATTTCACCAAAAGGGATTGTTGTCTTCTCTTGATTTTATGTGGGCTCAGATGTGATTGAACCTTTTTTATATTCTTTGTTATATCCAATAAATTTGTTCTAGGTGTCTATACATAAATATATATGCATAATTTATCACATCAAAGTTATTTAATAAATGTTTGTTGATTGATTCTATGTCTTCGTAACTTGGTATTTTCATGGTAACATGGAAGCTAAATGCCCTTTCAGACAAATCGAATTCTGAGTTAGGACAAAAGAAATCAAATTCAGACGTCCTCAGGGAAACCCCTGGGGTAAGTCCCTGGGGAAAAGAGATGAGTCAGAGGTCCCATACTAAACCCTATGAGTATGAGCCCAGAACTGGGGTCATGAGTCAAGGTGAACAGCTGCAAAATTAATCAAATGATCAATCAACATATATGGCTATTGAATAACCAATAAATGTTACAATCCTACAGGGGACACATAGAGAAGTGTGAAATATAGTCCCTGGTCTTAAAGACTAAGACATATTAAAATTCATCAATATAAGAAAATCCATGCTAAGGACCAAAAAAGCAATAAGGGCAATCAGTGCTACAGATAGCCAGTGACTATGAAAGGACTTGGAATGCTCAAGGAAGGTTTGGTGGAGAAGGTGGGACTTGTGCTAGGTCTCTATTGTAGGATTTAGCTAGGCCAAAAAGAAGACAGAAGACCCTAAGTTTCCAGTGGAAAGTCTGTTGGAAATCTGGAGCAGAGTGGCATCATACCAAGCTTTCTGGGCTCTGACTGGAGTGTAAAGCTCTTGCAAGGGGCTGGGGAAGCCTTGAATTGGGGCCAGATTTGACCAGAAAAACATTAAAAACAAATAATCAAGGCTGTGATTAAAGTCTGTGTAGCTACTTTTCGGCTCTCTTAGATAAAGCTTCGGCAGGGCTAGATGAGTCAGGTATTATTAGGATCTTTGGGGTTTGAGGGGGGCTTTTGGGGGCTTTGGACTTTATGTGATTCCTGTTTGAAAACAGAGGTGCCTCTTTTCAAGAATGACTTCTGAGGCTCCACTGAGAAAAGGCTGAACACACAGATTCCAACCACAGGACCGCACTCTCCTCCCTTTGGGCAGGCTCAACCAGCTCAAATCCACATGAAATGGTGAGAAAGTAATGCAAAAATAGTAGTTGGCATAAGGTAAGGATGCTGTGGGGAGAGAGATGTGGGGAGGCTGGCCTGGCCGCCTGGTGCTATCAAACGACTCAGAATTTCCACAGAGAGAGCCAAGTGTGGGAGCAGCACTCAAAACCTCTCTCCTCATCTTGTGGGGAACCACAGAATTGCTGTTCTTGCAAGATCACCGTGCCAGGTGTAATACAAAATGACCCCAAGATTATTTGAATCAGGACTCTGCTACCAGCTCAACCAGTACTCCTAACTAAAGATCAGCACTGACCTTGATAAGAATGATAATATGAAAGGAATCAAGCATCCTGGATGGGAAATAGATCAAAGAGGAGCTAAAAATTCAAATCTTAACATTATTTTTAGAGTCAATACCATGCATCCTTAGATTCTAGAGTCTAGAATTATGACATATTTAGCCTGTGTAAAGAATCATGGCTTGGGGGCAGCACCAACTCTTTAGTCAGGAAGACCCGAGTTCAAATTTGACCTCAGTCGCTTAATAATTACCTAGTTGTGTGACTTTGGACAAGTCACTTAAGCCTATTGCCTTAATAAATAAATTTTTTTTATTTTTTATTTTATTTTTTTTTAGATTTTTCAAGGCAATGAGATTAAGTGGCTTGCCCAAGGCCACATGGCTAGGTAATTATTAAGTGTCTGAGGTCGGATTTGAACCCACGTACTCCTGATTCCAAGGTCGGTGCTCTATCTACTGCACCACCTAATCACCCCTAAATAATTTTTTTTTAAAAAAGCATGGTTGTTTATCAATGAAAAACAAATAAAAATCTTGTCCTACTTGGGGAAAGAAAAAGTGGGGAACTTCTCTGAAGTATAATAAGCCGTATCACTGTTCATTGGTTTCAGCTAGTAATTTTAGTTATCACCATCATTATCTTAATTGTCTAATCTGAGCAAGCTATAGCTAGAGTAAAGAAGACCCTTTGCCACAGGGTACCAAAATTGAGAGGGTGCTGCTCTAATATTCTATCAGATTAAAAAAAATTTACTTTAGCATTTAGTAAGAATAATTCATGAAAACAAGAAACTCAGCAGCTTTTTTCCCCTCCTTCTTTCCCAACCCCCTACCAGTAGTCAGATACCAGAAAAGTTCATTAATATCCCCACCTTCTTCCTTCCCTGAGTGGTAGCCTCCCCACTGGTGGTGTCATAGTATACTGTAGTAATTATGCAGGAAAACTGATGTTATACAGGGTTTCAGTCTTCTCTCCCTTTCTGACCCAATTTCCACCAAAGACTTGTGTCCTAAAGTTTAAGGTATCCATGCACCCTGTCTCCTACTCTCCTTGGGATAGAGGTTTAACCTAGAAGTCTCTCACTATCAACAACTGAGTTGCCCCAGAATTACAGATATTCATATAAAAGTTCAAGAAAAATAAGGATGTAGAGATCAAAGACACCATGTACTTGAAGGAAGCAGTGATTTACAAATGTTTATAATATCTTCATCCCATGAAATCTTACAAACTAAACTGTATAATGCCCCTATAAACCAAAAATTCAACAATAAAATTTGGTATTTATAAAGATTTTTGAGAATCTCGCATCCTTCGAACTTTCTTGTAGAAGGAGAAGATTCTGGTGATTTATTATCTAAACCCAGAGACAAGTAAGCTCTAAACCCATTTTACGATGAAAGAAAATGATAAACAAGTCATATAGCAAATTAGTGAAGGAGGTGCTATCAAAGAAATGAACTTTCTTTATAAGATTTTAGTTACTTTAACCTCATAGAAATCATAAAGCTTGAAACATATTACATACAAATTCCTATCTGATTCCTTGGTACAGCCTCTCCCTTACAAGGCAGAATGGTATAGTAGGAAAAAAGCTGCCGTTTCCAGAGTGGAAAGACTTGGGTTCAAATCTCACTTATTATATTTGCTAGCTCTGTGACTCTGAGCATGTCACAACTTCTCTGAGACTCCAGTCCCTCATCAGTAGAATAGAAATAATAAAACCATCTGTATTTAAATCTAGGAGTGCACAGATCACAAGACAATAGCAAAATGGCAAATCTAAAAAGAGCCATATAAATGTTCTAATACTTTATTATACTCTACCTACTTTCTATTTTTCAAGTCCCATCTCCTCCATGAAGCCTTCCCTGACTACCTATTCTCCTGACTATACTACAGGCATCAAGAATCAGTGGGGGGGGGGGCAGCAGCTAGGTGGTACAGTGGATGGAGCACTGGCCCTGGAGCCAGGAGTACCTAAGTTCAAATCCAGTCTCAGACATTTAATAATTACCTAGCTGTGTGGTCTTGAGCAAGCCACTTAACCCCATTGCCTTGCAAAAAACAAACAAACAAAAAAGAATTATTGGACTGGGGCGCCTAGGTGACACAGTGGATAGAGCATGGACCCTGAAATCAGGAGTACCTGAATTCAAATTCAGCCTCAGACACTTAATAATTACCTAGCTGTGTGGCCTTGGGCAAGCCACTTAACCCCATTTGATCTTGCAAAAAAACTAAAAAAAAAAAGAATCAGTTGGGAAGTTAAGGAGGAATAAAAGACAAAAACACTGCCTCTACTTTCAAGGAGAAATATGTACAAATTATAATTATATACAAAAATATTCAAGATGCAGACAGAAGTAATCTTGAGGTAAGGGAGTAGAAGAGAGTTGGAGGTGGGATTAAAGGGGGGAAGAGGGAAGAGGATGGGGGAGAAACCTGGAGAAAGCCTGTTGCAGTGGGATGTGGAATTTGAACTCAATTTTGAAAAGTGTCCCTGGAAGAAATAGGAAGCCATGGCTGTGATTGAATAGGGGAGTAACATGGTCGGACCAGTGTTTAGGAAAGTCACTCTGGTAGCTGAGCAGGGGACAGATGGAGAGGGGAGAACAAGCAGAAGGCTGTTGTATTGGTACAGGCCTGAAGTGAGAAGACCTTGAATCAGGGTGGCAACTGTGTTTATGGTGAGAAGAGGAAAAATCTAAGAGTTGAAGGGAGAAACGACAGGACTTGGAAACTGAATGGATAGACAGAGAAGTATTAAGGATGACACTGAAGTAGCAAGCCTGAAGAATTAAATAGAAGGATAGCACTATAATAAGGAAGTTGGAAGAGGAGCAGCATGGAATGTTTAGAACTAAAGGGGGCCATGAGGAGCCCTGTTTCAACTCTATCACTTTATGGATCAGGATAGGCTTGCACTGGTGTTAAACAACCAACTCTCAGCCATGTCGTGAGGGTGGAGAAGGGTATACATAGAACATATTAACACTTTCTCCATCTTTTCTTAAGTCTAAACAAACAAGAAAACATCAAGCCCTGATTTGTATCATTTGCCAATTTCTGTGTTATGAATGCTCACGCTGAAAATTTAACAATCAGCTCTCATGAGCTGGTTTGAATTGGTTCCAGTACATCTTGCATAGATTATCTTGATAAATTCAATTCAATAAACATCTATTAATACCTACTAAATACAAGGATCTGTATAGGGATTCTGGGCAAGATACAAAGGGAGAGATAATTCCTGTCCTCATGAAGCTGGCAATCTAGTTGGGGAGATGGAGTACCTATAGAAACAGCGATTCTATCGTTCACTCTCTTCTTTATAGGTAGATGTCTTAGCTGCCCAGTTATCCTGTCAGCTCCTTGAGGGCAGGAACTCTGCCCTATTCCTTTTGGCATCTCATTGTAAGAAGCATCTACAATGCTTTTCCCATAACAGCTTCTCAACAAATACTTGTCAATTTGTTAAGTAAAGGAAGTGTAAAGGGTAGTGGAAATGGTGCTGGTGGTTTGATTTCAGGGAAAGAGCAGTAGGTTTTCTGACAGGAGTTCTAGGTTTTAATTCTAGCTCCAGTACTTACCACCTCTATGACCAGGAGACCTTGAGGTCTCTATTTCTTCCTCCATAAAGTGAGGAGGTTAGATAAAATGGCCCCAGGATCTCTTCCTGCTCTTGATCTATAGCCTCTTGTGAGTTTGGGGAAATCTCCATCTCTCTGGTCTCAGTTTCTTCATCTGTAAAATGGAAGGAAAGTTCAGGCTTGATCTCCAAGTCACTTCCTTTCTATCCCTAAATCTATGAACCCAGGCCTTCCCTGTTTCAGTTCTACCATATTCTAGTCCAAGAACTTCTTTCAACCTCAATTTCCTGTTAAATGGAGACTAGGACAGTCTCCACAGTCTCTTCCAGTTCTATTGAGAATCTAAAAATGCCACAAAATTCAGGATCTGGGTAGGAGGAACAAAAGAGGACAGTTGAGAGAGGATGGGTAATCCATCCAAATTTAGTCTTATTCTTAGATCCATGCCTTTTCCAATTTTAGCAATAGAGAACAAGGGGGCGGGGGGGAAAGGCTGTTTGTACATCGTCAAACACGTTTCAAACACAAAAGTCTGAGCAAATACCAGGAGCTGGTCATATGCATTATTTTAAAAATTATAAATTACATTTAGAAATAAAAATGATCATCCCAATAGCAGAAAGATTATGTGCTTGTATCAAAGCACTTTTAGAAATGTCATATTAGCCCAAGGAAGGAAAAAAAAATAGAGGATCCTGCTGGGGCATCAAAGAACTGGGTCATGTGGCTGGTAAGAGACAGACCAGTGGGAGCTAGCCTAACAACAGCCACATCTACGTCTGCTTCACACATATTAACATCAAAATATCCCAACCAGAGGCTGACCCTGGGGAAGCTGGCTAATGGCCAGCCGCCTGTCACCTGGAGACCGTTTCCTAGGAGTCCCTAAAGGCTAAGGAGGGGACACTGGGGCAAGAGGTCAGGGAGTATCGAAGTGAGTTAGCTGAGGGTGATGAGCCAAAGGGAGGGAGAAGAAGGACGTGGCGAGACAGACAGAGAAAGGGAGAGTCAGGTGGACGGAGAGGCAGAGAGAGAAACAGAGACAGAGAGTGAAGAAAGGGATAAATTGAGAAAGGAGAGAGAGAGAGAGAGAGAGAGAGAGAGAGAGAGAGAGAGAGAGAGAGAGAGAGAGAGAGAGAGAGAGAGAGAGAGAGAGAGAGAGAGAGAGACAGAGAGAGAGAGAGAGAGAGAGAGAGAGAGAGAGAGAGAGAGAGAGAGAGAGAGAGAGAGAGAGAGAGAGAAACTCCATTCTACAATAATCCCCTTTGCTCCCTGATCTCGGGCCAGGCTCCCCTCACAACCTGCTGCTGGTGCTTTAAAACAGCAAAAGGGACAGGAAAGCAGCAGCAGGGCCACAGTAGGAACAGGAATCGGAATGGTAGGAGACTGAGGATGGGCAGGAAATTAGTCTTGGATGTGGGATCCAGATGGGGTGCTTGTCAGAAGACTGGACAGAGCGAGATGGTCTGATTTCAGGGGAAAACTTCAGTTTGGCCTGGATGGCATGAGAAGTGATCTTTGTATTGTATCTTGCAGACCTCACCTTTGCTTCTTTTTTTAGAAGCATTTCTAAATTGTGCTACCTATATGCAGCATATGACTATAAACTACCTCTATTTTAGAAGCTGTACAGTGAGGGCAGCTAGGTGGCAACAGTGGATACAGCACAGCCCTGGAATCAGGAGGACCTGAGTTCAAATGTGACCTCACACACTTAATAATTACTTAGCTGTGTGATCTTGGGCAAATCACTTTAACCCCATTGCCTTGCAAAAACAAACATAAAAAGACAAAAAATTGTACAGTGCCATAGAGGTAGGTACAGGTAGGTATCTCAGTGGATAGAGGGCCGAGCCTGGAATCAGAAGGATCCAAGTTCAAATCCAATCTCAGACACTTACTAGTTGTATGGCCCTGGGTCTGTCACTTAACTCTGTTTACTTCAATTCACTCATCTGTAAAATGAGCTGGAAAAGGAAATGACAAACCATTCCAAGTCTCTTTGCCAAGAAAATATCAATTAGAGTCACGAAGAGCCAGATACAACTAATTGACAAAAAAGAAAGAAAGAAACAGAGGAATAGAAAAGGCACTCACTGACTAGAAGTTAGAGAGACTACATTCAAATCCTCTCTCTTATTTACTACCTGTGTGACTCTGAACCCATCTGAACCTCAGTTTCTTCATTCCAATCAGTCCTTCATACAGTACTTGGTAAGTGTTAATTAAATACATCTTGATTGATTATCTTTATAATGAGGCACTTGGGACAGATGAATTCTAAGGGACCCTCCAATTATGAATTGTACAACCCTATGAGCCTAATGAGGACAGGGGTATCTTGTAACTCCTGTAAGTCCCAGAGGGATTTATGTAGTGTCAAATGCAGTGGGTTATCCAGAAATAAAGGTGTCTTAATATTGTAAGAAAAATGTCTG